>NW_028263375.1:25287831-25593968 GCF_051168715.1 Poecilia mexicana
GAAAGACGAGATTTACCAAACAGCCTGGATTTGTGTAAAGTGCTGCTATGCTTAGAAACCCTGTGTTACCTTGTCTGTATTAGTATTCATTATTAGATCCTATTGAGATGCATGGCAGAAAGGTCTGAAGACTTCCTGTTTTGCACAAACAAGCACAAGTAAGTGGAACAAAACATCTTTCTGCAGCCTTAGCAAACTTCACAATTTGACTGAAATGACTAAGGGACAGACATCCAACCTGCAGCAGCGCTGCCCGCCTCCCCCATGACCACTTCCCCCTGCCAGCAGGTTTCAATGCATGCCAGAAATAATAAGGACAGCATATGGTCTCCTGATCCAACCCTGCTGATGCTCTTCTACAGCTCGGGTCAGCAAAATCACTGTTTTCCCCAGTTTTATTTTAAATCAGTTGCTACCCTTGTATATTTAATTTTGATTGTGTTATTTAAGTTTTACTAGGATATTTAAGCAAAAATTGAAAAAAATAAAAATACTTTCAAAAATCCAGATTTTTGCCAAAAATAAAAAATAGCTATGTGGTTCCAATATTAGTTTTATGTTTAGACATGGAAAACATAGAAATTCCAAAACGTATAGATTTAAAAGTAACAACTTTCCACTCTTCCATGCAGAAAATGCCTAGCAAGGAAAAGCACACAAGATGAGTTATCCATGCACAGTGTAATATCCATGCCATTAGTACCATCAGTCAAAAAAATTGAATACTAGCAGTCTAAAAAAATTCAAATTTAGTCAGAATGTGGCCAATTACAAACTGAAGTTCTGATCATCCAAGCCTGTCAAAAATAACATGACGTCCACAGCTACACTTGGAATATAAATGAATTAACACTAAACCTTAAATTCTGTTTCGGGTGTGTCTTTTTCATTTGAACTGAAAACCTTAGACAATCATGACACGAGGACAAAAAAAGTGTCTCAATTCTATAAGATAATATTGGTCTGCATTGGTTAATTTTATTATAAAGATACGTCAATCACTTAGCCAAAACTTACAAATAGCATTTTTTTTCTCTCTTAACCAGCTCTGTCTGAGGAAAGGAAGGTCAAACACTAAAATAACATTAATGAAGAAGCTGTTATGATGCATTAAATGCATCAAAGCTAAGATTCACTGTATATGACAAAATATTCAGTCTATATGAAAGACCTGAACTAACAGAAAGTACCTTGATTAATTTTTTTAATACAAAAAAAAGTAAAAAAAAAAAAAAATGCTTTGATGCATAAATGAGGATGGTAATAATTAATTCTCTATCAGATTTAAAATTTCTGCAACATCTTTCTTCTCTTTTATGCAATCCTTAGAAACCAGAATCTGAGTTGGAGAAAACTAAAAACAGACAGCAGTCACTAATTTGCAGCACCACTAATTTTATTGTGTAAGCCCGCTCTCAAAGTCTCGCTTGCACCAGACATCCCCGTCTCTCTTCCGCAGTTTGTCATGTTATCGTATCTCTTCGCTATCTGACATTATGACCTTCGTCTCCAGCTGCTGCCACTGAACTGACCCCTTCATGCATCTGTCACTTACCATTTCTGGCTGAGCCTCATTTTCAGTGGTTCATAATTAATCACCAAGTGTACATGAAAAAAAAAAAGAGAGAGAGAGAAAGCAACAGAGGGCCAACAGTTGACAGCCACTAGCCTATTAACATCAACCAGCTGGACATCATATTAGCTGTAAAGCAGAGGTGATAATTAAAAATTATCTTGGCGGGAGTAAATTGGTCAGTTTGGAGGATTAACTGTGAAATGACTCACATGAATGAAAATGAATTGCATCCTCTGGTGCCATTGCTGGGATTAAATGCCACTCAGTGTGGAGAAACCCTTAGTTGAAGACTTAAAAAGTGGGGTGATAAAGCATTACAGGTGGAATAAGTAGCTCTACACAGTTTCCATTATTCTGCAGCGAGTGTAAGCCTAAGTCCATTTCAGCCCCAAAGCCTTCTGAGGCAGATGTATCAGCAAGCTGCCAAATCCTTCACAGGCACCCTCAATTTGCACAGAAATGAAGCGTCGACTCATTTTCAGTATGTTTCAGTTTGAGGGATCTGAACCGTCTTCTCATCCTAAGCAAAGAGAGGGTGACTAAACATCGTCTGCCACATTACACTAGATGAAGCAAGCGACTTCCCTCTGAAGTGTTTAAGCAGGTAGTTGTTTTGATAACGAATCACACTAGGCTTAATTATAAAAGCAGCAGATAAATTAACTTTCTGCTCTTGTCTTTTCTGGAATCGAAGCAAGAAGCCGTCTCCGTGCAGGGCAAACGAGGTGATCTGAACGGGGTCGTGTTTGCAGAGGAGTTTTCATTTAAACCGATCTGCGGCAGCAGGCAAAATGGCTTACTGTGTGTGAAATGTTGCTTGTGGCCCGAGTTGGTGGGCTGGATGACATGCCTCCAGTAAACAGGCACCATCAAAAGCCAGTGTCTGTTTCAGCCAAAGGAAAGTGGCTCAGAGGAGGCGGACTGAGGCAAATGTTTGTTTACTGTTTCTATCATTGGGTTTCAGTCTTCACTGCTGGCGACAGTCCACACTGCCATTTACAAAGAGCCCTTCTCGTAGCCATGACAATGACTGATGCGCCAAAACAACTGGCCAGAGATCCGAATCGGACAATTTTCCTTTTAATGATTGGTGATTGAGACAGGTCAGACTTCAAAGAGAGGGAAAAGTCTCCATCAGCCACAAACAGCCTAACTAGAGAGTCTCTAAGGTCATTTTGTCATAAACACACCACACAAATGCTTTTGTTCAATCTTTCATTTTAAAGAAGTTTGTTCCTCCCCCCAACAGAACTCCTGTAAAACATCCTGACCCACGGCTCTTCAACTAACCAATTAAGGCAGCTCTTGCCCAGGTGACTCATTTGGCTTTTTCAGAAAGGTATTTTCAAGATTCATTACGTTTCTCTTACTCATGCTCCAACAGGGGAAGGAGGAGTAACTACAGCTCAAAGGTGGGGGAAGGGGAAACCAAGAAAAACCACCGTGAGTTGACGGTTGACTGAGCTGTGTGGTTGCTGGTGGACATGGGGATAAAACACAGCTTG
This sequence comes from Poecilia mexicana, assembly GCF_051168715.1. Classification (NCBI taxonomy): domain Eukaryota; kingdom Metazoa; phylum Chordata; class Actinopteri; order Cyprinodontiformes; family Poeciliidae; genus Poecilia; species Poecilia mexicana. Next base: position 25,290,913 of record NW_028263375.1, read on the forward strand.
AATTGTGAAAGTGCCAAGGTCGTTTCAGCAGCAAAAGTAAAACACATTGAGCTGTGTTTGACCCTTCAGCTGCAAAGGCTGCTGGACCTTAAAAGTGAACTTCACCTGCTGATGTTTGGCGCTTAAGTGCCAGGCTCCTCTGTCACAAAGCCAAATTCACAGCCTGGCGCTGGGGGACTTGAGATGAGAATCAACACAATCACAACTCCGAGATCCGTCGTACATCTGCTTTGTTTACTCTGATCTCAAGTGCATGAGAGGACAGGAAAAGTGCTGAGTGGAAAGGGTAGCGCGTGTTTAGCTGTGTGAAGTGCATACATCGCATCAGAATGAGAGGCAGCTGTAAAAAAAAAAAAAAAAAAAAAAAAAAACACTCTTAAGGGACAGTTCGGGACAAGGCCTTCATTTCCAAGGGCAAGGGTGGCAGCAGTAAAACCCAGCGGAGATGAGATCAGAATCCACCTCAGCGTGGCGCCTCCTTCACCACCAGATAATCCTTAGACATGAAAAGACGGGTCTATCTCCAATTTAAAGGAAATCTTAATTCCCCTCCCCATCTTTCAGCAGCCTAATGCCAGGCTGACACACCCTTCAAGCATATGTCCACACTCCCTTGAAAGCAATGTGTACATAAGGAAAGCAAGAGGAACAAGGTAGCACACATGCACATCTAGTTTGCGCCACACCTCTTTTATGCTCAGTGAATGTATAAAGTCTTCTCTACAGAGGGGGGAATTACCAAACAATATTGTGAATTAGATCTAAAAAGGTAAAGCAACGCAGTAATAATTTGGATTATAATGACTAGAAAGGACCATAAAGGGAGGCTTATCTAGCAGTGGAAAAAGAACCAGTGGCCCTCAACAATGATGGAAACGCTTGTCATGTCTCTGCTTGTCCAGTGCTTTGTTCCTGCCTGTGTGCAATGGACAGGAGGGAAGGGATTGCTTGTTGTTTATGAGGATTAAGGCTTTATTTTCCAAATGAAAATGACAGGAGTCTGTAATCCGTGGCAAGGGAAACAAAAGAGAGAATGGATGAGTATGAATTCATCTGACCTCAAAAAAAAAAAATGCTACCAAGTCACAGAATAGGCCACAAGCATTCAGGAGACAGTTTACACTCGGTGGGAAAAGAACAGAAAGAATTTAAAACTTTAGCCCACTCCAAATCCCGTAAGAAAAGACAGCATCTAAGAAACCTTTGATGTATAGTAAAGAAATAAAATACATCCGTTCATAAGTAGTCTAAAGGCATTTACAGTGCCTTGGGGAAAAAAGTCTCTATAGCCCCAGGAACATTTTACATTTTGCTCATATTACAACTACAATCTTCAACGCAAAGTAGCGCTTAATAATAAAGTATAAGGAATATTATACATGGATTCCAATAAAACTTGAACAGTCAGATGTGATTTGCACTGAGCCCTCTTTACTCAGACACCCTAAATAAAATTGAGTATAACTGAATGCCCCTAAAACAACTTTTTTTTAAATCACCTATTTGATAAGTACAACCCAGTTTAAGCATCTAGTCCAGTGTCTCACGTAATCAGTATAAATACAGCTGTTCTGTGAATCCGAAAGAGGTTTGTAACAGAATATTGGTTTGCAAACAGTATCATCTGAAATAAAAGAGGAGTGTGGCAAAAAAGCAAACCTTCCTAGACCTGACCTCTCTCTCTAGTATACTGATAGGCCAAACAAGGAGGCCGTTGGTAACTCTGGAGGAGCTGCAGAGATCCGATGCTAAAGCAGGACAATCTGTTGATGTGACAACTATTAGTTCTGCTCTCCACAAATCTGGGATTCTTTACAGAGTGACAATACAGAATCTGGGTCAAGAAATAATTGCAATTTGCAGACCTTATTTGACTGACCGTGAAATGCTTTGCAAGAAAAAATGGGCAGAAGACACAATGTTGCTTCAAAATAAAGCAACACTTTCCTTTGATCTTTAACATTACATCCCACTAAAATATAAAAATACAGCAAATCTGAAAACGTTCACCTGGCACGAGAACTTTTGTAAGCTACTCCATGCTACATTTCACCTGAAAGTTTAATTCCAGATCCAGCAGTCTTTTACCCAAAGGGAGAGAGGTATGAAGGCGAGGAAAACTCAGAAATGCTCGATTTGTTTTCCCCGTTTCCCTTGCATTAAAAGGGTATGAGTCTGTGCTTTGGGAATTGTTTCGCAGACTCCTGAAACCCCTTGCATGACCTGAATGAGAAACGTCTCCCATTCCCCTGTCCTGAAAAGAGCGTCTATGATGAAGCAGTGTGGTACGCCCGTCTTCTTCACCCTTGTGGGGAAGCAGGAGAAAACATTTATCACACTCTCCTCTGCACAGATAAGGTGTCTCTATTTATTCAGAGCAGAAGAGATAAACACTGAATGAAGCATTGTGGGGCACGGAGAAAGAGAAAGACACACTAAACAGAGGCAGGGGAGAGGGGAGAGCGGGGTTACTTTCTGAAACTGCTTGCGTTCGTCTCTGTGTGACCAGATGGCATCTCTCCCGGTGCAGGGAAGAAACTGGAGGCTGACCCCCTGCTCGAACCCCCTTCCAGACACCAGCAGCCACCTTTCCGGCTTTCACACAACCCCTTCCTGCGCTAATCCATTCCCACTACGAGACTGTTTGCATGAAGTTATTTAATTGGAATAATCTCCAGGAGATAGATCATCCCGCGTACAGTAGGCATGTCTAGAGGAACAGGGGTGTGGATGATGGTAAAAAAAAAAACAAGGCAGTACAGTGGTTTTCTGAGGGCTGCGCCAGGGACTGAGAGATACAGACTGGCAAGAACAGCATTTGAGATTCAACAGGGACATCAATAGTGCCTCTGTTCCCTTGTACTCCACAAGAGAGACAAGACAGAGCGGATACAGAGTAAGGAGAAAAAGCAAACATGAGGCATGGCTCTCTACTACGTCTGTGCTCTCGGATGCTGATGTACGGCTCGACTGTCCAGAGGTGAGGAACGCGGCTCACGTGCCCATTTCTCACAGAAATTGCCGATCGCATAGGGACAGATAGCCCCTTGTGAGGTGACTGGGCAGATGCCGCGGCTGTAGTGCATCTGACGTTAAATGAATGGTTTTAGGGAAGCACATGTCTTCTGGGACCTTTATTCCCTCTCCTTCTACCATCAATCAGCTGTTGAGTCTGAGAACAGTTGAACAAGTTTTCACCCAGACAGTCATGAGTGCAACTGTGAAGAACTACAATGACACAGCTCATTACTTGGGCACAAAAGGACTTTTAAAAAAAACAAAAAACATTTAGGTAGACGTTACTGGTGCATTTCATGGTAAGGATGGAAACAAGGCATGCTTGTTTTCACAAGGTTTTTTGCAGTCATAAAACAGACTACTGCCTATAGGACTTGAGCCTTGAAGGGATGATAGTCACATTGCCCATTTAGTTGTTTCACACTTACAGTTTTGGTCTTTTCATACCTCAGTTTTCTACAACATGTGAGTATTTCTAATTTGTCATACCCCAGGATTGTTTTATACACTCTTTGACAGCTGATGATTGCTCGTAAATCTCTATAATCTGTTTATAATCAACAGGACAGAACTGTAGTTATTTGACTATGACGGATACTATACATCATCAGGGGGTCATTTTAGTTTGCTCAGGGGTCGTAATCTCGTATTTCATAAGGTCTAGAAGCACAACCAGTGACCCAATCAAAGAGCTCCCTGATGTAAGCGTAGACTGGAAAACAATCTCTGAAAATGTTTTATTGGCTTTCTACATTCCATTTTGTCTGCAAATTCATCAGAACAACATTCACTGAACTTATTTAACCCTGGGTACATATGTCCTCAGGGAGCTATTGGCGACTTCAACCTTTTTGGCAAGAAGTTTCTGGTCCGAGGTCAGGAATTTATCCTCTGAATGTGTCTGCATCTGCAACGTTTTGCTTTTTAAACCCTCACCCACAGCTGCCTGCCTTCATCAAAACAGTCATTTTGGCTTACAGCTGACAAGAGCTGGCAAAGAATCCACAAGACTCGATACACAAACTTACTTTTAAAACTTCTGTAACACTGACCAAAGCTGTCAATTCCAAGAGAGCATTTGGGGTAGACCCTGGGGACTGACAGCGAAGACGACAATGGATGCAATGTAGTTGTAGGAATGCATTAATGTTACAGCCAGTAATAACGGTCCTCGAGAAAGGTGGGATTGTTTATTTTTTAATTATGTTGAGATAGTTAATATCTTCAGAAACTAACATGCATTTAATTTCACTATATGAGACAGCTGAGTACTTGTGAATATTTATTTCCACAAAAAAAATTACAAAACCAATAAGTAGTAAGTGATACGCAGCGATCAAGAACATGGGTACGAAATTATTTGTACACTGGTACGAAAAGGCAAAGGTGCGAACTGATCCGAAGCCACTTTTGAGACGGCAGTAAAACAGAGTAGAAGGGGTCTTTGAAGTGAAACGACATTCCTGGGTTTCCCTGTCTCCTAACGCTAACTGGCATTAAATGTGTCTTCACGCTCTCACTTCACAGAGACAGGAATTCATACAAAGTCAAAAGGGGATGAAAACAGCAGCACTGACGAGCTTTTGTCGGAACTCACCTTGAAGGTGAAAGAGCGGAGTAGTTCCACAAACGCAAACAGTCCAAAGAGCCAAGCGAAGAATCCCTCTAACGAAATCTGGCGACTTTTATTTAGAGAAATGTCCGTAAGGAAGTTTTACATCTCGTCTCGCGTCCTGTGAGTGGGTCTGGGGGAAAAGGCACTATTCCGCTGGAAAGAGGGGGTCTGGGGGGGAAGAGGAACCAAAGCCCGGGTCACGCTGTCTGACCGAACAGTCGCTGCTGTTTGGAGACGGCGCGGTCAACTCCTCAACAAAAGAGTCTCCGGTTGGAATAAGAGGACTTTCTCCACGCCCAGGTGCAGAGTCACATGGTAATTTCCAGGTATGCGCGCGCGTGCCTCTGACCAGAGCCTAGAGGCACCGTTTGCATTGGCGGCAACACACCTGTGGGATGCGACTCTCACGCACTCGTCCCGACCCTCATCGCCTTCTGGAGCCCCGGAGGTTTGCGTACAAAACGGAGGGAGGACGAGGAGGGAGCCAAGCGGACAGGCAGGCAGGCAGGCTGGGAGGGAGGGAGGGAAGGAGGGTTGGAGAGAAGCGCGCAGGAGGAGAACAGACGACAGCGACAACGTGAAAGAAGTATCCCCCTCTCCTTTACTCCAATGCACGCTGAAGGCGAAGCCGCTGTGTGTGGAGGAAACAAGGAGAAGGCTACAAGTTGTGTCTCCTGCTCTCCGACACGCACATAGAAAATACTTCCGCGGGTAGGGAAAGGCAGCGGTACGGAGGCAGGCAAGCCCCGCGCTGTGGCTCCCAAAGTGTGGCACCGGATTCAGCTTTCTGTGGGGGCGTTTCCAGGTCACTTCAAGCAATAAAGCCTAATATTCATTATGAAAAGCAATAGCTTTTACTTAACCTCCACACTTCAGCTGGCGGTGCCAGTGTCCGGTGCGCTGTTGTATAATTTTTAGTCAATCCAGTCTGAAAGCTTTATGAAGTTAGAAAAAAAAAAAAAAAAAAACGAATAAAAAATGCGAAAGATATTCAAGTATCTGGTGTGACAAATTAAAACTGTTTGAGAGATCGCTTTAATCTTTTGGACAAACCTTGTTTGAATCCGATAGAGACTGAACCTTAACCCTTTACTGTGTCTACAGTGGATGAGCAAGCTAAATTTACAATCTGCTCTACTGGGTGTTGTCCTTTTGGTTCTCTCCTGACCAGAAGCTCCCTTTTACACGTTCAGAAGGCCTTGTCTGTTCGGAAAATATTATTTTAGGTTATTTAGAGTCAGAGTGGCAAATTTGGGTATATCTGGAGTCCTTTCCTGTCATCTTTTTTTTTTTGTATCTCCTCAAATAATCCTAATTATTTTTCCACTGTGGTCTAACTAACTTCAAACGGGGTTGGTTGCGTGTCTTTTTTTCAGTACACTATGATTATGCATCGATGTCATATCTATGTTCAGCTCAACAGTGATTGGCTCCAGCTGGATAAACGGTCTTTACGTCACAGTGGGAGTGCGAACGCTACATCAAGCAGCCGGCTTTATATTCGCAAGTTTGCTAAGAAGTCAGTGTAAACATTAACTTCAGCTCAGGTTATTTTTGCAAACAAGTCATCTCAAACCATTTCACAAGACAAATAGTCTACACTATCAAGTCTGTGTCATGTACACACTGTATTGGACATTGATTTATTTATGCACTATGTGTATATGGATGAATTTTTGTGTATATTTTGTATTCTGAGCTGAACAACCCAACGTTTGAGAAAATTAAAAGTTTAAAAGTGCTGTCTTGCAGGTAGTTTATTTTCATTTGAGTAGATAAATCCGAGCTTTGCGTATTACAAACCCTTTCATTGCACCACTTCAGAGTGTCTCCAACGAAGTCTCAAGTACAGGGAAATTTGAAAGCCATGTTGATGTTGATAAATATATACAGACTACACAGATTTAAGCATAGCAGTAAATTTTTACAATTAGCAGTGTGCATAAACACAAGGCTTTGCAAACATAAATCTAAAGAGGCTGATTGAAACTGAGCTGTCAAAACTCTAATTATCCCACTTATGTTTTTTTATCCTCATGTCAAAATGTTTGATGCAAACACAAAAAAAAGGTTAATGGAGGCATTGGATTGTGCTTATGAAATGGTGTACCACTGACTTGTATTTATTTCCGTCTCTCATATTTTGCTTGTTGAATAAGCCAAGATTTTATTAACATCCTGATGGCCATTATGCATTTCTGTTTCCATTAGAATACAATAGATTAGTCAAGATTATTATTGAGTAAGAGTAAAAGTTCCACGTCAAGTCCTTGTGCTACTTTCTCCACTTGCCAGATTGAGGTCATGACCTCGGATATTTTACTACTCATTCCCACAGCCTCTAATAACTAGCATAGAAAAATACACTCCAGAGACGGTCTGTGTCTATCCAGAAACAATCTCATGGTACTCCGGGATAATCAACAGGAATCACTCTGGACAGCTCTCTGGTGTGTATTGCTCTGGATGGATATAAACCAGTTGCCAGTGGAGGCTGCTGACAGCGAGGTCTTTCAGCTTTGCAAGGGAAGACATAACGGTTGTCACACGGTGATCTTGTCTGAATCATCCAGCAAGTTTCCATTTTGTTGTTGTGGCAGCAACAGAAGCCTCAGCGTCGGCTCGCTTTAAAACAAACTGACAGTAATGGGAAATTAGCTGTCACTACAAACTATACACATATGTTGTATTTTAGGTGACTGGATGTAATGATGTTAATTGCACTTTTCTTGGTACGTAAACAAGGAGCATACACACACACACACACACGCCGCTCTTATTCCAAATAAATCAGTGCTGATTAATGCATTTCTGGGGGAAACTGTTTGGTTTTAAAAATACTTTTCCAAACCAACCGTCTTCATTCATTTACATTTCACATAGCCCCATGTGCCTGTGTCCTCACAAGAGAAGGTTTAGCAGTCTGAATAACGCAAATCATGTGTGTGTGCTCTGTACCTCGATTGCTGAATCGTTAATCAGAAGGAGTAGCTATAATTTTGGAGCTCTTCAGTTTTTATAAGCTGTGAACACTTAACGGGCTTTGAATGAGCCATATGTTCACGTCATTTGTAGTCTGATTTTTCAGAGATTTGTGGCAAACTCAAGGCGCAAAGAACAAAAAGTGGGATTAAAAATTGTGTGCTCATGACCACATTTTTGATTGTTGCTACTGCTAAAAAAGAAAAACAAACAAAAAACATACCAAAACGAGGTTCCTTGGTACAAGTTCCACTGGTGGGATTTGGTAACCTTAGAGTAAATTCTGATTCAAACCGCTTATAAGGGAAAAACAGAAGTAAAATGCAACCAAAATGATTAGTTATTGAAGCACACCGATGTTTACTTTAAACAGGAGCTAGAAAAAAACACAAGCGCCAGTAAAATGTTGACAACAGTAAACAAGGTACCGGAGCTGCTGGCTCCTCACTTTACCTCATGTGCTCAAACATAGATTTGGGAATGAAGCCAAACTTTAATTTAACTGTATTCCACTTGCAAGTAGAAAACCAATGTGAGATGTCAGTATCTTGGATTACTGACAAGTTAAGTGCTATTAGCAATGATAGCTAATAAGAGTGAATTTCTTACACATTTTCTGTACTAAAGCAATAGTTTCATTACAAAGCTTGTCTTGTACTATTTGTAGAAAAGACTACATTTATCCAAACCATAAAAAAAAAAAAAAAATTAAATAACAGCTAAGAACTGCAGCTGGTGCTATATTTAAACCTACAGTGGTCATACTGGATTTTACCTTTGGCGTCCATTTAATGTTGACAGCTGAGTTTGAAGAAAATCTTATTTAATGTTTCAACTTGGAACGTGACAGTTGAGCAAAAATATAATACAGCTAAGCCTTTAAAAAAATAATAGAACATTTTTAAGTTGTGCTGTAATAGAGTGGCAGATATTTCAACCATTTGCTATATCACCACCATAAACTGTGATAATGTAGCATATTACTTTGGTGGAGAACATGTCACAAAGGATTTGAGAACAACAGGATTAAAGCACACTGACTCTGTAGGATTATATGAATCATTTTCCCCAGTTAAAGTTTTTTTTTTTTTTTCATAATAGTAAAAACTGGCACCGTGAGTTTCAAACTGTGACATGTCAGATTTTTGAGTGATTTATTGGCGTGTAAACGGGTAATAAAAAGCTTGAGGACGGAGGGGACGTGCTAATTACCGGGCTCAGTGACAAGCTAACTTCTATCAGCAGTAATAGCTAAAAACTGTTATTTCCTTTTAATGTATGTGTTCAAACACTAACATAGGTTGTGTGTTAAAAAGGATTTTAGCAACCAAGCTAGTGACAGTTTACCACTACAGTCACTGCTGTGGTTTACGTGGGCAGCGGCCATATTGCGGTTTGATTTTGGGATTGATGAGAAACCAAAACACCTGGAATTTTTAATTAACAGGAGTTACTGTCCAGGGTTTTACCTTGAAAGACAAAAATAAAAAAAAATGTAAGCTCTAAGTAGAAATTAAATCCATGCCGCAGCAACACAAGAAATAGGAAAAATGTCAAGTCATGCCGTGTTACCAGTTTAACATACCTGCCTGAATGTTAAGAGTAATGAGTCCTTTGCCTTTAGCGAGGTAGTACTTGCAGAAAAGGCTTGAGAATGACTGTCTTGAAGGGCACTGGCTCTGTCGGATTATATGAATGATTTTCCTTGATTAGAGTATTTTTGTCATAATGTAAAGGGGGAAAAAAAAGGCTCTTTGAGTTTCCCAACTGTGGCGAGTCTTAGTGCGTGGCTCAGTGTCAGATTTTCTGAGTGATTTATGAGCATGCAAACGAGCCTGTCTGCTGAATTGAAGGAGAAGTGCTGCCTTTGCCTAGTGGGCCCTGGAGCAAACACTGGAGACTGCGTGGGCTTTTGAGTCAGTCCCTAACTGCTGACACAGGCACCGAGCTGGCGGGGGGATTCACAGAGCAAGATGGGGGAGATGGCCTTCGCAGGTCTTCACACTGACTGATGAGATCAAGACGAAAGTAGGCCAAGCCAGACAAGTGTCAGGCAAACAGACAGCCAGAGACAGAGTGAGAGAGACAAACACCCTCCAATCACACATAGAGCCCGGAGAGTGGAAAGTGGCGGCACACAGCCCGGTTGTTTTGGGTCTGAGTTCAATATGTCCAAATCTGTTTGTCTAAAGAGTAATGAGGCTGCTGGATCTCTGGGCATGTTTGCCCAGGGGAGTCTGGGTAGCAAAGAAAGGCCAAGTCGAGGCTCTTTAAATTCACTGGAGTGGAACAGAGTTTTACTTTGTTCTATTAGATGTCCCGATGACACTTTGATCAATGCGCTTACACCTGCCTGCAGCGTCCCTTTCTGTTGCTCGAATAGTGATGATCCGCTATTATGCCGGTGTCAAACACGGCCATTATTCATACAGTGTCCCTCAGATGGTCCAGGCACTAAAATATTTGACTATCAACACATTATATGACCTCATTTACGATGCAGTCTTCCAGGTGTCCGCAATGATGTAGTGGTCATAACACATTCAAGGTTCATAGTTCGCAATGTTTGCCGTAAGCACAGACTGCCCTCTGTTGGTCAAACCCAGTATTGCGTTTTTATAAAAAACAAACAGGTAAATAAAGTTATACTTTTATGATCCTTTGTTTTGTTTATTCACTCTGCATGTAAAAAGATACATTACTATGTCCTTTTAGAATGGTTTTTCTATATTTACAAAGTTTGATATCAAACGTAGCTCAATTGGACACAAACAAGTACAGATTCAGATCAATTTGCAAGCACATATCGATAAAATCAAATAATTTGAGGTAGGACTTCCCATAAACTGTACAAGATGAACTACAAATGTTGTTGCACTTAAATGTACATAATTTAGTTGTTTTTTTTTTGTTTTTTTTGCATTCTTTGGAAACTTATGCAATACCATAAAATGGATTGCATGACGATCAAAGTGCGTCAAGTAGCTTACATGTTAACAAGGTTTAGTCTTTTATACAAATATGTCTGTAGAAGAACCAGGGAAGCAGCCAAGAGTGATCATAAACTCAAGCGGGGGAAACTTTTAACTTCCTAAGTTTTAGTCAGCTTCTCAAATCTCCACAATTACAATCTTTCTGGCTGAGGGACAAAAAGAAAAGCTGGCTAAAAGAAATCCTGCTTAAAGTGTGGGGGATAAAAAGGCATTTAAGATGCAGCAAGAATGTGGAAACTGATGACCCAGATGTAAACAAACAAGTCAAAGCCCAGACATAAATCCAGCTGTGAATCTGGATTGGGAGGGTTTAAAATTGATGCTCACAGAAGATCCCTGTCCAGTCCGACTCTGCTTGAACTATTTTGCAAGTTAACAGGCAAAAATGTCCATATCTAGATGTCAAAAGCCAATTGACATACACCAAAAGACAAGCAAAGGATATCCTTACAAATTGTTGACAAAATGGGGATGAACATAAACACACATTTCAGACTTTAATTTGGAAAACAAGGATTTAAAAATATGTGTCGTTGTTCTCTGCTACTATGCGCCGCCCTTATCACATAACATCCCAATGAGATGCTCTCGGGTTTGTGGCTGCAAAAGCGACAAAAATGAGAAACGGGTTCAAGAACGTGATGCAACTTCTGCGCGAGTGCATTTATCGGTTTAGCTAATTTGTGGTATCAAACTGGAGGCTGCCAAGATATGCGTTTGAGGCAGATCATGAAATGCAAGGTCAACAGATGGAGCAGTTCACAGACACGGGAACTTGTTGTGGGGGGTGCTGATGAAGGTGCGAAGACAGACTGACGGGGGAGTGAGGAGGGGAAGGGGAGGTTATTCGAGGCGGAGGCAGCGCCCTTACATGACTTGCTTCCTAACTGAGCGGAGAGCACCTCCAGCTGGACGACTTAGAAGCTATTTGAGACGCGTGGAAATGGAGAGAGGGACTTTAACCTAGCTGTGGAATGCGTGAAAGGCTTACATACTTGGCAAAGGCCACGTGCGGCAGGGAGACATCAGGTTTGGCATAAAACGGACAGGCAGGCTTATGGTGTCACTCTTGACTCAGTCTGGGAAAAACTACAAGCTGGGAATAGCAGGGTGGCAGCAGTGTGTGGGTTGTAGTGAACAGTCTGCAAGTGTTGGACAGAGAGAGAGAGAGAGAGAGAGAGAGAGAGAGAGAGAGAGTGACATTTGAATGAGTAGAATGACGTCTGAAGATGTACCGCCATAAATATGGCGGTATAAGCCGGGCGGTAAATTTCGTGGATCAGTAAAGCACCAAAAAAAGTGCGTCTTTTTTTGACCCTAAGGCTTTAGGCAGAAACCACGTTAGGCGCAGCGGGCCGCGTTTGTCCCTCTCGTATCAGATGTTCGCTCACACTCGCTAGGCTGTCATTTCACCCAAGCAAAAACAAAAAAACGTCATTGTTTTCCTCCTCCTGCTCTGAACACAATCTAATCACAGCTCTATCGTCTCCAGGTGGCCCCAGTCTAGGAGAGACAAAGAGACTTTTAACACAGCTAACCGTCTTTAACACGGCCCTGATCTGAAGCAGACCAGATTACAAAATGACCCTCTTCACGTCCGGCTAAAAGCCCAAACACACCTGCTTCCACTCACACGCTCTCAGCAGGCGTGGGGCATCCATTTCGCCCGCCGATCCGAGATAAGACGGAGATGACGCCTCCATGATAAGGTCCGTCAATGTGTGATTACAGGAGAAAGCTGCACTGTGTAGATCAGGATGGTCAGATCATTGGATTTAGCAGATGTCTTTCTTGTTCCCCCTCCTCCCCTCTTGCCCAAACAGACCCTACTTACGAAGCTTTTAAACATGGACTAGACAATGACAAGAGTGTGGCACTTGTTTTATTAGCTTTCTTTATGTCTGATGGTTCAGGGGAAAAACAGCTTTCGGCATGCTAAAGTCTACAGGCTCTCCACTGAGCCCCTTTTGGGATGGCATGGTAGCCACCAGTCTGTGCTGAACGGCGGAAACAGCCATCTGCTCAACTCTATTTTCATCCCCCCTCCACATGCCATCAGGAAAAGCCGCAGGCTGGAGGAACTTAAACCACTCCTAAAAAGTCCTAATTGTTCAACAGGTCAAATTTTAAGCTTTATATAACAGCACCACCAAATGGCAAGGCCCAGATGATTACGAAACCTGCACAGAGTGGGCAGAGCTGCTGATAAAAAGAAATTGAATGCAGCTGAAGAGCAATTAAGGCTCCAGGAAAATAAGAGGAGATTATTACCGTCAAGGTTATTAAATGACCATAACCCAAAATGCCCTCAAATGCACTTTAAGCGTGGATAAGAAAAAACGGCTGCTTTTTATGAATTAAACTTTGCTGATGTGGCGCGCTTCTTGGGTTGAGAAAAAAGAGAAATTTGTGCGTTCCAGACTGAGGATGAAACAGAAGCTGGCGGGATTCATTTGAGATTACTCGGCGCAAACATAGTGTAATCCCCTTATCTGCGTACTTACCTGTCCCTGACAGTGATCCAAGCCTACCTCTATGAGCCTCATTGGCCTGACATTCTGGCACGGGCAAATCCCTGTCTAATGTGTCAGCTCAGGCAGCTTTAACACCTGGCACAGCAACGCTTATCTGCCGAGCACCCAAAAGCACCTGCATTTTACCACTGGAGCTTCACAACAAGTGAATAGGTTCCTAATGTCCACAGAGTGAAATTACTGCTTGTGTCAAACACGCTGCGTGTAAAAGCTCAGTCCGTTACCAAGGGGGCTTAAGACCAGATTTTCAGTACATGTACAGAATGACACCTGCAGCCGCAGTCAGCATGTGACTGCTTAGCATTCGCACGAATGTCATATTGATTTGGATCCTTTGGTCGTTTGAGCTGTAAGTGTTACAGTGCACATACGATACGGTGTTGCTGCAGTTTTCTTAGAGTTGAAACTTGTTGAATCCTTTTCACAGCAATTTGGGAAAACTGCTTGGTCTTTATCTCGCTTCAACAAGATAAAGCCTCACCTTTATTGTACATAAATACAGTAAAGTATTTTTGGTATACAGAAGATTGTGTGCAATCTTTGTATACGAAAGATTGTTAATGGTAACAAAAAAGCTTGTGGTAAAAGTGCAATTTTCCAAGGAACATGAATCTAAATATTAGACATATTTCTTTGAACATGAGTGTGTAATTGTTGCCTTTATGTAATAAGGACTTTGAAAATAAATTAATAAAAAGATATGTTTGAATTAATACAAATGCTAGGATTGGTTAGTAGGAAAGGGATTACTAAACAGAAGTGTCGAACATTGTAACAGGTTACGTAATACTTTATCTCTCGTTCGACTAGAGGGAGGTCAACAGGCCTGCATCACTGAAGTGATTCAAAATCATACAAAGACCTTAAATGGACGTATCTATAATTGTCAGAGTTGACACCTATTAACCCAGATTAAATAATACAGGAAAGACAAGAGAGTTAGATTCTGAATACTCGCGAGGAGAACAGACAGAGAAGTGCTTTCAGTTACAAATCTCCTACCGCTCTGAAAGCACATTTGCCTGCCCCTCTCTTTTTATTGTCTTTAGTATCCCTAATCACAGAGAGCGCTGTAACTCTAAAGGGAGGGGGAAAAAACACTTCATCACATAGTTACAGCGCCAATGATTATCACTAACTAACAACACAATCTAGATTATCCAGTTCCTGACACAGGGTCAAACAGAGCAAGTTGTACGTCTTCACGGCGATGGTTGTACAGCTATCTAACAGGTCAAAAAGCAGGAAGTTCCACTGACTGATTACCGCAGAAAGCTGTTGTCACTGCTCTTCTTCAGAGAGGCCTTCTGAGAAAGGAATCAGAGTAATTCAACAATACAGGAACATTCCAAAAAAGATGTAACTAAACAAATAAAAGCATATAAGACAAGAAGATTATAAAGGTATATACAATTAACATTTGATAATACAATTTACCTAACAATAATGTTGTTGGATTAAATAAAACCCCCCAAAAAACATAATTTGGTTTTCCATTCAGAGTTCACGTGTTATAGATTCAGAGACAGTTAAAAATCTTGAAAAAAGGTGAGAATGTTTTTCGGAGTCCGACCAGAAGAAGGGCGCCTCTCTGACGCAAGTTTAGAGGATTGACATTACATCATTTTTAATTTAATTTATTTATATTTTAATTTAAAGCTGTTTTATGATATTTTGGTGCTTATTCAGGAGCCAGGCCAGCTTTATTCTCGTTCAATTCTGCCATCTGGTGTCGATGCACCAACACTGCACTTTGGAAGCCGTTTTTTAAATGAGCCTGATCAGCTTTGCTCTTGTCTACGCTGCCATCTGGTGGCCATGCCGTAACATTGCATTTTTAAGAACATTGACATGTAAGAATTTGTGTGCGGGGACAATTTCAAACTTTTGAATTATAAACACAACGCTTAACTCTCTTGTCAAGCTAAGTTCGAGTCAATTGGTGTTTTAATGGTGAGATGAAAAAATATCACATCAGTTAGACACTTATACACGTTATAGATGTTTGGACCCAGAATGCACTGCGCCAAATTCCACAGTTTTAAAATACGTTTTTTCGTAAAACAAAAACAAATATGCGGTTAATTTTTATCCGCTGGACCTCTAAAATGGTCCATATTTTGGAGTAAGCAGGTAAAGACGCAAGTACTTTTAACTGGTCACGAAACCGTGAGTTAAAATGGTATGTAGCAACTTGACTACCCCTCCGCTGACGTTGGTGCGTCAGCTTTGCGCAGTGGCAGTATCGTAGCCTATGAGGTTTATCCGAGGCGCGATTATTGCTAGTTGAAAACTTTACCCAATACCCCGCCTTGACGACTTGAAATATAGTCGGCAATGGCAATTTTTGACGGTCTCTACGGAGGCTGATTTTGCTGTGAAATAATTAACATTAAGTATCCAGTTCAACGTTTCTTGAAAAGTGTTACCTAATCAAGATTCAAAAGTAATGGATCCTTTAAGAACACATCCGACATTGTCGAGTAACACTTATATCCTTTTCTTGACACAGTAACTGTAGGAACTCGCTCTTATTGATTTCGAGTCTGTCGAGCCTTCAACGTTGTAACACCGGATGTGACGTCATTGCTATTTGGACTTTCTTTTCGGTAACTTTTCTACGCTGGCTTTGAATGAACAAAGAGATTTTTTCCCGACGTCTATTCTGTTCTTCGATCCGACACTACGCCATGCTTCTTCCAAAGTGTCTTAACAAAGCGTTGACAAAGCGATCGGCCGCTTTCGACCACTTCCTGTTTTACAAAAGACGTAATTTAATCTCTATTCTAAATATCTGTAGGGATTAATCTTTGCTATTTGTTTTAAGAATAGAGGAATATGACTATGACTGACAGATAATTATAATAATTGAAAGTATTTGTATATGCCGAGACCACGCCTACTGTAAAACCGTGAGCGAAAGAGACAGAGCCCAGACTAAAGACTCTCTGCTGACGATCAGGTCGTCAGCTTTGCGCAGTGGCAGTATCGTAGCCTATGAGGTTTATCCGAGGCGCGATTATTGCTAGTTGAAAACTTTACCCAATACCCCGCCTTGACGACTTGAAATATAGTCGGCAATGGCAATTTTTGACGGTCTCCACGGAGACTGAATATTGTGTAATAACAAATATAGTGGTATTTAGCTCATCAAAAGTATGAACTGTAGGCATATAAATTCTGCAAGTAATTACAGTTGTTTATATTTCAGTAACTTTAGCCTCTTACAAATCAGTTCACATTTAAGTTCTGCTAACAGTGACCTGTTTTTTGCTTAAACTAACCTACAGTCTCTTGTTTATTGTTTTGGTTTCATGACGTAATGGCACAATCATTTGTGCATGCGCTAAAGTTATTTAAGTTTGCCACAATTTAGCTCTGTAATGTGTAGTAGAAGATAAATGGACCAATAAATGTCACTCATCTGTTCCATTTGTATGTAACACATATGATCATTTTCAACATTAATGTCTGTTTTATACTAAACCAAATCTTATTATTTGTCAAGGTAATGACTGTGATGTTTTGAATTGCATTTCTCAATTATCAAAGTCTTAGTGAAAGAGAAGCAATGTTTACAACCATGAGTTAAGATGATAGGGAGTGAATAGAGTTCCCATCCGCTGAGGTCAGGCTGCCATCCATGCGCAGTGGCAGTATCGTAGCCCATGAGGTTTAACCGAGGCACGATTATTGCTAATTGAAAACTTTACCCAATACCCCGCCTTGATGACTTGAAATATAGTCGGCAATGGCAATTTTTGACGGTCTCTATGGAGACTGAATATATGTAATAAAATAAGTAGCATTTTGCTCATCAGTTCTGCAAGCAATTACAGTTATTTGCGTTTCAGTAACTATAGCCTCCTACAAATCAGTTCACATCTAAGTTCTGCTAACAGTGACCTGTTTTTTGCTTAACCTAACCTACAGTCTCTTGTTTATTGTTTTGGTTTCATGACGTAATGGCACAATCATTTGTGCATGCGCTAAAGTTATTTAAGTTTGCCACAATTTAGCTCTGTAATGTGTAGTAGAAGATAAATGGACCAATAAATGTCACTCATCTGTTCCATTTGTATGTAACACATATGATCATTTTCAACATTAATGTCTGTTTTATACTAAACCAAATCTTATTATTTGTCAAGGTAATGACTGTGATGTTTTGAATTGCATTTCTCAATCATCAAAGTGTTAGTGAAAGAGAAGCAATGTTTACAACCATGAGTTAAGATGATAGGGAGTGAATAGAGTTCCCATCCGCTGAGGTCAGGCTGCCATCCATGCGCAGTGGCAGTATCGTAGCCCATGAGGTTTAACCGAGGTACAATTGTTGTTACTTGAAAACTTTACCTAATGCTCTGGCATGACAACTTGAAATATAGTTAGCAATGGCAATTTTTGACGGTCTCTATGAAGGCTGATTTTATTATGAGAATAATTACATATTTTTATGTTGTATGTGATTAATCTTAAAGTATTCAGAAAGTAGATGGATATTTTGCACCAGTTAAAGTAGTCAGGATGTCTATAAAGTTTTGTAAATTGTGTATGTCTAACAGTATTTCTATTTTTTGACTTCCACATTTGAAAACCAATGAACTGCTCTGAATCAGTTCACATTGTTTTATGAATGGATATCTTTTCA
Source organism: Poecilia mexicana (assembly GCF_051168715.1). Classification (NCBI taxonomy): domain Eukaryota; kingdom Metazoa; phylum Chordata; class Actinopteri; order Cyprinodontiformes; family Poeciliidae; genus Poecilia; species Poecilia mexicana. The sequence continues at coordinate 25,308,706 of NW_028263375.1, forward strand.
GACATTTTTAAATGTTTGGATGACTTATAAATATTTTTGTTTAAACTCTTCAAAACAACACAATTCTAGGTATTTTAAAATTCCTGGTATTCTTGGTAAAAAAGAAAAGAAAAAAAAAAGATTTTGGATGGTCCCTAATCAGAAATCTAAGAATAGTCTAAATTTGTAGTTTCCCAGTTCAGGCAGTAAATAACGATTTAAAAGCAATGTTTCAAAAACACAGAGAGACAATATAAGACGTTAAAATGAGAAATGTAAGGTGGAACACAAGTTTTGATTTAATTCATAAACGCAAACAGTTTTACTAAAATTCAGATTTAGGCATTCCCATTTCATAAACTTTTCAAAATAAAGCAAGAGTGAGTTAAAAGACAAAAAAATGGAGAAAAACACAATCAGCTTGAAAACAAAGCATACTGTTTGTTATTTTTTTAAATCTGGCAAACCTGCAAAATATATATTTTTTGTTTTAAATCTACAATAATATATGAAAAGCTAAATTATGTGACTGCTATTGTGTTTAGTTTCAGGTAAAATTGAAAACATAATGTAATTTTTGCAAACACAAATACTAAAATGTTTGTGGCCCCTGGAGTTGTTTCAGCTTGACATTTTTGGCCCACATGCCAGAAGGTTAGGACACCCATGGTCTCATATGAAATGTGCTCTTATTTTTTCAGTGTAATGACTGTGATGTTTTCAATTGGATTTCTCAATCATCAACGTCTTAGTGAAAGATGAAGCAATGTTTACAACCATGAGTTAAGATGATAGGGAGAGAATAGAGTTCCCATCCGCTGAGGTCAGGCTGCCATCCATGCGCAGTGGCAGTATCGTAGCCCATGAGGTTTAACCAAGGCACGATTATTGCTAATTGAAAACTTTACCCAATACCCCGCCTTGACGACTTGAGATATAGTTGGCAATGGCAATTTTTGACAGTCTCTATGGGGACTGATTATTATGTGATAAAATAAGCAGCATTTTGCTCATCAGTTCTGCAAGCAGTTACAGTTGTTTATATTTCAGTAACTTTAGCCTCTTACAAATCAGTTCACATCTAAGTTCTGCTAACAGTGACCTGTTTTTTGCTTAACCTAACCTACAGCCTCTTGTTTATTGTTTTGGTTTCATGACGTAATGGCACAATCATTTGTGCATGCGCTAAAGTTATTTAAGTTTGCCACAATTTAGCTCTGTAATGTGTAGTAGAAGATAAATGGACCAATAAATGTCACTCATCTGTTCCATTTGTATGTAACACATATGATCATTTTTAACATTAATGTCTGTTTTATACTAAACCAAATCTCATTATTTGTCAAGGTAATGACTGTGATGTTTTGAATTGCATTTCTCAATCATCAAAGTGTTAGTGAAAGAGAAGCAATGTTTACAACCATGAGTTAAGATGATAGGGAGTGAATAGAGTTCCCATCCGCTGAGGTCAGGCTGCCATCCATGCGCAGTGGCAGTATCGTAGCCCATGAGGTTTAACCGAGGCACGATTATTGCTAGTTGAAAACTTTACCCAATACCCCGCCTTGATGACTTGAGATATAGTCGGCAAAGGCAATTTTTGACGGTCTCTATGGAGACTGATTTCTCTGTAAATGGAATTAGTATTGAACTGATAAGTATATAGAAAGTAATGTCTTCACTGATATGTATTTCCGAATAGTGATGGGCCAGCCAGATGATACAGAAACCTCGGCGAGCAATCAAGACGAAACGAAACCCCGTGTCTGTGTGCGTATCACTTTAAGGAAAACCACGTGACCACTACAGTTCCTGTATCGTTTGGTTGTGAACGCGCCAAATTGCTTTTGTGAAGGAGAAACAGCGTTGACACGTTTGTGGGTTTTTGTTGAATGGAGATACTTCGTGTCCTTTGCTTTGCGTTGGTTTTTGGCTGTGGGATCATTTTTGATCTGGTCACGGAGAATAAGGTAAATTGTTATTTCGTTCTCATTTCCGCTTTGTATATTTTTTTTCTTTCGGCTTATTCCAATTCCTTTCTATGGGATATTTGAATTAGTTGACAGGGGATTAACTTTTATTTATATTGTAAGTGAAACGTAAGATTTACTCCCAGGTGCTGCCTTACTGTAAGCGGAGCTCTTCCACAATGCTGAGGCACCGTCGTGCCCGACATGATGGGGGATGATCCGGTTAACACTCCGTGATAAACCCCGGTGCTTCCAGAAAGCAGGCGATTGAACTGGACCTTCAACTCAACCATCTGCCCCCAGTTCAGGTTCGTCATCGTTGTTAACTGTGTTTATTTGTATTTTAGTGTTCTTGCAAATCACTCCACGTAATTACAATAAATTAGGAACACAGATGCATTTTATTTTTTTTTTTCCTATGACAACCTGTGGCAGCAGCTGAACATGGAAATCGAAGAGAGCAATTCAAACTTCTCCACCGACGCCGTTATCGAGGTACAAAGATGCATCTCAGAGGCGAACACACCAAGATCACAGGATCCACTACAATGCTGGGAAATGCACAGACTACAATTACCCCACATTACACAAACACTGATTAAATTTCTATGTATGCCGTCGTCATCGGTGTCTTGTGAAATGGTTTGTAAACGGCGCAATCGCCCAAAGCTGTTACAGCAGCTGATGAAGTCTCATAGTTTCTTTACATCTGTATAATGCAATTCATAAATGATTTTTCTCTTCAGTTCCACATTTGATGTCCAGCAAACTGTTTTGAGCCAGTTCGCGTTGTCTTGTGAAAGCAAAGAAGACACAATGTCTTTTCATCAACATATAAATATTTGGATGACCTATAAGTACCAAAATATTTCTGTCTAAAGTCTTCAAGAATAAATAGGCTCTCATTTTTTCAGTGTCTGAGGCTAGGACCTTGCATATCAATTTGCAGCAGTGGGCTATGCAAACCTACCCGCACAACATTTTGAGTGATATAATGCCATTTTGGATGCCATTTAAGATTTTCACCAACTGACGATGAAGTGTGTGGTCATATTAGCATTTTTTAGCAATTGTGAATAAAATCGACGGAATGCAAATTGTTGAATTCTTTGGGCTTCGTGCTTCTTCATGTAAGTTATCTTAAAAAAACAACAACTTTGAGTTATTGTATTTAATAAAGTGAATGTGGAATTGGATTAGTTTGGCGGCTGTCCGTTTAATTATTTTTAAAGTCTAAATTGCATTTCTTGAATTGCAGCAAACATTGGTTTTTAACCAGTTGATGCTTAATATTGTCAAGTTATTTTTAAATGTAATTATAATGTTATTGCTGTTTACTCTTCAGAGCTGCTGAATGAAGATGAAGCAATGTTTACAACCGTGAGTTAAGATGATAGGGAGTGAATAGAGTTCCCATCCGCTGAGGTCAGGCTGCCATCCATGCGCAGTGGCAGTATCGTAGCCCATGAGGTTTAAACCGAGGCGCGATTATTGCTAGTTGAAAACTTTACCCAATACCCCGCCTTGACGACTTGAAATATAGTTGGGAATGGCAATTTTTGACGGTCTCTATGGAGACTGACTTACTTGTAAAAGTTGTTGCATATGGCACTCATACAGGGTCAGATTGATATCTTACAAACTTAAAAAGTAGACTAATGTTAGCTATGTGTGTTTATGAAAATAGGCAGAATGTGTATAAAAAAAGTTTAGTAATTATTGTCTTTTACTGTGGAAATGTTTGAATCACATTTGAAATGTTCTGTTTTACTTTTAGTAATTTCCCACTGCAACATGAAGAATGAGTAATATTACAGCATTGGTGTAACTTCTATAATACTGTGAGTTTGGTCACATAAAACTTTCTTATTTTTCTTATTAATGCTTTCATCAGCGTCTCCGTGTTGATTCTCATATCTGTTCTCTGTGGGTTCAAATGGTCTTAGAAAATAAATTTTCAAATGTCTCCAAACTACTTCCACATTTAAATACATGACATTTATAAAATTTGGGAAAATCGTCATCACAGCAGCAGAGCTAAGATTTTAGCATTTGCAGACCATTTCAGTAACTTACTCTGAAAAGCTAGATGTATATTTGTAGTTCAATGTGCTTTACATCATAAAAACACAAAAATCAACTATTGAAACATTACCTTTTTGATCAAAATGTTGGATAGTGTTTCATTAATTATGGTACAAAATCAACTCTAATAAGGTTTAGTCTACATTTAAAGGAACTCAGCATTTCAGCTGTTTAACAATTTTCCAGAAGTTTGTTCAAGATGTGTGGCGCATAGAAGCTGAATGCTGCTTCTTCCATGTTTGGTTCTGGGGATACCGAATGTTAATTAGTAAATAGATTGTTTTTTTTCCCCACTTGCTACAGTTAAAAATAAATATACATTTTGGCAAGATTTAAAGCCTGAAACCGGAACAAACACATATTGTGATACATTGTGCTTCCTAGAACACATGGGGGCGCTCTAGATCCACAATATAGAAGAGACGCAGAGGAACATCGAGTTGGTTATGCAGAAGGTTAATCATCATTTGAAACTCAGTTTCTTTGTAAATGTTCTAAAACCGAAAATAATATTAGCGCTGCCATGTTTTAGCGTCTTACAGAGACATAATTGCTTTGCTATTTAATTAGACAGAGATTTGCTGTAGTCAATCACCGTAGCGGCGGACTTAATCAAGGCTTACCAGCTGAACTCAAAAGACTCTTGTCTCACCCCGATAAGGCTCTCATAACTTTGATGTTTTTGTAAACAGTCTTAATTTTCCTCTTTATTTTCACTCTCACTGTTTATGAAAGTGAAAATGAAGGATTTAATGTCATGGTATGAAATCAGTTTGCCTTGCTAAATACAAATATATATATATATATAACACACACACACACACACACACACACACACACACACACACACACACACACACACACATATATATATATATATATATATATATATATATATATATATATATATATATATATATATATATATATATATATATATATATATTTTATTCTATTTTTTTTACACCAGCCTGCAATTTCTCAGTTTCCAAGTAGTGGTCTTTTGATGTGCTACTTTGCTAAATGTGTTTAGCGTGCTGTCGTTCATAATGAGTCATTGTTTCAGATGTTGGAGTGCGGTTATAGAAGCCATCTGTTGGTTGTTTCTCCCCAACTTCAGCACCGAGACTGTGAAAAAGAAACTGGAGCAACTGGTCATCTTCATCCAAAGTGAAATAAGAGAGAAGAAGAAGAAGAAGAGAGATTTATATTTCCCTAAATTACTCAGAAAGACTTTTGCATTGAATCTTATGGCAATCTGGGAAGCATTTCCCTTGGCTTGCCCTCTGTCATGTAGACCCATAGAGCAGCGATCAGTGAATCTTTTAAGTGTTATATATTTTCTGTGTGTGGTCCTCTTGACCCGATTATGACCCGGCGGTCGCTCCACGTTTGGGATGTAATTACAGTTTCAGTAACATGAGATGAAAATAGACGGCTCTTTTATTGGGTCAGTGTCTGATCTTTTTGAATTCCTCGGCTGTCCAGAGCGATATGAAAGATACGGCTCTCCTCTGCGTAAACAGGAGCCTAATAAATGCCAAAACATAAACAAATACACAGCACAACACGACAGGACTTGTTCCTAGGTAACCATGTGACAGTGCTCAGGATTGCTATGGAAACCAGAGTATCCTCCCCCCCCTAACACCCCCTAACTCTCTTTCTAAATCTCTGTGTCGCTCTCTTCCTCTCTAATGTCTGTTTGGAAATATGTGATAAGCTAATGTGTTTTAACTTCAGCATTTCACTTCTGATTACTCTTAAAGTTTATTTTTCTGGAGGCAGCAGTACTCACTGAGGAATTCACAAATGAAAACCTGCTTTTCATTACAAAGAATAATAACTTATCATAATGTTGAACTCTGTGACAAAACCGACGCTATTTAATTACAGTTTGTATATGTTTTTTTGTTTTCTTCAGATGTCTGTTCAGTAAGCTAATGTACAGTCCGCTTTTAAAGCTGGTGTCGTATTATCTCATTGTTTGTTTTTCGTCACAGTGGGTGTTGCATTTCCATTTTCTACATAGAAAACCACACTTGTCTTCAAAGACTAAAAAGATCACAGCCGACTCTATTTAAAACGCAGGTGCAAATTCTAAAAGGGATGCTTTGATTTGTGGCCAATTACGAACTCCCTTGTTGCTTCACCTTTTGTAGCAGGTCCTCTCATTTTTGTTCCCTCTGCCGATTCTTTTGTGGGGGCGGAAGGTATTTTAGGGAGACAGCTAATACATTTAGAGATCACATGAGTGAACAGGAAACTCCAAAGTTATTTAACAAACCCAATTAAAGTTGTTGCAGTCCTCCGAAGCTATCTGCCTTTTTAATCTCTGTATGGTGTACAAGGGATTGCCCCCAATTAGTTGCCACCTGTGACACCATGACATGGAAAGCAGCTACCCTGATTGTATTTCAGCCTCAATTACTCTGTAAAGCTTACAGGCAAGCCAAGGAAAACTGGTCTCTTCCACTCTTTGTCACTTTTTTGGAATGATTTCTTTTCCCTTTTAAGTTGTCTATGAAGTGTGGTGTTTGGTTTTGGGTACAAGTGCTCCAGTTGTATTACATTTGGCACAAAAAGGCCTGGTTGTCTTATTAATGAAAGCAGTTTCTGCCTTTCAAGAATCTAGTGTAACCTTCCAGATCCCCATAAAGCCATTTGTTTTAAACTCTTCAGCAGAATTCGTTTGCATTAGGAGGAAAAAAAAAAACAAAGCATACTCCAGACTAGTAAGAAAAGAAGCTAACTGGGCTTAGCATAAATGCTAAACAAATGGCTAAATATAAAACTATAACTTGCAAGCATTCTGGACTGAACTTCAATTACTTTTGGTTTATTTTTATAAATGGGATGTATCTTAATTGTTATTTTGCTGAGTGGTGACAGATGAGGTGTGAGGACAGATGAGTGGTGTAGCTAGCCTACAGAGTTAGCTACATATAGGCTAGCTAACTCCGCTGTTTGACATGAACACTTCCTTTCTTTTATTGGATTAAGTCCCCCAAAAAATTCAAGTTGCCTATAGGCAAGAGTTTATTTTTCCATTGATCCACTGTCTGCGCGGCAGACAATGGTTTACGATTAATAACTAAACTGTTATTTTTATTTCCTTTCAGCTACATTTGTTCCTATGGTCTACAGCAACAGTGCTCGGTGTGAAGCGTTTTCCACGACTAGATACCTTTTTTGTTGAAATTATTTCCTTTGCAACACATTGGTTTCAGAAAATAAAAGGAATAAAATTAATTTGGAGAAAAACAAAAACAGATTTTATTACAGAACAGTCTTTTAGCATGTATGGCCAAGTTTTTAATGGACGCTAACATGCATTCTGAACGACATCAACCTGTGACTTTCGTAAACCATTAGAAGGTGTTGTGTTTGTTTGAATGGTTGATGTTAAGTGTACAAAGTTTGCAAACTGCATCATGATTCAAGACATTGGTTTAGCTTGTTGGTTTCGTACAGATTGATCGTGTCTGTGGGAAATGCTTTTTCAATTAGAGATGCATTGATCTACTCCTTGTGTTGTGTTCATACGGTTGGGTAATGTGGCTTAGCAGTAAAGTATACTGACCTGTCTTTAACATCATCCCTAATGATTGACATCATTCTCAGATTCTTAATATTTTGTCTCTCTCCAGGCCACAGACCTGCATGTAGTCCAATGGATTATACAAAGCATTCAAAATAAACGTTTTTGTAACTTAGTGAGTAAATATCTCATCAGTGTCACGCAGAAGACGCGTGCCGTCTCAAAAAGACAATACATGTGAGTCATTGCATATTTTTGTTAAGAAATATCGAAACCCATCATCATGATGACACACTCTGTTGATAAGAGTCATTGTTTATGCGAACAAACTAAAATCGGTGAGAGAAACAACTCGCATGCACAGCCATCCTCTAGACTCCAATAAAATCTTGTGGCTGATCAAAGCAAAAGCAGCACTGTGAACCAACAGCCCATTATTAGCATTATACAAAAAAAATGTCTGGCAGCTTTTCCTGATGCTGTTACTGATTATGCTGCTGCAAATTGTTACAAATGAGTTGAAGGTTCCTAGAAGAAACCTGTAACATAAGCAGCATCGAGTCGTCTCCTTCAGTTAAGCATAAATGTTAAGGAAAATAAAGCATCAGTAGATCTATAGTTGGCTGTAGTTCTTTGATCAAGAAGACTGTGAAGTGAAGATTACTGACTGCGTATTTGTGCTGACTCTTGAGGAAAATAAAGTTGGCCATACTGGGCAATAAAGGTCAGTCAGTCTAATCTAGTTGAATCATTCAGACCCTTTAGGAATAAAAGTCCTTTGAAATAATCCTTGCCATTCTTTCCTCTAAGTGAAACTATCTTGTGAACTTGCTTTGCTTTAATGAACATTATGTTTTTCTAACGTAAGCTAAACCCAGAGGGACAATTACTGCCTATATTTAAAGACAGAAGACGTATGTTGTGAGTCTGATTGAAGGAGCAGTCTTTAATCGTGTTACTGAACCAAGCACGAATCCAGACAGTTCTTTAATCTTATTTATTCTACAAGAGCAGAAGGTCAAGAGATCTCTAATAGAAAGAAGATATTGACCTTCATTTTGCAACGTCAAATCAAATGCGTTGTCTGACTCTTTCCCTGAGCGTATGTGGCGTATTGTAGAATGAACAAATGTTTGATGTCGTTTTATACAATCTGAGGCTGCAGCATATTTTTTAAGGATCTTACATCGGTGCTTAAAAATACACTTGCACAACAAACTCTAAGCTAAGCTAAGCTCTGTTGTACTCTCGGTGCACTCTCAGATGTGCCAACATGTTTTTCTGCCAAACATCTTTTGTCAGCAAGAAATCACTAATTGGCTTTTCAGCGCAACAAATTAGTTAATGAAGCGGTGGCAGTGATGACAAAAAGGAAACCAAAATTTGGTCTACCAGTCTGTTCTCATTTTTTTCTTATCTTCATTTCTCCGAAAGAATAAATACCGGGAACCAACCGAAAACAAAGACCGCCTACTGGCTGCAATCAAAGACAAGCTAAGTGTGATCCTTTTGAAAAACAAACACTGCAGACTTATTTTGTTTTTTATTTTTGCAGCCTTTTTGTTCCATGTGCTCTGAAAAATGTGCTATCCTCTTTTTGAGGAGCAAATCATGTCTGCTTGTGTGGATGTTAAACAATGCGTTGAAGCTACAATACACGGGGTCTCGTATCAGAGCGAGCGTTTCTTTTGTTTTTTTTTAATCGCTGGGCTTAGTGTGTTGGAACCGCACAGATCTGCGGTCCATGAATTTAGTGAATGGAAACGATGCACCTTGAGGTTCTGCGAGTTTACTTTAAGAGCGCTCACAAATCCTCTGCAAAATTTTACAGAGGTTTTACCAAACCGATCCCGCTGACGTTTGTAAGCTCCTGAATAAGTGGACATTCCCCACATTGGCAACTTTTAACATGCTAAATGTTAATATATGTAGAGAACAGACCCCGAGGTCTGAATAACTTTTAATTAACCATACTGCTGTGTTTTGACTCTACTGCTCATAAACCTAGTAATTACTGCAGATAGACTTTTCTTACATTTTTTTCCTGTTGTTATCCCAGACTGTGCTAAGATTAATTATACAAAGAAAGATTCGTCAGAAAATGAAAAACATTACAGACCACCCTGAGCATCCTCATCATGAAACTATAATGCAACAGGTGTCTTCAGTCAGAGGCTTCTTCAGATGTACTGTAATACTGACTGCTATAGGAAGTTATTTCTGCCCCATGCCTCCAGCATTCAACTTTACAGAAGATTGCATATTCTGGTTTACAGCAAACATTTAATTTCCCTTTGGGATTAATTAAGCATTTTTGAATTGAATAATTTCATAAATTATTGTCAAAGTCGTTTATCTAACCAAAGTTTCGTCAGAAATCACACAATGTGTATGTACTTTAGTTTTTTTAACCTCCAGTTTTGCTGCTTTTCAATGAAAATAAGTTGTCATAACAGGAAAAAGTGTCGAGTCATTAAGTCTGTATGTGTATCAGCACAGTAAATCCGTCTAAAGCCATGAAAACATTAAAGCATAAAAACAGTTGGAAAAACTCCGAATTTAATTTTTAACGAGAGTCAGAGTGCGTCTTTAAGGGTTTCTTTTAATGTTTAAAATTCCCTTTACAGATCAAATGAGAAAATGCAGATTGTTCCAGATACACAGTCACCTCGGCTTAAACATGCTTCAATATCTACCGAAAAGGTCCGAGCCTTTCCCGTTCCCTCTGCTTTTAATTGGATTTCGGTGACAGGAGTTTTTGCCTGTAACAAGCGCAGCTAGACTTTAATCATAAGTAAAGTACACAGAAGTTATATTTAATGGGGAATTACAGTGTGACCAAACGATGACCCTCCACCCTCACTTTTTACTAATAGTGCAACTGCATGTAATCCTCTGAAAAAAAAAAAAAAAAAAAACGTAGTGCGAATTTTGCACTATATTGTATTAAGTTCAGTTTGGATAAGTGTTATACAGAGAGAGAGAAAAGGACTCAGCCTGTCTTCTGAACTTTTCCAAAGTCATTTCATACAAACTTCTTCTTCCAGGAGACTAAAATCCTCTGGAAGTATTTCTTCCACAGATTTAGACCTTCCGAGGTATTCTGACCCTCTGAAATGAGACTGAAATTTAGGAAGAGCATTTACTGAAAGCAGTGAGCTATGTCCCGTAATCCCTTAGAAAATGGTTGATTTAAAATCCTTTATCCTTTTTCTTTTTTTCCCCAGAAGAACAGCTCGACTCCGGTCACAGCAGTCAGTCTGTGGAAGTGGGCACGCTCTCAGCTCACACACAAATAAGTGAAATACAGAGAATCATTTCTTACAAATATTAATATGTTATTAAATATCAGTCTAGGTTATTGTGCTACTTAATATGAGCTAAAATGAAAGGGGGGAAAGAAAACAAACTATCACCTAGAGAGAGGTTATCCCAACCCATGTTGAATTGTCCTTACTGGAAGTTACTGCATCCTGCTGCTGCTTTAAAAATGGGAATATATGTGAATGTTATGTAATATATAAGTCCTTAGAGTGGCTGCTAATACTAGAAAAGCACTATACATGCTTCTAAATATGCATTACAGATCACAGTCTGCTGGTTTTCTTCATAAACCGCTCAACTCTGTCGGGAGTTTATTACTTTGTTAAAGAGCGTAACTTGAACCCTGTTTTAAATCAGAAAGACCTCAAATTAAACAAGAGTTCAGGCCCGGTTAACGAACACCATGGTTGTTGTTTTGATTTATTTTTGCTGTTCCCTGCGCGTCTCGACCGGTGGCCCTGCTCCTCGACACGACGGTTATCTGTGTTGTCAGTCGTTTGCTCTCAGCTGCACGCTTTCCTGGCCGCAAAACACATCGGGCGCTTCCCGAAGACGCAGGCGTGTGAAACAGAAGAAGATGGTGGAGGTAAGAGAGTTGAGACTGTTAAAACTGAGCTAATCAAAGGAAGAATTCACTCCATATTTAAGACAGTTTTAGTCAGAACTGTTGCCTAATTATGCCTAATTTGATATTGTTCTGTAAAGTTTGTGCTGAAATCAGCAGCATGTCGGTGGCTGAAAACGTTACGACATGTTCAGGTTTGATTTGTCTGTTTTCACCATTGTTTTTTATGGTCGATTCACATTTGAGTTTATTTCTTTGTACTTAAATCTTATCATTCATCTGGATTATGTTCTCACATTTTAGTTGGTTCCTCTGTGTTCCTTCTCTGTTTATGTGTCTCAGCGCAGCTGTTATCCATCACCTCGTTGTCCTCTGCCTGCGCTCTCCCTCATCTGCTGCCCCCTCGTCATTCTCCTCGTCTTCCTCAGTACATACTGAGGATGTAACATTTCGGTTTTGGCTCCTTCCATGATTACCAGTGATATTTCCGTTACTTGCCCGTTCCCCGCTCCTCTCTGATTTGTTGCCGTTTTATGTCAGTTCTGAGTTATTCTCGTTTATGAACACCGTGTTCTTTAAATGCCCCCTCCAGTTTTGCCTGCACTCTTGTCGTACGATTTACTCCACCGTTATGGCGGAAGGTGTTTCAACTTTTACGTCACACTGTCTTTTGAATAAGAAGGGGAACTTGAACTTTAAAAATACACTTGTCTTTTTTATTATGGCGGAGAGTTGCCAAACTGAAAGTGTATGAAACAAGATCACAGGATTGGTTGCTGCTGTGCAAAAATTTAAAAATTTGTACGGCAGATTTTTTTTTTTTTATGTTGCAAAGCTGTTGTGCTCTTCCTTTGTTAATCTAATAAAATGTAGTTTTCCGTCAAAATCGAAATGTTTTCACACTTTGCAATGAAGTTAACAGTGAACAGCAAAAATTTTTATGTGTCACTGCTCCACCTTTATGCTCTGAAACTGTGTGTTCTGACGGTGAGTTTGGGTTTTAGATGCAGTTAGAATATCTATTGAGTCACTTATTTTATGTTGCGTATTTTCAGTTCAGTCATAATTATTTTGTGGAAGCAGTTTTTACTTTGACATTAAAGGATTTTCTGTCAAAGAAGCCAAACAACTGTGTTGATCATGCAGACAAAAAGGAAAATCATCCAAGTGTGTGAGTACGTTTTATAGACACTTTATCTAATCTAAAGACAATAGAACAGAAACAATTTTATGACAAAAAAAAAAGTCAAATTTTGAACAAAATATAAACCCCTTTGAGTAAAAGTGACCATCTCTTGCCCTCATAAAATTATTTCAAAACAGCCATCCTTTTAAATCGTCTGATAGGTCTGCCAGTGAAGCCCTGCTGACTGACTCAGCATCCCACCATCTTTTGTTAAAGAAAGAGTCACTCTTATTGATGTCAACTTCATCTGAGGGGGGTGGTGGAGCGGTCAATGAAACTACTTGGCTGTGACATTTGTTTTCCAAAAGCTCCACTGTGTCGTCGTCGGCCAGTCAGCTCTATCAAAAGGTGGATCTATCGAGTGTGGGGGAATGTCGATGAAGGAACCAGCATGCAGGAACAGGGTCTTAGCCGGCCCTGGTATTGGTTTCTACTGCAAACCTTTTTTCCCTCGCTCTTGTGCATGTGTCAATTATTTCCCAGAGAGCGGGCTGATCTGTGTCTGGCTCCAGGTCTGGCTGGTTAGGTCACGTTCACCCACGCAGAAAACCCGGGAGGTATAAAAGCATTAGTTCAAGATCGGCATCCGTAGCAAATCTCCTGCCAGACTCGGTCTTATTCCGCCGACCGAATGCACGAATGATATTATTTTGAGTGCAGAAGCCCTGCATTGCAAAAAAAAATTCAGACCGCATAGGAGGGGATGTTTTTTTTTCTTAAAATGTTGCTGTTTTGATTAAGCCAGTTGTCTCATCTGCTGGTTGTTATAAATATCAAATTTGCTTTTAAATTCACGTGTTGTGAAAATGACCAAAACAAGGTGGTTTAAACCAGCTCAGACAGTTTAGGAGGGGAAAGTTGGTAGCAATCAGACGACGCTGCAGAAGAGTTAGGAAAGATATCGAGTGTCCGAAAGTCCTTTAGTTTCTTTTAAGAATGAAACAGACATTTGTAGGTATGAGTCCTCTCTCCTCCATGATTCCAGCTCCTTTCATTACCCATAGTGTTGTGCTTTTAGTAACAGTATTTATTTAAAAAAAACAGCTTCTGTACAAGTGAAACTATAAAAAAGAATAAGTTACATTTATTGCTCATCAAAGGAAGATTTTACCATGCTGTATCAGTTTCTTTTTGCAGAATAACAGTAATTTAATAATACTTTTAACCTTAGGAGTAATTTTTAAAAGTGCTTGGGTGGCGGTAAAAAGTGAAAAAAAAAAAAATTATCTTGAGAAACTTTTTGAGAAATAACTTCTCTTTCTCTCTTCCTCTCTCTCAGACTCACGTGCAGAAAAGTATTTTGACTTGGAGCAGTTTGAGATTTCTTGAGGAGGCCTGAAGAAATCTCAAACTGGAAGCACCAGAGTATCAAAGAACAGAGCAGCCTGGGAGAGCTGCCGTTTCCAGAGGTCATTATTTCCACAGAGGTTACCTGGAAAGCACACAGGACATGAGCGTTAAGAATCTCAAAGGTTAGTAAGAGGTTCGTTAAAAGGAAACATAGCTCTACTGCTCTTTACGTTCCCAGCAGCCCCACCAGGAGACTGCAGTCGGTGTGTGAACGCTGCGTCTTGATGGAAACCTGCAGTAAGAAACGTTCTCACACACAAACACACACACACCCTTTTACTTGTATCAGTCTGAGGACTTTGTATTGACTTTCATTCTGTTTGGTCCCAAAAAAGGCCTGTTGGTCCTCAGAAGGTCAGTGGATGTTGCACATGAGGTCCTAAATAGATAAGGAAAGGCAGTTGTATTTATATGGCACATTTCAGCAACAGGGCGATTCAATTTAATTGATTAAAAGGAAGATAAGGCAACAAACATAAACATTAATCTCACTGGTGAGTTTTTATGTTTGCACCATTTTTAATCAGATCTTCTGCATTTATTTGAATACTTATTTCTCTGAAACAGCAAAAAGAGCTAGCATTTACCTTCAGTTTATTCTTGCAGCTCAAACGCTGGCACTAATTAAGAAAGTGGACTTGTGTGTTTAATCCCCTCTAAACCAAAATGAAATCCATTAAATCAGTCTGTGTGAAAGAAGACAAGGTGTGAAGAAATGTCTCTTTGGGGGGAGGGAGTTAATGTGAATTTACTAAAAAGGTGTCAGTCAGATCTTGATGTTACTGGGTATGTTTTGACGACTAAAAAATATTTTACCAGCAGTATTATATTAGGGTATTTATATATATATATATAGACTTTTCCTTATAGCCACAGAGAAAGTGTTTGTGACTAAAACAGCGTTAAAACTGTGTCATAAAGTACAACACATCAGTAAGAGCTGTCTAAATGCTGCTGAGTTTTACCTCTAAAGTGTTTTTTGGTGGCGACAGGCTTACAGTATTTCTTTCTCATCGGTTTAGCATAATGTCGCACAAAAGCAACTGAATGAAGATAAACGCTTCATAATCACTCTAACGTTCAGAGATCACCACGAGGGTCAAAGACGCCGTTTTAAGAGCCCAGAGCGTCAGCGTTACTGCCTGAGGTGAAGAGGAGACAAAGAGCAGGAGCAGCAGATTGGCTGATGTTTCAGCCGAGTTGTCAGCTCTGGTTTGACTGGTGTCTCCAAATAGCTGCCGGTTTCCTGATTATAGAAAGAGACCGAGGGAGTTTTGCCCACTGCTTTTTTCCCCCCTCACAATCTGTACTTCGGTCTAACACGGGTCCAGGCTTCGACAACCGCGCTGAAGTCACTGGGTGAGATAAATGGGCTCCTCCAGGGACAGATTGCTGTTAATTTTAGAACACATTGCTGCCCAATCACTGTCTCCCTGTTGGGCAGCCAGAAGCTATGTTGTAATGTGTGTGATTACTTTGACCCTACGGGAGGCGCATGGGAGGGGGGGGGGGAAGTGAGAGTAGACAGGGTTTGGCTTAGCGAGTACATAAAGGCAGGCTTGTTAAGATATGACTGAAAATCGTGACGCCGTAGACTCCGAGGCAAACGGCGACAAATCGGCGCAGCAATGAAATCAGTGAGGAGCCAGATGGGGAGCAGGGAGCTAATCAAAACGCTGGTTATCCAGCTCAAATATCCAGAGACCCATTTCACGTTCCACATCTCGGCATTTTAATTAGGAAATGCAGCTGGGTAATAATTTTGGAATTTCAAGTGGAAGATTGTATAAAATAAAACAACGACAAAAAAAACCATAAATATGTTTTTTTTTTTTTTTTTTTTTTTTAAAAGCCAGGTATAATTGCTGCATAGCGAGGACCGGGCTGTCACAGGTGGTAGTACGGGTTGACAGGGTACATTGAGAATGATAGTAAGCAGAAGTTTTAGGTTCTGTGTTCGAAATGCATGTTCTTTCACTCACTATGAGGCACCTCAGTGTCCAGTCGTGCATCTTGGGGATCTTGCTGTATTTAACCTGAATGTATTTAACCCTTTCATGTTTTATGATCCTTTGTGTCAGAATTTTTTTTCCAATTTTTAAAATTTTTTCTTAAAGCATAAAAAAAGGTAGAAAAATTTGCTGTAAAAAATAATTTCTTGCATTTGCAGCTGATGGCCAGTAGTTGATAGTGTATTTTATGATGCATTAGTGTCCACTGCAGGGGTCTATGTGCATTTATAACATAAAAATCCACAAGAAGCACAAGAAAATGGCTTTCAGATAGCTGTCCGCTGTAGTCGCCACTATGCGTGAAAGGGTTAATTTCTGACATGCGGATAATGGTGTTAGATTTTTGTCTTTTCCTTTGTGTGTCCTTAGGAGTCTTTCCAGAATTGGAGCTTGACTTGGTAAAGTCGGCAAGAAGACTCTTGAAATAACTCTGTTGTTTTTCCAGGAAGTTATTTGCTTTTATCTTGTAAGTGCTTCGTAGGTCCTGCTGCAGAGCTTCCTGTTGTTTCTGAGAAGTAATTATTTTGCTGTGGTTACCGGCTGTGTGGAGTTTCACTGTGTATCTTGTCTGCTCTCTTTTTCGTTTTGTTTTATTACTGAGAGATATCACTGTCTTTCTTTTATAATTTTGAA
Organism: Poecilia mexicana; assembly: GCF_051168715.1. Classification (NCBI taxonomy): domain Eukaryota; kingdom Metazoa; phylum Chordata; class Actinopteri; order Cyprinodontiformes; family Poeciliidae; genus Poecilia; species Poecilia mexicana. The sequence continues at coordinate 25,325,351 of NW_028263375.1, forward strand.
TTAACGAGTCATCTTTATTGTAACGGTTCTCGTAAATGGGTAGGCAGTTGTTTGTTTTGGATGATTTACTTTATATGTTTTTATTATCATTTTAAAAAAAATCAACCAAATAAAAGGGAATTTTTAGCCAATCTTCCCCGATCACATCACATTCTCATATATCTATATCAGCTTTACAATTCTCTGCCAAACACATATTCCAACTTTTGCATTGCGACGAGAAAAACAACTTGTGTACCAAATTTCAATTTCCTCAGCAGTCTTCCTAAGACGACAACCCGATTTCACAAAACAGGAAACTTCTGGCTCACGCTTGAGCTCCGATGAGTTTAATTTAAGCAAATGAAAAGAATGAAGATTAGTTTTTTTGTGTGTGTTTTTTCAAATACCAGCTCATTGATTTGAAACGTCCCCAAACGAGGCCACAGCTATATCTGCGCTCCAGTCCCTTCTGTTTGCTTGGCTGCCACTCACGCAGCCATCTGAGCCACTGGCTCAGTGATGAAGACCGAGGCTGACTCCCTCAGCTCGCTGCCTGGGGTTGTCGTCTGCCATCCATGCTGACACGCGGAGCTCAGGCCAGCTCCGAAAGGGTGGATGAATAATGACCAAAGGCAAGCCAGAAGTTTCCATTTGTGCACAGAGCCCGTCTTTCTAGGACTCCAGACGGAAGCGGATTATCTCGAAGACGCTTCCACTTCACCTCAACGTAGGAGAAATCAATATCGCTTGTTGGAACAGAAGCAAAGCAAAGTCAGATGCATGGACTATGTTCACTTTTTAAAAATGTGTTTAATCGTTATTTAGCCGGGATTATTCCCACTGAGATTTAAAATGTATATATCAAGGGGATTCTGGTTCTTAGAGCAGCCTGGTGGTTACTCAAATAAAAACATAAGCTGAAAACAGGAGACCATGAAACAGCTTAATCAGCATATGAACATTCAGCTCTCAAGTGGTTGAAATATACTTGGTGGGCAATCCAAGGTGTTTGCAACCCTGACAAAGATGAAGGTGCAAATATTTTAAAGCCACCAGCACCCTCACACAGGCTACAAGCAAAAATAGGAATTACATAACAATCTTAATCCTACAAGGTACAGCAAGTTTTAATTTTGTCAAAGAAGATTCATTTTCATGCACAACAGAGTCAAGCAATAGTAAAAATTGTGAGTGGTGTAAGTTTTTTTTTTCTTGCGCTAAAAGATAAGCAAAAATTTTTATTATTATTATTATTTTTGAAAGGTGCGTCATTTCAGAAAGGCATCTCAAAATGTAACGGACAAGAATGTAATTTTGTGCTGACCAAACTTCTCGTCTTTATCGTTCATAATACGATAAAGAAAGGGACCGAGCGTCGACACCTGGGGGACGCCTTTGTCCATGCGTGACAACAGTTTGAATAAAGATGTACATATGAAGACCTACATCTTCATAGAATTGGCTGCATTCTTTGTAACATTTTTACCCACATCATTAAAGAACTCAGGCTGAACGTAAAGAAAAAGAAACACTCATCTGTTGTTTATAGCTGGTTTTCCTCGCAGGCCACCGGGGTGGAAACGGGAGTGGCTGAATTCACGTCACATGATTTATACCACTATGACATGAAGCGCTTTCCACCTTTACACTAGAGCAGACTTAGAAGCTTACAAAAGTCTAGGCGCTTACCAATTTCTTTTTGTTAGACTACATGTACTGTGTGTTTAAGGTCTGACCTTTTGACGTCACGTTGCAAAGGGTCAGTAGTTGGTAGGATAACCTTACAGACACAACTGATGAGGCCACAGGTAAGCATTACATGAACAGAAAAAGGAAAAGACTAACATGTTTGAGCAATAAGAGTTTGGTGATCGTTCGTCAGTATTTACTCGTAAAGAAGTTCAGAGAGCGAAAGAGAGGACATGCAGTGGTCCGGTACTGGGAATTGAACCCTGACGACTGAAGCCTCCGTATCTACCGACGAGCCTCTTTGGCATCTGGCGTTGGATTAAGTATTTCAGAATCGTGTTAGGTGAGAAGATAAAATGTATTTGAAGGTTTATATTTTGACAACAGATGCTATTTGCTCATGTGATGCTATTTGCTTCCAGTTGTTCCTTTCAGGCTTAAGGAAACCCAATCCAATGCTGACTAATGCGATCCTCGTTTGAACTTTAAAAATGGATGCAGCTTTTTTAGAACCTGGAGTTTTATTTATTTATTTATTCATTTTTTTGCCAGAAGTATGGCTGCATCTATTCCATTCTTTTTTTTTTCCTGTTTAGTATTTTTACGGTTTGCTTTCGACTCCAGATTCCCTACCAACAAAACATAAAATTTAATAACTGACTGCGCACCTCCACCGTTGTGTTACATAGGTGACATCATTTTAATTCAGAGGGTTTACGGCGTGCATTTATTTATAGAAGAATCTTTTCAGCGCCGAGTTACGCCCTGTAAGCAGTGAGTCCGGTTTCAGTCGGATCAGAAATAACGTCCGGTGGGGAAGCTGGAAATGAGCTTAAAGCTGTTGCTAAGAAACTGCCACGCTTACCGGTGTTTGACAGAAGTAATTATACTACTGGAATGTGATCAATGGTAAGAATGTATCCGGCATGTGACGAGGCGAAGAGTGCACTGAATGTTGCCTCCTTCATATTTGGCAGAACCAAAGTAAACACAGTGATGAGGAGTTAGCTACTGCAGCCACTCAGACCAGCAGCAGCAAAAACAACAAAAAAAAAAATCCTGCTAAGGCTGGTAATATTAATGCTATAGTATTTAAGAGTATATTTTTGGACAAAATGGTTACTTTATTGGTTGAACATGAAATCTAAACTGAATGGTGGCTCATTTTTTTTAGATTTATGTGAATAATGATTTGGGTGAAACTGAATTGCTCTAATAATGTTTCCCTTGGAGGAATCTGGGTCAACCAGTGTCAGTAGGGAGATGTTTTCATTTGACATCGCATTGCTGAGTTTCTTTCCTCAACATAACTCGGAACAAGTTTTAAAAATTGATAGATGCTGCAAATTGACTCCCTCAAGTTTTGCTTTTTGGGAGTTTATGTGTTCCAGTTGATCTCTGTCTCAGACTGCAGCTGATTTCAACGCTTCACACATTTACATACATTACGTTTAGGCAGCAGAGGTTAATGGAGAAACAGTTGAAATCGATGTGCAAATAATGGAGATTTGACGTGTGCGTTATATAAGTGCTGCTGGTGCAGCGGAGGCCAGTGGAGGACATGACTGTGATCGTGCATAATGACTGCTCTAAGATCAGGGGAAGTGTTAGAGCTCAAAACCTCAACTGTGACTGACGTTGACTTTCTTCAAATGTACCTGTTTCACCAGGTGACACATTCCTGAGCGTTGAGCGAAGTGTTCTTGGTGCTTTTTGTAAAATCCGTACTAAATTAGAATAGACAAAATGCTGTCTTTAAACAAACCGAGCGAATGACACGGCAAAGAAAAACTGTTAATGCAAATAAACAAGCACAAATAAACAGCAAATGTCATGTCTTGTAGTTTAGTTGGAATATTTTGTAGATCCATATTCAGATCCATAGAATCTGTTTCTGAGGGTTTGTTAGCTTTGTTTGCGAAACACAGATAGTTCAGGCCTAAGATTCATTAAAAAAAAAAAAAAGTTCATTCAGCATAAATCAATCACGGTGGAATCAATTCTTTGGATTTTTAATAAATGAGAACCATCTAATTTGGTAATATTGAACACAGAGTGAGTTTTTCAAAAGCGTCTTACCAGGAGGAGAGTGGAAATAACCCCCAGGTGGAACAGAGCGGGCTCTCAAAGACCCGGCTATTTCATTCACCACAAGAGGAAATGGATCCAGAATGATCAAAAACAGCAGAGGCATGGTGGGGGCGGGGGGCAAATGATTATGGCCAGAAGGGATAATACTGTTCTCCCTGATACCTCTGAAAGGTAATACATATTGTTGATGTATTGAAAATGCTATTGAAAATGCTGCACAAGGCGCGTTAGCAAGACCTGAGTCGTCGCTGGTGTGGTTACTTAGAAGGTGTGAGCAAGAAAGATAAATGGAAATTAGAAAAAAAATCTTCACTGATTAACGTAAAAGTCAACTTAGATTCAATTAGAAGAAATAATTTGCACTGTTTAATGGAAGGCGCTGTTCATATCTCATCATTGTGACATCTATTTAAGCTTTTGGCTACATTTTAAAGCTGCAACAGAGAAGCACAAAGCAAGACGAAAAGTAACTTTTTCGTTAACTACTTCCAAATATTGTACAATATATAGAAATGGAACCAGCAATGCAATCAGTGAGAACTGCTTGGTTGCATTATTTTGATAGGATATAGTATTTCAAGTGTCATGCAATCAAGCTCAGCGTGTGAATAAAGCCCACCTGATTTATATCTTTAGCGGCTCAAGCGCTAAGTGGTGTGGATGTTGTGTAACAGTAAATCTGGGATAATTGTAATAGAAACAATATTTTTGTCACAATTTTCACCAGTGGTGAAGCAGTTTAAAGTTTTCTGAAAACTGAACATGTCAGGATCCCGAGTTGTTTTTCAGGTTTGTTCATCCTGAGCAGCAGGATATTTAGTTAAAAGCTGGCAAAGATAATCAGGAGCCTGGTCATGTAATGCTCTGTATGTCAGCACAAGAACTTTAAAGCTAATTCTAAAATCAACTCTTTCTCAGTCACTACTTGCCAGTTCCTCCTGTCTAATCCTGTTATTTCCCCGTTCATTCCCTGCCAGATTTTACTACAGGATTCCTGTTTTTGTTCTGCTCTGGCTCCCTGTGGTTTTTTAAATTTATTTTGTAATATTTTTTGTCCTTTTTTTTATTAAGACATTTAACATGATCCATCCTTCTAGCTCCAATCTGCATTTTGGTCTATCTATAAAGTCACAACTCACCACAGAATCACCCTGCTTCTGAAGTGCTGTGAGTAAAGAGTGACTTAATGTCGAACAGATTATGATGGTGCCAGAATGATCTCCATGTGAGAGGCAGAAAATTAAATAATTCAATAATTTCCTTCCAGTACTCCAAGCAATTTGAGCCAGACTAATAAAGTAATTACCAGCTAACTCACCAATCACCAACCTATACTTATTGCCTTTTGATTGGTTCATCAGACAAAGTCCATATTAAGAGAAACATCAGTGTTTGGACCCGTTATTTTTCCAGCAGGGTGTATGTCGCATGCAGTCTGTGGACCCTGGAAGGAACAGGGGAGTTAAAAGGTTCCCTGCAATTTATTTTTGCCGTTTGGGTCCTTAGCAAGATCACCCAGCCATGGAAAGCAGTCCCTGCATTTGGCTTATTAAAGTAACATCGCTGGCAGAAAAGTGGCACTTAAAAGTTGCAAATTATTATTATTAGCGGCAGACTGCAAGTGCTTGAAGCAAAATATTATATCCACAAGCAAACTTCTGGCAAATGAGTGTTGTTTCCCCCCCACACTAGTATGTTTCTGTATGACAGCGTTAACTCCTCAAAATTGTATTTATTTATTTCCAGAGACAGACCCTCAAACTCTGAGCCTTATTAAATATTAATCTTTCTGGACAGCATGTTCTCTGGTGTTCTGAACTCCAGCTCAGAAAGGCACTATAGTGTGAATCCAAATGAATGCTGCAGCGTCCATCTGCCTTCAGCTAAGAATAAAACTCAGAAATGTTTTAACAGGCTGTTTGTATTGTTTATGAGAGAATTCAGATAGAGGCTGGCTAATTACACTATTGAGGAAATGGGGCGGGGGGAAAACACAAGGTCATGACCTTGTTTCAGATGTGCAGGCTCACCTGTTTTGTTCTCTCCTGTCGGTCTGAGCAGACGGATATTTCATGACGAATTTGATGCTTCCCCGCTAGCTGCCGTTTTATTTCTGCTTATGATCTCTGCCCGAGTCCTCCATGACTCCTAAGCCAATCAAAACAGGGCAAATAGGATTTACTTGCAAAAGCGATGGTGTCAGAGGGGCAGCCTCTTCAGACATGAACAAGAAGCAAACCAAATAATCTTCCATAATGAAAAGAAAAAAAATCTGTGTTTTCTACCTCGGCTTCTCATCAGGGCGTTATGATTTTTATTTATTTATTTTTAAAGGAATGTGGATTGAATTTAAAATTAGTTCACCTGCGGCTGTTCATTCAAATTGCAAAACAAAATTTCATGGACGTACCTGAGGACTGCAGTGAAAATCTCCTGGACCTGGCTGATGTCTCTTCTTGGAGGACTAAAATAACAGCGTTTGATATTTTGTAGTGCACAACGTGTTAAACGGCGTAGATTACTTACTGAAGAGAATTGTGTAAGCGCTTCTTTAAGAGCAAAAGTTGAGAAATCCAGATGTGTTACTGAAAACTCTAGAACAGGATGGACTTTCTTTGAATCTTCATTCTTTTCTCAATAATTTAACTTTAAGTCTTTAGTTGGCATCTGGTTTTTAAAAAAATGTACTAATTAAGAATTACAAGATATTGGTTTCAAATTTCTATGCCGCCGCTTGAACTTTTTCAGATTCTGCTTTGTTAAAGCCACAAACTTTACTCAATTTTATTGGCAACCGAAGCGATGAACCAACACAGAGCAGTGGAAGTGGGAGGAAAATATAATTTTGGAAGACACTGCAACTCAAGAATAACAAAAAAAATTGTCACCAAGCTGTATGTCAGATTACTCAAATATTCAGCGTCAGAAATCTTGGAACATGGCTTGTCCGTCTGGCAAGTGTTTTTGTGGACTGTTTGGGAAAAGGGCTTTGCAAGTGTTTGAATTACTGTCATATGGAAACTTCAGATCAGAAGCAGATCAAGGAGCGACTGGAGCTTATTCCGCTGAGTGTTATAACTTCAAAACTTCATCTTTACTTGCCTGCTGTTTCTTTTTTCTCAAAGAGGAAAATGAAGTTTATGTAACATTGACATTTTTTAGCTTTATGTTATCTTGTAATGTTATTCCCTCATTAAAAACATGATTCTTTTTTTTTTCCACGTATGTTTGAGGAATCTCCCGTGGCAGCCATGATGGGGTTTCTAAACGTCTGCTCATGCAAAACGCTCCCTATTTCTGCCTCACAGAGAACTCCTACCCCACATGGCCCCCACAGACTAGCGGCAGCAGCAATTAGTAAACCAATTAGCAAACACTCAGTGGAACTGCTGCTCATCATACATTCAACTTCTCAGGCCAGAACGGCTGTAAACGGCTAATGGAGGAGCATTGCTGTGATGACGTGCTGAAGGCAGAGTGTTGGAAAGAGCAGAAGTTTCTTAAAGAGACAGAGGCCAATTTCAAGACTTCAAATCGCAAATTCCAATTTCTTTTATGTCATGTTTGATCTATATATCACATTTAAAACAACTGGAGGTAACGGAGGTACTTGATTGTGCTATGAAATGGCACAAAGTGCCTGAAAAATACATAAAAAATACATTTAAAAATCTGAAAAGAACCAATCTGTCACTCAATGATGCTTAAAAAGTGCAATAAAGAACTTACATCTGTGCTTAAAGTTTTATTTGCAAGTCTGAAGCAACACATTGTGTTTGAATTCTTTTTTCTTTTTAAAGATTTTCATTTTTTTTTGTAGGTTAATAAAAAAATCAACTCGGAGCAAAAGAAATCAGCTTTTGTTTCTCTCCCCCCCTATCTTAAATCTGCTTGAGGAGATGCTGATGTAAACAATTTTTTTTTTGTTTCCCAATAAACTGCTCTGTAATTCTGAACACTTATTCGTATTGTTGCTTTTTTATTTTTTTCATAATAAATCCAGCAATAAACATGCTTAGTCAGGAATATCGTTATATCATCAAGAAAATAACTTGAACAGAGCTCTGAATGGAGCCAATGAACTGGCAGCGTAACAATGGCAGGCTGGAGTTTGTTTCCTGGACCTGCTCTTTAGACAAAGTGTTTCTTGGCAGCTCAGAACGTGGAATACTTTATGAAACTGCAGTACATTTGAGTTCAGTTCAAAAACATAAAATAAACCATTGAGACATTTGTTTGAAATTACGATCAGTTCCTTTTCTTACATAAGGCAATCATGTCTTTGTGCTCTGACATAGAAAATATGTAACGGAGAAAATGGACTATGATTAAAGTATTTAAACCCACAAACCTTTGTAATTTTTTATTTTTTATTTCGAGCGCTCGAGGTAAACATCCGATCATCACTTGATTTATGCAGCAGGATGATCTGAAGCAAAACAGCAAGACAAAATGGATGTTTTATGTTCCGGTTTTGTGAGGCCAAGGACAGACCAGGAATTACAGCTTAAACAGTTTGTCAACAAAGAAGAAGAAGAAAAAACTTCTTCCGGGATCAGATGGAAAATCCAGAAAGTTTATGGTAGGAGTGGTATGAAAACGATGAAGGCCTTCGAACCACTGAGGCTGTTGTTTGTCAAGCCAGTCGTGACACTGAATTCAACAAACATTGAAGGTATGATAAAGAATTTGTGAAGGTTTAGAGAGTTTTTGGGTCTTAAAAAACACAAGGCGACACCTGATACTCTCAGCTCCTCTTTGCTCCAGGGAGTCGTGTGAATGTTTTCCAGTCTCATTCATTTCGAAATAGTTGATGCCTTCCTCTGCAATGTCGGGTTGCTTTCCTGGTGCAGGACATGCGCTGATTAAAGCAGTTCACTGATAACTGATACGAGCTTATGACTTATTGATGCTACAACTTTAAAAGTCAGAGTCAGACTCACCTACGCTCATGCATAAATCCAGCCTATATACCGCATGTGTGAATCACTCCTCTCCCGTCTTCATCACACAGACATACTCAATGACTAGCAAAAAACAGAAAGCAGGCGCACCGACATGTTTGTAATTTTCAGACCTCTATTACATAGTTATTCCTTATCTTTTCTGGCATTATCTTTGCTTTATACTTTGTATTTTTTTAGCCAGGATTTTGTTGCATTCTGTTCTGCTTTGCATGATTTAAAAGAAAAAGGACTTTGACAAAATGGTGACACCAAAGTTAAGCTGGTCTTGGGCATGGATTTGTGAACCAGCCAAATTAAAACGTCTATATTCTGTTTTAGGTTCTGTGGAAAAGCATTTTTCTCTCTCGCAGACAGTTTTGCTGTCTAAAGACCTACTTAGTGAGTTCATGTATTAAGCAGAAAAATCTATCCAAACCGACCTGACCTTCTGTCCCATAAGTCATTAAGTAACTCATTTTTGGAAAACGTGGTTCGGTTTTAAAAGCCACAGCCAGGTCTGATTTATGCCAAAAATGTAGATTCAAGAAATCAAGCAGAACCTGTCTGTATGATAATAAATCCCAAAATTTAACGCAAAATTTTAATCTGAGCTAAAGAAATTTAAGGAAAGATGAGAAATGTAGCTAATTAATTTCTTTCATCACAATTTAAAAGTATAAAATAATATAAAAAAAAGCTGAATACGATTCATTCTAGTCATTCTGGCTGCATATGGATGTGAACTGCTTTTTGTTTTGAAGAATGTTGTGTAACCCAGTCAAAACATTTGTAGATAAATCTAATCTATAGGGGGAGGGGGGAAGAAGATGGCAAATTTAATTTATTAAAACTAGAGCTGTTCATTTGGTCATTAAACATGATTAAGATTCATTTTTTTAAAGTTATATTCAGTGGAAACACAAAGACAATTTCTCTTCCAGCCAATAGAAATAATTAGCTACATGCAGGCTACTTGTGGCGCTCTCCCCAGATTTCACCGCTTTCAGAGCACACACTCCCCGTAAGAAAAGGTGACATCAATGTGTTCAGACAACCCTTAAGATGAAAAGCTGAAAGCGAGATCTGTAAGGGTCGTATTCTTCGGATGGTTATAAATTTCCCCTCTGGCCGTTTTTACTCCGGGGGTGAAATCAGAGCAACTTGTCGAGCCGCTCAACAATACGCGGAGCTTATAAAGGGCTATTTTTATTTTCCAAGAAATCCCAAAGCAGCTTAATAGAGAGAGTCTCGCAGTGTCCTCTGGTACTTGAAGCTCCTCCAACCACTCCTGCAATTTCATGGCTGCAGCTTCAGAAGCTTCGAGCAGATTTAATCGGTGCGTGTGTTTGAAGTCTACACACATAACGAGGGTAGATGGAGATGTTTTACAAATTTAAACATTCTCAGTTTCAAATATGCTATCATAATAGTTAATTTTCTTTTCTTTAACTTCCGACAAAAGTTGCGGTCTTACCCTGATATCCACACATGACCTTTGTGCTTTTAGCTTTTATATTTTTGTCAGCGGACTAATATTTGCACCCCAGCACAAAGCAGCGATTCCACGCTCTGACCTTGTAGCTGTATGTTAAATATGACAGCAGATCGTCAGCATGAAGTGGCCAGCTGTTGTTTAACGGCTTTGTCATTGTCCTGGTGGCTCACTCCCGATAATTAGCTGAGGGAAAGCAGAGCGTCTTGTCCCTTCCAAGGCTGTTTGTTGATCAAAGGCATGTGACGGACTCACTAATCTCCTCTGACCGGCTCGAGGGGAGCTGTTACATCAGGGCGCGGAGTGGCAGCTGACACACACAAGGACTTTTAGCGAGGCCAGTATGTTTTATATCACTCTCACTCAGATTTCCGTCTGTGAACGAGGGAACGTATTGCACTTGTGCTTGTTTGGGCATAAGACCTGTAACGGTTGCTAGAAGTACCTGCCACTTCTTCTTGTAACTGATAAACAATTGATCAATTGATTTAAGTACACAGTTGTTGGGTTATGAACTGGAAGAGGGGATGGTGGGCATAAATTGACCTGAAGTAGTAGCAGATTCTAAACGTTTAAATATAAATATTATAACAATATATGCAATTTGTTTGATTTCTGGAAGTAGTCATGACTAAAGAGAAATCCTTTCCAGAAAGTATTTGGAAACTTTAGCAAACCTGTTCAATACTTGTCTGTGTGCATCTGACTCTGGTGTCAATAGAAAAATGTCGATGGTTTCAATATTTATTTCATTCAGTGTTCAACAATTTTGAAAAAAGAAAAAAAAAGCAACAAAAAAAAAAAGCAAAACAAAGAATCCCACTTTTTTTTGTGTAATTTTTATACATATAATCACAAACATTGCTTTAAAATATCACCCAGAAAAATTCACTCCCGGTGTGATCACTCTATGTATTTTTATTGTCCACCTTCTTCTTAATTTAAAGTGGCCCTAAACATCCATTCCCAAATGGATGCAGGCATTGCTGCAGATATCATTAGAGCAAAACTCCAACTCAAGAAGAAACTTGTTTCAGACATGGACAGAGCTGCCTGAACATTAACTCCACCGCACAGTGTAAACAAGAAATTGCCTCAGTTTGTGGGACATTGTTCACGCTCCATATCTGCTTAGGTACACATGCGGGATTATTAAAAGTGGGAAGAGATTAAATCCCATTTACCCTTTCAGTCACCTGTTGGTTCTCTGGATTTGCTCCTATCTCTTTTTATTGCTCGTTCTAAATAAGGGTTGCTGCAAATATTTGCTTTTACACAACCAGACTGCGGGCTGACCCGTCGTCTTTATGGTACGTTTGCTGCGAAATGCCCTTCCTCCCAGTTTAATTCGGTCTCTAATGGACTCAAATAAGCTGGCATTTTAATAACGTTTCTGTTCCCATTAAAGTAAGTTGATTCGAAATCTCCTGTTTTATGTCAGGTAATTCCTGCAAGAGAAGACAGGAATAGAATGTGTAAATGGGACCATTAAAAATTTCTGGTTCATACGCTTCTTGGCTGACATGAAGCCGTAACGGCACCTTCCAAGGAAAACGTCCGCACTCCTCATTAACGCGGCCGGCTGAACGCGGTCAACTGTTCTGGACTTCATGAGCGCAAGTCGTAACTCGTCTGCTGGAGTAAATGCGCTTCGCGTGTGGAAGCCGACCGTTGAGTGAGTGACATAATTTGTGCAGGCGCCGACTCTTTGCAGGACGACCGGCTTTTAATGCAGCAAATGTCTAAATCACAGGCCTTAAAAAGGACCTTTAAAGCATCAATTTGACTTAACGTTGCATTCAAGTCCCGACGATACGATATGAAACGATACGATCATATCAATTGCAAATAAGTGATATTTTCCATTGTGTACTGTTTTTGTGAAATGTAGCATCGTGGCTACTAAGACAAGGACTAAGTCAACGTCCGTCCACCTGGTCAAATACATGATTGATGCGAGGCGTTTAAAAGCCTGGATGTGAGCAGTGCTTTGGAAGTGATATTGCTGGCTTTGATTTTGAGGATTGGGAAACAACACAATCTAGCTTCCTCCACCTCCATGATCTACAGGTGGTGGTATTTTATATCCACACTGCGAGGATTTTTTTTTTCCTGTTACAAATAATCACTTAAATCTCTTCAGAGTTTTGTGGGAACCGACATAGACAATCGGGGTTGGCAGTGCTGGTACGGTTGCCCACGTGCGTCCTGCAATAAAATCTTCTTTAAGTCTTTCATCAGGAACAGTGTGTGAATTTCTCCTCCAATCCCCTCAACCCCCCAGTGAAACCCAAATAATCTCCTGCTCTCTAAGGTCTGGCAAAGAAGTCTGTTTTCTATTGTTTCTCTCTCCGGCAGCCTGTCAAAGCAAAAGGAAATCCTGACATTTCCCCACAGATCTGAGCTATGCAAACACCTTTCTACTTTGTCAGTGTTGTCACAATGCAGCACAATGATGAGGGACCCGTCAACAATTCGCCAACCGCTGAATACCAATGCGGTGCTACCAAACGGCTCTTCTGAACCCACACCCACCGGTGTGCTAAAAAAGCACGACTGCCGTGCCAGGGCCGTAGGAGCAGGGAGGAAACGCTGAAGGTGCAAACACCTCGTCATCCTCACGCCCGGAGACGCTACAGGTGATGAGGGGGTTTTGTGAGAAGAGCGCCGCTGCTGTCCTGTGGATCAGATCAGGAAGGGATATCTGGTCTCTTGACTGGCTGTCAAAGTTTTTAAGTGTCTGCTTTTGGGTGACAATGAAACGAGAGAGATTTTGTCTTCAGTTTGACATCATGGCGATAAAATATTTTTCCTATTATTCAGTGATTCTATTTTAACTCGTTTAATTAATGTGAAGAAATTCAGATCAGTTCTTTTGGAGGTGTCACTAACAAAGGGAGAAGTGTGCTGTCATAGTGGCGTTTTTTTTTCATGCACGGTTCATCTAAAATAACTGAGTGAAGTTTCTCCCAGAAATAGGATTTTGCATTCCCGCTCAATGAAACGGCTGATTGGACGATGAGTCATCTTGATGCTGCTTCAGGCAGCTGCCAGAAAAACGTGGCAGGTGCGGACAGATGTCAATTTTTCTTTAAATCCACCTTCACTCGCCTTCAGTCAATTAGTAAGACAGGAGGAAAACCTACTAAAGGCTGCTAGGTCGAACTAACTCATTGTATCCATCTGAGCTTAAATTTGGGCCGCTCTTGGTGTGCGGGTGTTAGATATGTGCTTCGTAAAGAAGGAGGTCCTGGGATCAGATCCCAGCTCAGCTTCCAAGATCCAATTAGACGTTGCTGACCTTAAAATACTTTTCCCTCTGGTGTTTCTGTTACCTCTCTTGACCCATGAAACTTTCATTGTTCTAGATGGACCTCTACATAGAGCGTCAAAATCAGTAATTGTAGCTGTTTCCATTCAACCATCCATCCAATCCGTACCTTAGATTCAAATCTGAGCTATCGTCTTCCTGTGTGGCTGCAAAGACTCTACTACTTTGTGAACATTTAAAGCATAAAACCAAACCAAAAACAAAAACCCTTTCCTGTTGTTATTATTAGCTTGTTTCCTTGACGATTTTCCTCACACTAAACCAGGGTTGGGTTGTGACACATTTTGCACCTGTTGCAAGTGCTGATTGTGCTCAGCTTCCTTCTTCCTGCCGTTGTTTCGCTGAGGAGCGGCGTCTCGTCTTCCCTCGTGGAAACGCTGCTGCTTCTCAGGCGGGCTGCTTGTAATTCAGATTCATCCACTCGGTCCCTCGGTTTGCATATCTGCTTAGAGCCGCTATGATTATTCATGTTTGGTGTCTGCTCGAAAGAATAAATGTTAAATGGGAGAGAGAGCTTTGATGTTGACCTCAGAGCACCGCTTCTTTATTGAGAGAAATTAGTTTCTCAGTGATTCTCTTTGTTTTTTTGTTTTTTTTATCTTGTAGTGGAAAAACATATTCATAACAGAACTTCAACACTATTTTGGAGGGTTTTTATTGACTACATGGAGCTGGTGTTGATCACGTTCTAAAATTATTTGAATCTAACCTCGTCATAGTAAATGTTACAGTTGAGATACATTTTATATATATAATAATTAAACACAATCCAAAAACTTAGAAACAGAAAATAAGTAAAGCTGTTAAATGTAAATGTGCAACTTCGACAAATTAATCAAACCATAGAGTGTAGAGTTAAACTGTGTTAAAGTAAACAAATTACTTCTGTTAATGTCCAATATTTAGGCATCTTATTATATGATAAAGAGATAATCAGTATTATTCACTTTACATCAGTGTTTCTGATGTTATGCCTAGCACATATTACTGTACTATCACAAAGCAATAATGAACTGCATGCTAAATTATAATTTTTATTCCTATTTTAGTTCAGTTCAGTTCTTCTGCAGATTGGCTCCATCCCCAGTGATGGAGAACGTGTTGCAGTGTGAAACTTTTGACCCACAACTAGTAGTGCCTACTGTCTTTCACTCTTTAAGTCAAATAAATTTTGCCAGTTTTAGATTTTGAACCTAAATGTGTGAGCCTGTCAAAGATAAACTTACAGTAATAAGCTGTGTTAACTTTTTATTAGTTTTGTCAAACCTCCAAGAGTTGAATAAGGGAGTTTTTAGGGTAACATTTAAAAAAAAAAAAACTGAAGAAAAAGACAGGAGTGGGAACTATTTCCCAGAATGCTTAGCAGCATGTTTTTGTATCCTGAGGTGGAAGTGACTTACATTAAAGCTTGTTCATGCAATCTAGGTGAGGGCAGTTTTTTGTGAAATCATTATTTGCTTTATATTACAGCATTAAGTTAAAACTCATAATTCAAGATTAATCAACTTGTTGCTTAGACAACTTATCTCTTTATAAATCAACTTCATGACCTTTTAATTTCTGACATAAAACCAAAATAATTTTATTGTTGACTTAAGTTGCACATAAACTTTAATTTTCAAGCTAAACCACCTTCAAATGTTTTACAGCACACGTGTCAAACTCAAGGCCAGTGGGCCAAACCCAGCCCGCCGTAGCTCTTTTTGTGGCCCTCTAGATTCTAGACCAAACACTAAGTGTCTTAAACATTATGTTATCAATCAAATCAGTGCAGTTTTTATCTGTGTACTGCCAAATTATGTCAATCAGTCCTTCCAGGTTCTCTAGAATTATCATGGAAATTCACTCAAAATCAACAAATTGCGAAAAAAACTGGGAGTTTATTACAGATTTTTCTCAAAAATTGTCAGAAACTTTCTTACTTGTACTAAACAGCTGTCTCAGCTTTAATTGATGTCAGATTATAGTCCATGGCCTCTACAGCGAGTAATAAAATGTCACATTTATCTTCATAAATAAGCACAAATATTTCCAAATTAGTACCACAAACACTTTGATTTTTAATGGGGGAAAAAAAATCACAGAAAGTATCAAAAATCCTGGTGGGACTGAAAAGATGTTCAGTAATGTTTAATTTTAAGAAGTAATTGATATTTTAACAGTTTGTGAGCAGGTTTTATCAACACATTCTGGCACCACCGGCCCTCTAAGAGCATTCATGATCTTGATTTGGCCCAAAAGGAAATGAGTTTGGCACCAATGTTTTACAGTTTTGATGACATCTGAATGTGGCACTGAAAGTAGTAGATGTATTATTTTGCATCTCTAGTTCTTTGGCCCCTCATCCTGGTCTTACAAGGCCACCATCCATCATCAAAACTAAATATCCTCCTCCCATTATTGTAAAATCTGCTCCTCCAGCAAATTAATGATTTAATATTGTTTTATGTGTTAGCAGTTCTCTTTAGAGGCCTGTGTTCAGTAACTTTATTGTGGCTGATTTTTCACACCACAGGTGTGCCGGACACTCTACTTACATCTGACTTTTTCTGCCACTCTGGAGAAAAGGGCAATTGTCATTTAACGACTCTGTGAAATCAGGTCAGTCGGGATTTGTCGGCCGAGGTTAAAGTTATTCATTTTCCTAAACGTGGAGCAGTGAAGCTTTGACTTGGTATTACCATTTTAATGATGTGCTCCTCTCCACACGAACAGTCTGGGTGCAAAGCTTAATTCTCCGACCAGTAAAAGGTCAGTCGCAGTAGAACTTGTTTCAAAACACAACGAATAGACAAAAAGGTGAAGGAATTCAGTGGCTTTGCATTCATTTCCCTCGTCCTTTTGGAAAATTCCTGACGGTCAGAAAAATAGTAACGTGTCACGCATGTCGTCAAGTATTTCAGTGATTGCTTCATGTCCTTCAAATAACGCTCGAGCCGCCTCAAGTGTCATTTATTTACATGCTTCAAGCACATTCCCAGGTCTGAGTAGTATTTCACGGCCCGCTTCCACTGAAGCCCAGGCATGAAATAAATTTTACATGAGCTGAAGCTAATCCGCGGAGGGCTGATTAGGTGCTAAAAAGGGAGTAATTCACCAGATAATGAACACAGCTCGATAAAAATGTTCCGCAAATGTCAGCGATGACGCATAATCCTTCAATAACTGTCACGTTTCATTTTTTTACTCTCTTTATTCTCCTTTTTTTTCTTTACTGTTTTCATGCAACCCTCCCTTTGCCCTTTCTACTCTGTAATTCAAAAAAAAAAAATAGATGAGGTGCCAATCAAACAGACACAGATGAATACAAAAAATAAAAATAAAAAATACACAGATCATGCATCAAACGGTCGTTAGACATCAGCAGCAATCAGGGCGAAAAGAGGCTCCGAAAGAAAAGAGTGACGGAAGGGTTTTACAATCAACCCTGCTTTATATTTTCATGCCTCGGCACGCACAAATATCTTGACATCTAGCGCTGATGGGAAAAATCGGCAACCTGCAGGTTTCTGTGTTGGCCTATAATGCAAGAAAAAAAAATAAGTAAGAAAGCAAGCCACTCTGAATGGAGAAAAAAAAGTAGGGTTTTTTTTTGTTTTTTTTACATCATTTCTAACAGACAGAGTGGCACAGTCGGTAACTTGGAGAAGGGAGATAATGATTGGCTGTGAAAAGGTCCAGGTTGCACTCTGCTATCTTCCCAAGCACAATAGGAGACGCACTCCCATCCAGGCTACGGTGGCGAGAGCCCATTGTCTGCTGGAGGCGAGGCACTCAGCTGACAGTGTGACAGCAGCTATTGTGTGCCAGTCCTGAGATGGGTACTTTCTAATGTACTGGCAGGGCAGCAGCAGCCTGTGGTACCACTGGCCTGTCAGCACGGTTCTTGGGCTTGGCCTCACAGGGCAGATGTGACATTTAGCTGACTGTTTCCCTGCTGGTCCTTCCTTTGGGAGCTGGAGGAGGAGACGGTGACACGGCTCACTCTCGCAGTTAGAGAAGTCCACCGTGTGCGCAGTGTCACTTGTGACCTTTCCACATTTATGTCACAATATTTGTCGCCTTCATTTGTCACCGGCTCACTTTGATGAGTTCTCCTGCTCCCTCGCAAGTCACAATGCTTTGGCTCCTTCCTGACGATAGAAATCAATATTGAAATGTCAGCTTTTATATCCCCGTCTCTGCATGAGTGTGTGAGTGTGTGTGAGCTGTAATGCACCTTTGTGCAATGACGCAGGTGAAACAAAATGGGGAAATTTTCATCTGTGGTTGATGATTAAACAAGGATGACAATAAAATGGCAAAAAAAATTATTTGTGTTGTTGAACAAAGAAATTTCCAACAAACTCTTTTTTTTTTTTTTTTACATTTTGTTTAGTTAGTCCCACAAACCTCAATGTATTTTATCAAGATTTTATGTGATAAGCCAATACATAGGAATTAGCATGTGGCATACAAACACGTTTGTGAGCTGAGCTCAGATTTTCGAGAAGTTTGAACTCAATGATGAAGTTTTTTTTACTGTCAACATGCTAGTCGCTCAAGATGCTAGTGACAGCCATCTCGTTAATATTAGCCTTACAGCTAAAATAGCAGTTTTAGCTATTTTATTTATGTTTAACATCTTGAATGGAGTAAGTCGATGTAAGTCAACGCTGGCAGCATTAAAGCTAGCCATAACATTTTAGTTAATCTTAGCTCACACACTCATGTTTGCATATTGAACGGAGGAAGTCAATGTTAGTCAAAATACCCCAAGTGGTACTGAATACATTTTAGCTAACCGTAGCATTGTTGCTCATTTTCAGCATAAGATGCCCTGATTTGAATCCGACTGATATGCACACTTTGGCAGGCGCCTTTTAAATTTCTTAAGTTAACCAAATACAACTCATTTAGAGGTTGGGCAAAAAATTTACAGTGTATTTATGGACCAATATTGGATATTTGACAGTGAAAGAGCTGCAGCATTTTCCCTTAAGGCGCGTATCTGCAGACTGTGAGCACGCAGGCGGCGGCGCAGCTCTGAGGAAACCAATATTGGTAATTTAAGTCAGTATCAATTGTCCAAGTTGTCTTCAGGATATTAACTAATCCTTAAAACTATCTGGGGACTTCAAGAAGTTTTTTTTACTTCTTTTTTAATGTATTTATTGATAGCTGTACTGTAGAGATGCAATTTTGATTTCTCCAACCAACTGTAAGAGCAGCAGAGATTTATTTAATTAATACAATTGAATATTTTGTCAGATTCTGTGCTTAAACTTAATCAATATTAAGGAGAAACATATGATGATTAGTAAAGGATGAAATTGCACAACATAAAATTAGAGAAATATGGATTTACCTTTTATTGGTCTGTCACAGAAAGTCATAGAGTATAACTTTAAATAGTTATAGGAATATTGTTAGCAGTCCAGTTCAAAATTTAAATGATTATTGGGTTTGTTAGTCAATGAACTACATTAAGATTTGTGTTAGCAACATGACAACATGTAGAAAAGTTCAAATGAGATGGATAGTTTTTCAAAGACTCAGCAATATGGTTATGATAAATACAAATGTGAGTTCCTGCTTTGGAAACAACAATGTACAAAATGGTTTAGTTAGCTTGCAAAAGCAAAGTTTAGTGAAAGGAGGCGATAAAAAGGAGAGGTGCCAGGGGCCTGCTTCCAATCAGATTCAAGCCAGGAAGTCAAGGAGCTCATTATTGCATGATATGCATATTAAACGGAGATTATGAATGTGAAAGTGGGCTCAAATGCTAATCCTCTTCAATAGGTGCACAAGTGTTGATTACCAGAGGAAAGTGTGGTGACTGTTTCTTCCATCTGTGTCTCGATGAGGATGAACAAGGCAAAAGGATACAGTTGAAATCAAAAGCTGCATTTGAAAACATGAGAAAATATAAAAAATACCAAAATAAAAATTGAAGCCCTTTCTGTTCAAATAGGGGGAAAAAACCATGTTAGCATTTTTGTATTTCCAGACAGATCTTTTGAAAAGTATTACTTAAATGATGTTTTTTGAATGAAAGGTTTTACACCATATTTTCTGATTAGTTTAATATATATTTAAGAGTCATTTTTACATTATTGTCTGTTGTATGAATGTTATACTTTTGAAAATGTTTATGGCATGAAGCTCTTTTTTAATTTAATATTTTGTGTAAATTTAGGAAACGTGTGATTTAATCTTGTATTATAGACTGCAGATGAACACATTCATATTTTTGTCCGAAGCTGTGCTGTTGTTTTCACTGAAAAACCAATAAAATTAAAACACAGAGATGTTATGTGAGGATAACTCCAGAAAAACAGGGAAACCTTTCCAGCACCGAACAGCTCAGGCTCAACATGGGCAATCCTTTCTGCTCCCTGGTCGTCATGGCAACGCATGAAAAACTGAGAGCGCTGCTGATGTGTAAATGTACATTTTCCCTCCACATTTAATGGCTTTTTTTTTTTTGAAGAATTGCGTGAAATGCCTCAACCGTGTTTTTTTTTGTTGTTGTTTTTTTACCTTTTTTTTTTTCATTATGTCTACGCTCAGACATTTCTCTAGTCATCTGTACCGAAACCATGTAAAGAAACATGCCAGTAAAAGTCCAGGGGAATGGAGGACTTGAGATGGACTTTCCTCCAAGGGAAATGCATGTTGAACGAGTCTCACGGTGGATTTTCAGGCAAGCTGTTTTATTAATGCTGGGAGAGCCCATGCAGAGCACAAAAGAACAAATATTTCATAAATTGCCTCAGGATAAAACGTGGTAGTACAATATTGTAGGATTTTTTATTTTTATTTTTTTTTTGCTAAAATGACATAAAATGTGAAAATACACTTTTATTTTATGATTTTTAAAGGGCATATTTTACTTAATAAACTCTATACAGTGAAAATGTTACTATAACTTAAGCAGCTCCTTTACATTCAGTGAAGAACTTCAGCAATGATCAAATAAAGAATAACCAAAAACGAATTAAATGAGTCATTTTCCAAACAAATAAGTTAGCTTTGATTACAAGTACACAGAACTGCACTTACAATGCATTTAGCAGGTTGTATTAATATTGTCACTTTGTTCATAAATCTGACTTTGACTTTGGGTACAACTCAAAGACCACCTGATCTTTAAAACACC
Source organism: Poecilia mexicana (assembly GCF_051168715.1). Classification (NCBI taxonomy): domain Eukaryota; kingdom Metazoa; phylum Chordata; class Actinopteri; order Cyprinodontiformes; family Poeciliidae; genus Poecilia; species Poecilia mexicana. The sequence goes on from NW_028263375.1 coordinate 25,346,023, forward strand.
ATTCATGAATTAAACTAGCAATAGCAATATTTGTACTGCTGTAAGATAATAAGAACGATACAACAGCTCTTGTAGGAAAAACCTTCCAGTTCAAAAACTCATAAGATGGCTGAGGAAGCATCAGATATTTTCTGAAAAGACTCGTCTATAGTGGGCGTCCTGATACACCAAAAAAGTCCCCTTTCAAAAACAAGACAAGTACAAAAACAGAGTATATTTTTCTTAAAATAAGAAATTTTTTCTAATAGAAACAACCTATACTAAGAAAAATATCTTACAAAAAAAAATAAAAATTAACTTAAGATATTTCATCTTAAGATTGCAGTTTTTGCAGTGTACTTATGTTTTTTTTGTTTTTAATCAACACTTGCTTCCTTTGTTTATCTCACATTAGCGCCATACCGTCCGAGTAATAACTCGATCGCATTAAGTAAGGAAATAGAAAATATTGAGTTGCATGGTTGAATAATAAGAAAAAAAAAGAAATATACTTTTCAGTTTGGATGATCAGTGAACGTGAATGCTGAAGATTTGTAAAGCAAGTAAACAAAGCATTAAGTGTGAAAGGCAGGAATCAAACTTTGCACAATAGAATAGAATGTAATAGATGTGTAGCGCTTATAGAAGATCTACAAATGAGTTAAAATTAATAAACAATCACATTCTTGTGACAAACAAGTTGTGTGTGTGTGTGTGTGTGTGTGTGTATGTGTGGTAGTTTTTGTTGTGTAGTTTTCCATTATCCCATGCACGATGTCAAATATATGAAAAATACTGGGCAATTATTCTAAAGTAGCAGTGTGTATCCAAGTTTCAATGTTTTGATGATGATCCATAAAATTAGGAAAATATAACAACACATTCTCAAACTGCTAAACATTTCCATGTAAACCTGCCCAGTGTCTGAAACCTGTTGAATATTACAAACCTGTCTTGAGGTGATGTGAGTCGGGCAGAAACGCACCAGATTTGCCCAACCTGTGCGATCACAGTGGGACTCTACCGACGTCTCTCTGCTTTCTTGTTGTTTCAGTTTGGACAGCTGGCTAACGGTAGCGTAGTTGCCATGGGAACATGCTCAATTTGTAACAGAAAGAAGTAAGACAGAATATTTTCTCCATACAACAACTCTGAGACCAGGGGCGGGGGGAGAAACGGCAGAAAGATCCTCTGACACAGGCAGGAAGCTGCGGTTCACCTTGACGACGCTAACGTCTGCCGCTTGTGTTTGAGGATGGAGCAGAGCGGGGCCGAGGGTTTCTGAATGAGAGGCCATTTTAGACTTTACAGAGAGCTTTTTGCTCCATTGTCCACATGGCCATTGACTAATTGCTGCATTGTTCCCGTGCCAGTGACCTCTGGGAACTCTGCTGCTAAGAATAGCCGCCATGCCATGCTTGCTGCCTAGTTATTGGAAATAGGAATATTCAAAACATTCTTGTGAGCAGTTCAGGTTCATCCATAATTTCTGCTGCCTTTGAACTCCAATAACTAAACCGGATTTCTGGATTCTTATCTCTTATTTATTTTCACTTTCTTTCTGAACTGCAGCTGTTTGGTAACTTCTGGCAATCTGCAGCCTGAGTCACTCTCTCAGACTCTTTGTCAGGCTCAAACCCTTCTTATGTTGGAGAGTGCGTAAAGTACTAATGTTTATAACCACGGCACATTGACGTATTCTGTATGTACAAGACGGAGCGAGTACACTATCTACTCTGAAAAATCATTTCAGACTAGGAAATAAAATATTTCTTTGAGTTGCCATGAAGTTAGAGACGTAACAAAAGAGGGAAAGCAACGGTAGGCAAAGCAAATACTTAGAATTTTGTGAAATAATTCTTTTATTTTTAACTTTTATATAATTTGCCATATTCAAAACAAACTATTTTAGTGATATTTCTTGAGACGCATCAACACAAAGTCACTCAAAAGTGGTCATAGTAAATCATCTCAGTTTTCTGATGACACAAACGCTAACTATTAGCGACAAACAGCTTAGCTTTAGCGAGATAACGTTTCACATTTTAAACGGGTGTCGGCCTTTCTTGAAGCTCCATTTGTGACGAAATGCGTTGACAGTGAAAACCTGAATACTCTGCCGACCCTCACACAGAGCCTTTCAGCTGCAGCCGGCGCTGATGGGAAATCCAACCGCGCCAGCGAGATGCGTTCGCAGCTCATGAACGAGGCTGCATGGGTAGGCGCACTCGGAGATCATTTTCATGAAAAAGTGCATTTTCTGCTTCAAAATATTACACCTTTCCGCGCGCACACACACACACACACACACACACACACACACACGCGCACACACACACACACACACTCCCCGAGGAGAAAATAATCATGTCGACTTTTAGAGTTTCCCTGTTAAAGCTGAAGGAAGATGACAAAGTAATGAATGAAATGTCCAGATGCAGAGCTGTTATCCTCCCTGCTGAGCGCATGGAGCCCCCGCGCTCACACCGGGGCCGGAGTACGGATCCGAAAACTTTCTGATTTATCACAATTTCCCTCACAAGCAAAGGCTGCCTACTTATTTTGTTGTTTGTGATGAATTCGGAGCCGTCTTCTGGTCAACCAACCAGTGCAGTGAGGATAAACGAGCGTCACTGTCATGCCTTAAAATAATCAGCTGTGAGAAAGGTGACATGGCCTAGTCAAACTCTGTGACGGGCGATACGAAGTCAAACTGTAGAGTTTTAGTCAGATGATAATTGTTTTTTTTTTATTTAAGGCTTGTGTTTAGACTGTTCTACCATTTGTTGTTGTAGCTTTAAATTTGACGTTTCAGAAATCAAACCATGGAGTTGTAACTCTGCGTTTTGACTGACTGCTCTTCCTCATGACCCCGACTCCTGATACAAGCTTTTTCTGTTTCCCTTTCTTTCTTTATATATATATATATATATATATATATATATATATATATATATATATATATATATATATATATAAGACAATGCATAAAATACTTTAAGTTTATGTTATATGTACAATGGAAGGCTCATGGCCTATGCAAGGAATTCTACTGAGAAAACAAAAGGTTTTATTGGCTCTATTAGATGGTGAATTGATGGTGAATTGACAGGAAAGTGGGTAATGAGAGAAGAGGGAAGACATGCGGCAAACCTGTGACAGCCGCATCGAGAACTAAGGGCTCCATATGTGGGTGGTGCTTAACCCCTGCGCCACCACAGCACACCCTGGATGATGGTTTTTATGTTTATAGAGGTTGAACTTGAAATAATTGCTAATTTTTTTTTTACTATATAGATTAGTACTCTAACCCACAAAGCCAGTTTTGAATCTCATTGAAACACCTAAACACAGTATTTTTGTCTCAGCGAGGGAGATTTTGAAACTACGAAGATAAATAAGCTCTGTGCTCCGGTTCCTTGCTGCTGCTCGTCTTGCATCTGAATGTTTTATGGATGCTGAGAGCTGCTCATCTTTAATCAGACGATTACACAGACGTCTGATGTTACCCACTCGGCTCTCTGTTATCAAAGCATGTTCGGCGCATCCTCCCCCCATCCACCTCGGTGCTGCAGGACCAGCAGCTTGTCAACAAAACCTGTGATGTCACGTAACCCTGGAGACCAAGCGAATGGATCACATCCAAAACAAACTTTAATAACTGGGCGTCATCATGACGGAGTTTCATCTCCGAAACTAAACAAGAAACTTTATGTCATGATTATGAACTTTTCTCTAAACGTTACCATACAATACTTCATAAATATATATTTAAAAACTTTAAAATATTACTTACGAAAAGGAGATCCTGTGTAGAAAAGCCTGTGACTGAGCTGGAAACGTAAGCTTGGCTGTGATTCTTCACAGCGAGGGAGCCGCCCTGGAGACGCGTTACTGCATCACTTTAATGCTTCTTTATCCTGAATGTCTGTGCAGGACTGCAGTGCAGAAATAGAAACTCACTTCACTGTACATATTTCATTCTCAGTTAAGAAATACCAGTGGGCACGAATCAGATTAGTGTGTTACGGAGCAAAAGCAAACATTTTTCTTCCTCTCTGCGAATGACCTTTGATCGTGATTTGCTGTCGGCCCACAGAGCCCTTGTGCCTGCTCCCAAAGTTTTGACTTGAAACTTTTGAGCACTTTTAGCATCTCCTTTAACACAGAGCAGTCATGTGTGAGGCAGCGTGGATAAACTTGGAGATTAAACAGTTTGTGGCATATTTTGTAGGCAAGCAAAAAGAATGGTGGGGTGGGACGGCTGCACAGATTGTGGGCCAGCAGGGGGAAGTAGCATCTCAGTAGGTTGTGTTCTGTGTTAGCATGAGGGTAATTAGGTTATCACCTGAATATATGCAGCATTTTATAATTTATTTGATGGTTTATTTAAGTATCCTAAGGAAGGATTTATTTTCTTACAGTCTGTGTTTTTATTTATTGTCCCAGTTTGGATTTTAAATGTAATAGTTTAGTGGCTTTATTAGCTCCTGTTCTGGTGTTTGAACTAAAAAACAAAAACTGTGCTACTTTCCATATGCACTAAATGTTTATGGGTTCAACAATTTTCAGAAAATAAGGAACACGGAGAAAGGCGAAGTCAGCCTTTTTTTTTTTTTTTTTTAGCAACTTTACATTTGAAGAGACAGGAAAATTATAATTTTCAAAATTATTTGTAAAAGTATTTTTTAAGCAGAGAAGTAATAGAGAAAAGGGGAGATAACTGTAAATGCTCAATGTCTTCAGGTTTTTATTTGTAAGACAATTTAAAGAGCAGAGATCGTCAATTGTAATGCAAAATAAAGTAAAGTTAATGGTTTTAATGAGATGATATTTTAAAAAGTTCAAGAGTTATGGGTGTTTTTGCCATCTTGCTAACCCTAACCCTAGATCATTTTGTTCAGGCGAACATAAAATGTTATGCTCATTAATAAATTTATGCCTACAGAAAACAAACGCCTATGCACATTTCTCCCTTTTTTTGTTTTCCACCTGTTAAGTCATAAACATTGAGTTTTGATGCTTTGCAGCCCAAATATTTAAAACTAAAACCAACTTCACTCTCATTGACGGCATCAACAACTCTGAAGATAAAGTTTGCTGTTATATGCCTGATCATAATACCGTTTATTTTTATCAGAACAAGAACAAAAAAAATAAACACACTATAAAAATCTTGAAAAGCAGATGGTTGGTGGTGAGAGGGAAAAGAAAGGAACAGAAACCTGCCGCCTCTCATAAGCTCTCACATGTAATCCTCTGTGACTTTACCCAGGTGTGCAGGACAGCTGCCTGAGATTATTCAGTATAAATAGCCAGGCACAGGTGTCTGTCTCCTCTCAGAATCAGGCTGGTAATAATCTCCGCCTTGCTGCTGCTCCCAGGACTAATTGATGTCTGAAAAGCAAATCCGGGCGGGTCCAAATATAGATTTGGAATCCGACTTTTCACACTGCGAGGAATCCAGACTGGCAGCCGTCGAGACCGGACGGCATCACGACTGCATGACAAACAGCGGGTACGGCTCACGCCTAACACTCTGTCCTACGTTCAGAACCGCAAAAAATAATGTCAGAGGAAATGAAGGGTTTAGTCTGACTGCTCAGGATCTTGGATTAGGTCGACTTCAGGTGTACCACTGACATCAACGCTGCTTCTAATGCTGCGGAAATGCTTTTCAGATGACAAATAAACGGGTCCGGTGACTGTAGCTGTCTGAAGGCATGAGGGTTTTCTCTTAGAAACTCGCCTAGATAACAAGAATCTCACGTGACCCCCCTGCTGCCAGGACTTGTTGGGGCTCTGTTCCCACCTTCCTCTCACCTGCTCACCTTTCTCTGTCTGAACCACAGAGCACTCGCATTACAGCCAGTAGTAAACCTCAAAACAGCCAACAGCTCTCTGCGTGTCGGTCCGGTCGTGGTTTTGTTGCGTCAGCCCTACCATGGCAACCGGGCTTTGCTCGCGAGCCATCTCCTTCATTCATCAAATGCGTCTGTTCATTAAGATCAAAGACTTTGTCCGCACAAATACAGCTAATTACATCCTGTTACATAATTATTAAGCTTCCTAACAAGCAGTTTGAAGAAGCCGGCCTGCGCCGACTCGCTACTCGGGGGACGGCGGAGAGAGACAGAAGCATCACACGCAAGCTCGAGTCGGTTCGTGTGTACGACGTGCAACGTCTCTTCATTTTCGCAAGCCACACCTGGTTGTTCTTGAGATTTTCTTTCCTTGAGTGTGAGCTGTGAAACACAAAGTTCTGTTTTAAATCAGGTTGTTGATACGACCCAGCTGAGGGAGTCAAGCATCCGACTTTCACTTATGACAGCTAATGAGAAACGTTACTTTGAAGCCGTGACACGCTGATGGAATACAGCTGAAGTGTGTCAGGTCAATTTTCTGTTGAGTGTTAAGACGTCTGCAGATGAATTTCTGCCTCATCAGCCCGAGAACTACTCACGCGTCACAGACGAAATCTCAAGTCTGGAGCTGTTTGTGCCGCGCGTAGAGTTGATGAAATCCTCGTTCTTTGCTGCTTCCTTTTTGTAAATCCCAACCGGGAACAAATACGCTTTTTTTTTTTTTTAAAGAGCTTGAACAAGATGTGACAATTACTTGTACTTTTTTAAGAAAATGGTAGAGAAAAAGTTTTGTTTTTTACTTTTATTCATGGAAAAATGATTCCAAATTCCTCGCCCTGGACGCCGAACCACAAATTGAGGGGAAACGATTCACTCTGAACCGTAGTAAAAAAAAAAAAAAGTATACTTTAGCATACTAAATTTTAACATACTTTGGCATACTTTGATTGATTAACTTAAACTGTACTATTTTGGAAAAGCTTTTTTGTACTTAGTATATTTTAATAGTATTTAAATAGTATTAAATTACAATTTTTAGTATACTTAGTATACTTTAACGTAATTTTTTGGAACAACTTCAAGTTGTACTTAGTATACTTTATGTATACTTTTTTATGTATTTATATATTTTGAGTGAACTAATTCTGTCATAAAATTATATTAAAAATATACTTTTTATATACTTTAAATATATTTTAAATATACTGCTAATATATTAGTAATGTATTTAAATTACACTTAATTTTTAGTTTTGATTTACTGCTATTGCTAATAAAGTACAATTTGAATTACTCATAAAAGTCTGCTTTATTCCTACTTTCCTATTTTGTACATTAGATGCATAACTACACTACAGTACTTACATTGTTTTAGGCTACAATTACATGGAAAGATTAATTACACAAGATGTTCAAGGTAATTCAAATATTTTGTTTTATTACCGACATTTAAAATTGTCCAATTTAACATTTTACAATTTTACAGTTATACAATTATACAGCTTCAGGCTGTTCTCTTTGAAAATGCTTCTTCCACCGGTGGCTGCAGATGGAGAAAATAAGTTTTCCATCAAAGTTGAGCTGCATATTGTCGCATTCGGTGTCGCCGTTCAAATATTAAAAGGCGATCCCCGTTTGCGATCACAGATTTCCACAGGGACGTTCATGGAAATTCATCAAGAGTCGGCGAGAACTAATTACACCGCAGCACCTAAAGCCCTTTTAAAGTGATGAACAATATGAGAAAATGACGAAATAAAACAGTTTGACAGGATTCGGTGATTGGATGACTGTGTTTTTATATCCAGGAGGACGGAGGTCAGATTCACAATGTCCCATAAATTACATTTCTCGCCAATCTTTAAAGTCTCTCAGGAGGAGAGAGTGAGACGCTGACACTCATCCTGGCTGCCCCCACTGACAGATTTCTTTAGCTGCTGCCAGACTTGAGCGTGAAGCTTCCCTTTTATAGAACTTAATGTTCTACCAGAACCTGCTTTACTGGTTCAAGGTGCAGGCAGAGATTATTATAAGAGGATGTGCCGAAATTAATCCAGTCTTTAGTTTTAGTCAATTTATCTGCAGCATGATTATTAGCAAATGTGCAGTTAGTACTTTGTTCAGCCACCAATAGGACGTCTCGTAGTGTTTTCTGTAAATCTTGAGAGAAGGTTAATTTTGTCCGGTGAACCGTTTCTGTGTTGATTTGGGCCCAATTTTTGATTTATATTCTTGATAAAATCCCCAATTATGATTTCTAGTTTTCAGGAGGTTTTTTTATCTGGCATTTCATCGGAGCATAAGCCAGTAACTGAACCTGAACCAATAACTGATCGGTGGTTTGTGTGTTTAATGTTTAATATTCTAAAAGTAGCCTTAAAATCTTTTGACCAAAATGCACGTCTACAGGTAAAGTGGAAGTAGCATTTTATAAACTCCATCAGTTCATGTTTGTGATTTTTGTTAGCCATTTCTTGGACGTTCAAACAATTGGTGTACATGTAGGTATAATGGTTGCTATGGAGACTGGTGAATCCTTTATTATCCTAATGTTCAGGTCTGGAGACCTTCTGACCTCCTTCACCACACTGATCACTCTCCCATGATGGCACTAAAAACTCAAGTCGTTGTCTAGTTTATTGGGTAGTGGCTAAAAGAAATGTTCCTCTGTGTCACCTTATATTTATTCCCCTGGGAAACAGGAAGCCAAGGGTAATTAGTTCCTAGAAACTTTGAAAACCTAAACGTTAAGGGCAATAACCAAGTAAAAGAGACAATGATTTGTTTCACTGTTAAATTTTTCGGTAACACTTTATTTGAAGGGGGTTGAATAAGACTGACATGACACTGTCATAAACACCTGTCATGAACATCAATAAGTCTTCATGAATGTTTATGACTGTTGTCATAAAGCGTCATTCGGTAAATTATGACACTTTTAATACAAAGTTGACATTATTCAAAATGTCTGTTATGACAACTTGACATTACCCAAGAAATCATTACTGTTTAAACTTTACCTTTAATAACATAAAGTTACCTAATTTTTAAAGTGCAATCAGTAATACTTTTATAACAAATCTATATCAGTAATGTTATGTCATGTTTATGATGGTGTCATGACAGTCTTATTCAACCCCCTTCAAATAAAGTGTTACCAATTTTTCTACTGCAAAAAATTAATTGGTTCATTTTAAGCTTTTTAAATATCTTTATAGAGGGAGCTTTTTTGCTTTCTGATTGACCCTATCCAGATGTCTATGTCTCTCCTTTTTTGTTTTAATCATTTCTATACATGATACGGGAAGCAACAAATACCGTAATTGACTTGTAGAGAAAATTAACTCGGTGTGGATTGATTCACCCCGTGACTCTACAGGTATCGCCCCCTTTCGTACGCCTAATGAGCGTATTTGAGACTAGACGATCTTCTCCCGCAACAAGCAGCACGTTTCTCACCCTGTTAACCACTTTCAACGCTCATCTCATTGTTATTCTCACTCCACAAGGCTGCGTGTTTGCTCTGAAGCTGAAGCTTTTCTTTATCCGCACGCTGTCGGCGCTCTGCCATCCACCGTGAATAATGAAGCTTCACCGGGCGTCTCTTCCCCCCCTCAGGTGCATCAGTGCATGTATCGGGGAGGAAGGACATTGCCAAATCTTCATCCACCTCCACTGATCTGCAGACGTCCTGCTGCTGATGTTTGTCAGGTTTGGTGAACGTAGGAACTGAGAGGCATTCAAACGAAACTCTACACATTTGAAGAAAACGAGAGAAATCAATTAGATTATCATATTTGTTGTTATTAAATGTTAGAAGTCAAAGCGATGGTATCAACATGTGATGACATGTGTTTGGATCAGGAAATTCCTACTTTATTCGTTTATTTATTTATTTTGCTGGAGACAAATGAGAAGTCCAGACAAGAAATAAACACATTTATGACTTGCAATGATTTGCTGTACATATTAAAACTTTCTGTCCCGCACAGTTTGGATGGATTATAACTGGGTCAGCTGCATAAAATCAGTTTATTGTCTTTCAATTTCCATTCTGCAGCTGAACAAGACCCAAATCCCAGCCTTTATCTTCATTACATTACACCAATGTAATACTTTTTAAAGAACGTGGTCATTTTCAGAGGCTACATTGAAAGCCATTTAAAAAAATTATAATTAAAAAAACTACCTGGTAAACATGCTACTTTTTTTTTTTTTTTTTTTTCGAAGTCCGATCCACGTTGCTTCAAACATTCCCAGCAGCAGCAGCAAGTCAGGAACTCTGACCCATCTCTTGACCCACAGTTACTGAGGAAACGTCTGACCCACTTTCACAACCTAGCTGCTCTCTCAACATTTAGGCTCTAACACAAGGCCTCTTTGCCACTTAGGCTGTGTTAGAGTTAAAATTAATCATGATGTGTGGGTCGCTGCTTTTGAATGTATTTTTTTAAACTTTAAACTGCAAGTTATACTTACAGTGAGCTATTGTTTACAGTACAAATAAATAAAAATGTAAAAATATTTTTGGTGTATCTTGCTGTTGCTGGTGTTGATATTCCCGTTTATGTTCACAAACAGAAATGAAAAATACGTGAAATAAAATTAAATTACTGTTTATATATAGAAACCTATGTAAATGTATATGTGAGTTGATAAAAAACCGACATCGTGGTGTTGCTCAATACTCGTGTGCAACTTCTGTCTTGTGTCGTGTGGATTTAATGTTTAGTGATTTATGACAAGTCGAATTGAAATCACTTTGTTTGCTATTTGCAAGATTAGAAGAGGCCAGGATTTGTTTTATTCAGCAAGACGCTCCCGCTGAGGCAGACAAAACGCTGGCCCAGAGGTAGATTAGGTCTGAAGAATTGACAAATGGAATCAAAGAGTGAAAACAGATAAAAGACAAGACACAATCTATCTGGTGGCGTGTCTCTCTGTGTCTTTATGTGTGTGTGTCAGATCAAAGCTAATCTCACCTTTCCTCAAGGCGATCCTGAAAAACAGTGTCACAGTTCACTCAGCAGAGGTTTGAGTCTGAACACTTTTCCGTGATTAAAAGTGCAGTTTTTTTCTTTTTTTTCAGTTTCCCTACCGCACCGCAATACTAACTCGAACACGTAAAGCGCCGATCAGACTGACCAAACAGGACGTGACAGCAGAGTGAAGCGCATTCCTCTTGCTTTATTTTAATAAACAATGTGAAAGCAACTGTGTTTTTGGATCGTATTCAACCCATCAGATGAAGCTGCTGGTGCTGGAAAATTTCATCATTTGATGCACTTATTACATTTACACTGAGTGGCGTAGAGGATTTGCAAATCTGATTTTCGTTCAACACTTTCTCTGCATTTTGGGAGAAATCTTGATGCCTTGCTGGCGATTCAGGACAGAGACAGAGGCTTGTATCATGTCTCCATTTTATGATATATATAAATTATTTTATTAATGTCCATTTCTGTGGTCTATGGTGCATTTCCACTGCAGGAACCTTTTTCTAGGGTAACTTTCAGGGACCTTTCTTTCTGAAACCAGAACAACCTCAAAATACCAGATTAGAAATGTAGCCCAGAAACGGCTATCAGGAACTGAGATTACAGCTGTTTCTGATGGGTGAAAGCTATAAAAAAATAATTCTGCAGTCAGGGTGACCTTCTCAGCTTCGGAGGATGTAATTATATAAACAGCACAGTTTTGGACGGTACAGTGGAAACTCGCGCAAATGACAGCCAGGAATAAAATTAAAAGCTCATGGAAAAGCATTCCATTCACAGTGTTAAAATGTGCCGTATTACGAGGAAAACATATTCATAACACATCACAATGAGAGAAATGACAACAACACGTCTTAAAGTAAACCTCCTTTTATTCTGGATTCCTTCCAAGTCATTCTGGCTTAGAAGAAAGCCTAAGCACTGGGCTAAAATAGCCATAGCACGGGTGTGCTGTATAGGACTGACTGTTTCAACATTGTCTAGAATATTTTGGAGAAAAAAAAAAGATTTTATTTAAATATTTTTCAGGTCTGGATTGGTATGGACTCGTCTTCATTGTCCCATTACCTAAACGATTCACCAGTCCACCCAACCAACGGGTTGTCCTCTCAGCCATTCTTCCATCAGCCATCATCTCTCCATCTGATTTGGATTTTTATGGCAGATATTTCAATACATCTATACGTCGAGCTCGTGACTCTGGTAATTTGAGCCCTGAAGCGTCTGGAACAGGAGAAACGTGCTGGAACCTTGTTCCTAAGACCGACACAGCAAGCAGGTTACCGTAGAGCTGCGTTTGATTGGACACAAACTGGAAATGATTAGATTTTTTTTTTTTTTTTTGAAAACTCCAATTGAAATCTTTGCCAATACATAGAACTTATTTATTGTAGATCTTGGAGAGGCGCCCTTCTGATACACAGTTATCATCAGGCTCTTTAAAATTTAATTGCCTCCTTCTGTACTCCATGTTCCCTGTTCTTTCCCTTAAGCTGTTAAAATTATATTGTTGGTTTCACAATGATCTTGGAGTTGATGATTTGTTCTTGGAGGATTGGAGAGCCTTGTCCTATGAAGCCAAGCCTCAGCACGGCACAGAATCACAAAGGAGCACGCGTCTTTTTATTGCATGATTTTTGGCCGACCATCAAGGACACCCGTCTACTGTAATTAACGTACGAGCGTCGAGACAGATTCAGTAAATCTGAGCAGCCACCCTCCATCTCATTTATGGTGAAACCTGATGCTAGGCACCGATTCTGGATTAAAAATGTATTATTTTTAGTGTGGCAGAAATGATGGACTGAGGAGTTTCTTTCCCCCCCAAGTGATGTCTGGTGGTTGTGGAACATGAAACATTATTCACAGTGGTCACACGCAGAAGCAAGTCAATCCTAAAAAGCCAAGATGTCTGTAGTGGGTGTAAGTGAGTCAGCATGCTTTATGTGCTCCTTCCTAATTCATCCAGGTTAAGAGACGTTAACAGAAGCTTTTAAATCAAACCCCACTGGTGTTATCCTGCTCTGTAGTTTCAGGATCAACTCTTTTGTACAACAAAGGGATTTCCTTGCGTAAAGGTTAGTTTTGTATTCTACATTTTCTGCACATATCTCCATGTGAAGCATCCTGACTGCCGTGGCGCGCCAGGATGAGACCCATAGTGAGGCCATATGCTGGTGCAGTGGGGCCCTTTGTTCCTTCTAGAGCATGACAATGCTGGGCCTCATGTGGCTGAAGTGCGTCACAACTTCCTGTTCGATGAAGGCGATGGGCTGGCCTGCTCGATCCCCAAGCCTGAATCCAATAGAGCACACATTTGGAACCTCATGTCTCCTTCCATCCACCGCCGCCGCCACTTGTCCCAGAGATGACTGATGCTTTAATTCAGATCTGGGAGGGAAAACCCTCAGGAGAACATCGGGAGTATGAGGATCATCCGCAGGCGTCATAGGAAGGTCAGACATGGAGGCCACACACACTAAGCCCCGTTGAGATTCGTCTTGACGTGTTTTCACTGGTGTTAGATCGGCCTGTGATTTGATTTTTCCACTTTTATCCTGAGTGATTGTAAATCCAGATCTCTGTGGGATAAGCCTGGCTTACATTGATCATTTTTATGTCATTTTGTTCTCAATGCATTCCACTATGCAATGAATAAAGATTTCCTCCTGAAATATTTCATTCATTAGAAAGTTACACAGAAAGCACTTGGTCATCAAGAACATTCCAGCTGGATATTTTTTTTAATTTGTCTACTTTATCAGCTGAGATCTGGAAAGGCCATTTGGCCTGGATGCCTATTGATGCAAATTTGACACATACCAAGGATTGTATAAATTTAAAAGGCCTGCAGCATCAACTTACTTACCTACGCATTCGCAAAATATATATGATGCAATATTTGTTTTATTTCTATTATGTACTATGACATTTATTAGTATCATAATTGAATATTCATCGATTGTAGATGCAATAATTAAGTTAACCAGCCCTACTTAACAGGAAAATCACAAAGAATATACTTTTTAAAGTTGTAAATGAAAAAAATGCATTTTGGCATTCATGTTACAGTTTTTCTTCATTTCCAAACGCAACTTAATGTGTGTTTGGATGTATTGTTGTGTTGAAAAACTCAACTTTGTCCAAGTTTCATCCTGATTGGTGAACTGAGGTAAAGTAAAAAAAAAAAAAAAAACGTTGAAGTTTCTGTTGGAAAAACAATTATATCTCTGCAGTGCTTTGAGCTCATTATATTTGCATCTAAATAAGCATCTTAAATTGGTACTACGGCGTCTGTTTCGAGCTGATAATGTAAAATTTGTTTAAGTTTGTTTGGTATTTTGTAGGCAGATGAACAGTGAGCATCACTTACGAGCAGTAATCAATTATTAATCAATGACAGAGCAGCAGATGTGTTGTTGTGCAACATACAGCTGAAAATCCTTCCTGCATGACTTTGAGCTGAGGTTAAATTGTTGATTTGAGCGTTGTTTTTTTCCACTGCTTATCAGTTTTAGGAAATGTCTCGTGTTCAAACAAAAGTCTTCACTGTTTCTCTGTTGCTGCCATGAAATCAGTTCTGCATGGTTAAGTCAGAGCTACTCAGGAGGCCTTGCATGTTACGGATTTGATGAGTTGTCCCATTGTGAGAAATTTATTCAGGTACTTGTGTGTGTACTTCAGGACGGTTTTGATTGGTTTAATCAGGAAGTAAAAATGTTCTCAACGATCTCGAGGTTTTCACGGCGACTCTGTGAGTCTATATCTCATCTGCCAGAGGTCTCGTCAGCATCAGCCACACATGACCTTCCAGGAGTCGCTCAGCAAATGTCCTGTGACTCTAATCAGCCGGCTCCCCACCGACAACCACGCTGGAGCAAACACAGGTCATCGCTCATCCACACGGCGCACGCCTGGTCAAACAGACCCGGAGAGACGAGGCACAAACATGATATCATGAGACAGATGTGCAGCATGCACAACAGAGATGTCAATATTCTGGTTTAGGGGAATCAATATCTGAATTACTCATGTCATTGGAAATGACCTGCAGTGTTTCAGCACGTAAATCCCACATGCTGGGTTGGATTCCTCTCCGCTACGTCCAGCTTTTAACACTTTAAAGGGTTAAAGAGGCTTTAATGTAGAGCAGTCGAGCAAAAGAATCAGATTTTTGTTTAAAGGAATCTGTAAATATTCAAAACATAAAAAGGGATTATACATTTTCCTAATTCTTTTTGGGTAGATTGTTTTTTTTTATTTTGTTTGTCTGGAAATAAAATTTTGTGCATTTTCAGTAGCAGGGCATGGAATATAGTTATTTTGTTTTTTTATTAAATTGTATAAATTGTTGGTTTTTAGTGAAGGTCACTGGATGTTTGCAGTTCTATTTATTGTAAAATTAAAATGAATGCAGAAAATGTGGTTAACAAAACATAAATACTTGGAATTGTAAGTAATTATTTATTATTATTATTTTAAGTCGATTATTCTGTGAGAAAATCTAAAATTAGTACCCTCTTGTCTAACTTCCTTAAAGAAAACATTTTGCTCGTTTTAAGAAACTCACTTTTGGACTTATGCTAATTTATCATCATTTAAAATGCCTCAGTTTAGCTTTTCATTCACATCTGGTTGGAGCTAAGGAAGTATGAATTAAGAAAAAGGCTAAGTATTATCAGCCTCTTTGAGCTGTTGTGTCATGATGCATTTCCGTTACCTAAACCAGATTTAGCTGTTTTTGTCTCAAAGATGCTCCAAAGCACCAGGTCAGAGGTCAGAGGTGAAGTCTTCGCCCCTGCACATCGTGCTCCGCTTGCTTCCTGCAGGTCCACTGATCTCATTGGGCAGGGTGAGCTCTCGCTCGCTGTCGGGCTCTTGAAGAGACCCGGGCGGCTTTTAAGGACTCTTATGCAATCACATGAAAAGTCTCTTGAACTGATTGACAATTTAAGTGCTAATAATTATTCCCTCTCCAATCAAAAACAATTTCGGCATAGAGAGCTTTGTCCCAGATGTAAAAGGCCTCTGTTCCTCTAAATAGGTTTCCTCTGATGATTTGAAGATTTCTGTGTGTGTGTGTGTGCGCGTGCGTGTGTTTGTAGCAAAAGACAAAGACAGAAAAGCAGACTTTAAATTGACAGCATTTCAAAAGTGATAAACAGACTTCTGCTGTAGAGCAGATGTCTGAGGATTTTGTCAGCTGCAGTAATTTAAGTTTTTCTTGGCTTCTCCATGAGTTTAGAATATGAGTTTTCTTTTTGATTGCAGAGGCAGCACTTCAACTCTAAAGTTAAAGTGCTGCATGAATTACCTGCGGATTTTGTGGTGAGGTTGCAATGTTCTTGCAGACATATTTTTGTACGAAAAAGAGCCAGCTCCTCTGCAGAAATTCGCCAGGAGCAGCCAGGGCCCAGAAAAATTGGCAATCAAAAAATTTGTGCTTTTTTTTTTTTTTTCATGATGATTACCAAGTGAGATCATCACGTAATTATTTTCGCCTTCATTTGAGTCTTTGGCAGCCTGACAAGAGGTTGTCATCCTGAATCTGCATCTTTACAAAAACATCGACAAAACCTTCAGATGTTACAGGTTCAATATTTCAATTTCTAGTTAACAGATGGAAGAGCTCTTTGTGTTAAATCACACCTTAACATTAGCTTGCTATGCATGTCGAACACGTAAAATAAATCAAAAATATTTACTGAGTTATTTAAATTGTGTCACTTTTCCTTTCAAAAGCAGGAACTGTTCACATTTTGTCACATTACAATTAAACGTCAAACTATTTTGTTAGGATTTGATGTGATGAAGAAGCAACTTTATTCAACTTTCATGATAAATAAACACAAGGTAGGACTTTATTGTAAATTGGAAAGAGAGAACGATGCATAGTTTTCAAAATATTTGACAAAAATAAAGTGAAGCACAAATTTACATTCGAAAAGCAGATTTTATCCATAAAATGATTGGTTCACAAAAAAGTTGCTCAGTTCATCATTTGACTGAACTACACACAGAGGAGAGAAAGGAGACTCTGAATCCCAGAATGCACAGCATCAATCAACCCATTTTCAGAGGACCGGCCGCCACCATCGGATTCGCCGTGACGTCACAGAGCATGAAAGCAGGAGCGGAGCGACGTTCTTCCTCTTTCCTCGCCACAGACTGCATGTGGAGAAAATGGGCACCAGCAGTGATAAATGCTCTCCTAACAATGAATCCTAAGCTAACAGCGCGGGCTGATTTTGATGATGGCATTTTTATGCTTATTGCTTTTGCATAATTGGTTACTGCATCATGTTTTTATGGTGTAAGGCACTTTGAACTGCCTTGTTACTGGAATGTGCCAAACAAATAAACTTGACTTCACTTCTAGCAACCTCACCCTGTTGTTGGTGCTGAATTTGCATTTATCCACAAGAAAAATAAATAAATAAAAAGGAAATACACAAATTATATGAATCTTCTTCAAATTAGTTATTTTTTTAGGCGCAAAGAGTCCCTTCACAGTAACTCCGCCATCTTTTTAAAGCGCGTACATTGTTAGCTGCCTCAGGAGAGCAGGTGCGCAAACATCTCAGGGTTTTTACGCGGTACTATTCAAAACCTCAAATCTTTCTAGCAAACGGCTTTTGTTCTGGTGGCAGCTGCTGAGAGAGACAAAGACGTCGTCCCCACACAAGCTATTGACAGTTGTGCGGCCGTGTCCCAGAGCTATTAAGTCATTTGAAGTCCCCCTGGATATGTTCGTCTTTAAAAGCCTCACATGTAAACACAATATAAAGGTTCCTGAACGCTGCTGGGTGCACTTCTCCTAAAAGCCCCTCATGACAGCCCAAAGATTCAGATTGTCAGCTGCTTCTTTGCTCTTAAAAAGAAAAGCCATAAAATGCTGGGTTCTACTTTTAGACGAAAGAAACGCATGCATTAAATTTAGGATCTGTGTTTAACCGATGTCTATGCTCATGTTCTTGCTCTGTGCAATGTGTACTTTGCATGTAAGACATGCAAAGTACACAAATGAAGACTTTATTATGAAGTAACTGCAGGTGAATTAAACGCGTCAAGACTTCAAAGTGTGGCTGCAAACGTCTGTAATGACCGAGCTCGATGAGACGTAGAGGTCTCTCCTGATAAGAAAGGTAGCGAGGCTCGGAGCAGGTAGAGACGGGGCGAGAGAGAGCGTTTTAAAGTTTGGCAACAGCTAATTGGATTTCTGGAAAGCGAAGGGGGTGAGAAGGTCAGTTTGTGTCTCATAACTTCCCAACTCGCATAAAGTACAAGTGCAGGAATCAGCGTGAGAGCCGTTTGTTATATAATACTCATTTTATGAAATAAGACGCGAAAGCGGATCTAGGTGACTGGAAGCTCCTTGTTGCTGCCGGTCAGTCTGGAATTGGAGCGTTCTGTGTGGTCAGAACCTGAAACATGAGTAAGATCTGTATCTGTTCTCTGAGTGCATTCTGGTTGACAACAGGTTTTGATAGACAGGCTGAGGCAAATGCAGTCAGAGCTTCTGGTGTTTTCTCTCCTTGTCGGATATAACAACAAAACAACAGAGATTTGCGAGTTATTAAACATGCCTGGGATGATTCCAGAATGAGCTTTGGTTTTAATTTGAAGCTTAATATTTTTTGCTTGGCATGTTGCCATGGTGCCATCAAAAATGATTTCCTCCTCTTTTTCAAAATGTAGCTCTGATGAAAGATTTGCCTTTAAAAAGAAAAGGCATATCATAACTCACCTTTGCTGTTTATCAGTCAAGCTTCAATCCTCTGTCAAGCCTCCATGTTTACAGCCTGATGTCCTGAATTGCTTTGGTAATTTATTATTGATCCCTCAAAGACAAAAAAATCTGTGGGTCTGACACAGAGTCGAACTGATCTCATGGCTGGCAATCCCCGTGCCGTTTTCTCACTAATTATCCAGAAGCAAATCGACAGCGAAGGCGTCAATCACCGCAAATGACACGAGTCGTTTCGAGGTGAAGAACCATAAAACTTTTTTGCACAAATAAACAGCCTAATCCCAGAGGGGAGGAGGGTGAATGATTGCTGCAATCACGTTTTAATCCTCATTCACAAACACAAAAGTAATTTTGGTGCTTTACGACGGCAATAACATCTCATCCGTGTCGGTGACTGCGAGCGAAGCTTTGTTGGGTTTAGCCCAAAGTGGATTTTCACATAAATTCCTCCTGAAAGCTTTGCCCCCCACAAGAAAAGAGGCTCATGCAAAATTTAGCTGGACCCTGAGTGGACCAGTTTGACTGACAGATTTTCTCCGCACCGAGGCTTCAAAGCAACATATAATGACAGGTGATGGTGCTTTGAGCGTTTTCCATGCAGACGGGAATGGAAGAAGCAAATATGCAATTGACAGATGCTGAATATTTCATGGAGGGGTCCTCCGTCTTCTGACGTGCTTTTTCACCTCTTTATTTTCTGAGTATGTTCAAAACATAAATAAAAGTCAGAATTTCAAAAAAAAAAAAAAAAAAAAGAAAAAGTGAATTTCAAGGAATATATTTGCAAAAATATATAATTAATTGCAAATGAGCATAACATTATTTGGCTAAATAACCTGACCTTGGATTTTTGGCAAGAATTTTCATGTATAGACTGGATATCTGGAGAGGATTTGAAACGATAACGCGATCACTTTATGTTCTAGAAAATGCAGCAGTGCTGCGTTTGTGCTGGTTTTTCACTTCTACCTTGTCTGTTCTGACTGTTTCCATAAAACTTCAGGTGTTAACAAAATAACGACTATAAGAAGAAAGGCTAAACACATTTAATGTTCAAGAATCTTTTTTTTAGCCTGGCACTGCTTTAGCAATGTTCAGGATCTTCTTCTTTTGCAAATGTTGTCACTGCTGCCACCTACATGTGTGGAAGAGTTATTACAGCATTTTTCATTGGCGTTCCAGAGCCTGTGTGGATGCAGATTTATGAAATTATTAATCTTACCTTAGCAGCTGTTTAGTGCACCTGCTACCCATCAAGTAATCACTTCTCACAAGATATGTTCCTCTTGATTTCAAGGACTGCTTGTCAGATTGTTTACTGCCTCCTACTATGTCTCTGAATTACCCGTGGTTGACATTAAGTCGTGGTTTTCTTAAGCTAAGTGCCTGACTCACATACTGTCAGGATACCAGGACAAAGTTTTAAAAAGGTGAAGTGGTCTGTGTGGTTGTTACTGGAGAATGCGATGATGAACTGGAGAGTTTGGACGGCGGACAGGTTGAACGGACGGGAAGTTCTGGCAGAAAATCCCAAGAGGAAACTTTAACTCCTGTGTTTCGCTGCCTTTTGGAGAGGCAGAGAAACACAGGAGGAACTGGCAGCCAGTTTCTCATGGACTCCCAGTGAAAACCTGATGATTCACAGGTGTGCAGGCGCACCTGGTCGCACCAACGGTTCTGACTCCCCAGCGACCTCTGGTGGAAAGCTGGGGTAAAAGCAGAAAACTATCCACACAAAATCCCCCAAAATCTGACAGTTACATCAGTAGAAAGTTTTGTGAGTGTTGGCTATTTATCAGCACTTTTTTTTTTTTTTCTTATTGTCGCATCAATGAAGTAACCAATAACTGGTGTTCACAATAGTTTAACAGCTCTTTCTTTTGTTTGTTTGTTTGTTTGAATAAAAACTTGACACAAGCTGAGTTTACCATGTTGTTTTTTTTTCTTTTTGTGTTCAAAGAGCAGAAAATAAGTTGTGACATGATGAGAGAGAGCTGTAAAAGAAAGGGAAAAAAATCCGTCGCTGACCTGACGCATTGCAACACGATGACAGTTCTGAGACTTTAGTGTTCAGACAGAATAACTTTGAGACAGCAAAGCTATTTTAGTGCGATGCCAGGACCAGTTTGTCACTTCACCTGCTGCGGGAGACGACTTGAACTAGACACGAGACATTTTCACCGTTTGTGCATGGATTTAGGAAAGCATAACAAAAAGTGACTTGGAGATTTAATTTATTCAGAATCTCATTAGCTCGACACAAAATGTTATTTATGGAAAATTATTTTTAGGAGCTGTGCCTTGTGAAAACGCGCGTTATCCACTTGGCTTTTAGTTTTAATTCCAGCTCAGAATCGGAGCAAACACAAAAGGGTAATTTTGCAACCAAATCAAAAGCAAAATAAAACAAAACAAAAAAACAAGTTCACTCAGAGTTGGAAATAATATAGTTACAGTAAAAAAAAAAGAAGCTGCCTTATTCTTCCACTTTAGAGTAAAAATGTGTTATTTTGTCTAATTTTTTTCAGTTTAGTTTTCAGTTTGTGGATCTAAAATGAAATTAAGTTCCTGGGTCATTTTAAGACGTGACATGCCTGAAGGATTTTTGGCTGAAATAAGGATGGCTACAGTCTGGGCTCAAACTGCAGAGAGGGCAAATTAAATGGTTATTAAATGCTTATAAGCAACTTCTCCTGATTTGATATTCATAGCTTTTTAACACTGAATGTGATCTTTATGGTGAGGGAAATGAAGTCAAATGTTGAAACACCCTAAACAAAAAACACCCCAAAAAAAAAAAAAAAAAAAAATAAAGGCTGGGGGGGGGATTTTAAGAGTCTGGTTTTAGAGTTCGAATCATTTTCATGATCCAGTTTTGTTAACTGCTGGGTTAGAAAATGTCACTTTGCTAAAATAAAACTTCAATCAGAAACATCTCGTATGTTCTCCAATATTTCGGGCCGTCTTCGGCCTCTTTTCTGCTGTTTGCTGGTTTTTGTTTTATAAATTAGCGGCGAGGAAAAAAACAGCTCTGGAGCTCTAACCTTCCTCTCCAACCTCTGACTGTGATTAAAAGACTTGCTATTTCTTTCCTGAACAGTTTTACAGATTGTGGGTAGGACAGATTTTTGCCTGTTTGCTCCACAAAGCAAAAAAAAAAAAACTTTTTCTCCCTTAAGCCTGATATGCAGGGACGTCCTCGGGTAAAACCTTGACTTGGCATCGACTTAATCTGTAAATAAATGCCGATAAATGAAGTTATGAAAATAGGTGTTATTGTGTGTGTGTGTGTGTGTGTGTGTTTCAAACCTTGTCCAAATGTTTAAATGAAGCAACGACTTACGGTGTGGTGCACCGGCCCAACCTTTCCGAGGCACGATGAGGTTTGTTTGGTTTGTTCTGGCAATCTTGGAGCGTTTCAAACGACTAAACGACTTGTGATTGAATCTAGCAGTTGCCGATTAAAGGTGACACCCCATTGCTTTTAGAATGAGGTTTACAGCTTTCAGGCAATGAGGAAAACACACTCCACTAAATTAGGAAAAGTGCGACCAGTGTGTCGGAAGATTTTCCAACAGAGAGGTTTATTTCATTGGGGTTTTTTTTTGTGTTTTTTTTTTGTTTTTGGTCCACATTAACATGTCAAAATCGCAATCGAGAGTTTTATACAAAACTGCAACACCTTCAGCCAGAATAGTTACACATCAACTCTGATGAGTAATCGGAAAACTTTTATGTCTTATTCACTTTTCTTCTTAATAAAAACGTAGCTTCGCGGCGTACTTTCCTGTTATCCGTTTTCATCCGAACACCAGAGGACACGCAATGACTTGTGGGGGTTTGTACAATTCCCCGTTCCATGTTTGACCTCCGTCTGTGCCGTGAGGCGGCCCCCAGAGAAAGACTTATCAACATTCTGTCTTATAAATACCGCAGCACTTTGTAGCGTCAGCTGCAAGACGCTAAGTCACAGCTCTGCTAAGTTTTACATCAGTCTCTTAAACCCGCCGTCTTCAGGTTTCTAAATGGAGAATATAATCCATGTCTTCTGCCTGGGGCTTTAACGATGGAAAAAATATTACAGAGATTGAAAAAATAGACATGAATTTCCAAATAAGTGCTATTTAGTTCTTCCTTTTGAAAGACTTCAAATCATATTTGTGTCAACACTGCTGTTGGTGTAATGGTCTCTGCTTTTAGAAACACCACTTTTAATTCTCTTGAACATCCCCAAAGGAAAAAAAAACTCAAACTGTCTGAGTGTTTTTACTCAGACAGAAGATAAATTCAAATTTAATCCCCATGTAAAACAGCACACACACAGATACAAGAATTATTTACAGATTCTATAAAAACATATGAAAACCAGTGAACAGCAACAAAAAAAAGACTCTTTGTCGTCATGATGAAACTCCACGTTGCCTCAAAGCCGGATGTGTCGTTGCAGCCGTACTCCAAACATCAGTCTGATTTTAAACTGTCAGGTGTTTGAAAGGATGCAGGAAATCATCGTCATGAAGCAGGCAGCCAAATTAACAATGAATAAGGATTTGGACAAAATCTATATCTTGTCCAAATATCTACGATATTGGATGCTGATAGACTTCAACCAACAACAAACTGAATGCAGTAAAGTAAACCACATCATCACCTTCCTAAAACAATGGCCTAACTCAAATCAACCTTGTGATTTTTTTTCCCCCTTTTGCCAAAAACATTGACTTAGGTCATTATTTCAGGGTGACAATATTCACTTAAGTTCGCAGCTGTATTCTGAACATATGGGTTTTTAGTTGATTTCCGCAATAAATTCATCCTTTTGTCCAAGTCCAGCATTATTTCAGAAGAACACACACTTCAAAACGCGGCGCCCAGTCGTGTCGTTACCGACCCCCAGCTGTTTGGAAGACGCTCAAAACAAGGAGCCTGTCATAAACATGACCCCACACCTGAGCGTGGTCACCAACCAACTTTGGGCTTTTTTCCTCTCCGTAGCGAACGCTCCCACCTGCAGGGGGGGAACATCAGGTGCCGAATGACTCATCTAACGTCACAAGATGCGAAACAAGTCATCGCAGGGATTATCTTGAGACGGATGAACAAGCCACGCAGCTTTGCATTCGTACATCACGAGCTGGTTTTCCATGCACATTTCAAGCGACTCAATATTTCATGAGGATTTGAAGGAAATGTGTAATGTTTACTTCATGCCGCTGTGGGTGGAGGGGCTCCGTTTAAATTCCTGCAAGAATTTCATCATCGGAGACAGATAGAATGATATTGTGCGGTTGCACAATAGCCTCCTGCTTGTTTTTCGCTCACAAGAAGGAAATTGCAGAGTAAACAGAGATCTGATTCGACACTGGTCATCCCACTCATTAACTAAGTAGCTGGAGATGCACTAAATCTTGCAGGAACAGGACTGGGCTCACGGATGAAAGTGCTAAAAATGGACTGGGGCGTTCAGGTGCACACGCAGAGACACAAATGCACTCAAAGGACGCATTATATCTCTCCCCTGCATATTTCCTCCTGGCTGAACATCATACAGGCCGATCGCCACACAGACGGGCTTCAGGCAGCCCTGTCGGCTCATCTTCCCTTGGACAGGACCCGGCCCTCCACAACGCTCCCTCCTCCTCCTCCTGCTCTTCCTCCTCCTGCATGTTGTTGTGTGTGCGGGAGCAGCGCCCACCATGCTCCACGGGGATGTCGCTCGCTCAAGACGATACGGCCATATGTCCCCCCTGCCCTCCGTTTCTCCCAACTTCCGAGAAACTCACTCTTCATCTGACTGAGGGTCATCGTCACCTTGGCTCTGGCGTTCGACTCTGAGAGACATTTTGACACTTTATCAACAGAATGGAAGAAAGTGTGAGCTTGACCCTTTGATCACCTTTCGCTAATGGGTTGGACCTCATTGATCTGTCACACTGTGTGCATGCTGACCCAGAATTCACCACGCTCAGGGGACTCGCTTAGGCTTTTCAGCTGCAGTGACACATCAGGAACGAGTGGAGCATTGCAAGACGGGCACTTAGCAGTGGCTAGCAAAGGGCTAAGAACACGTCGCCGCCATTATCAGTAGCTTAACGTCAATAAACGGCTCAAAAAGCATCTCCTCCTAATGACTGTGTTTTTTAGTTTACATTATTCTGAATCAATCAAGTGAATTGCCATAAATTATCCTTATAATTAGTTATTTATTTAACTCCACACAGCGAGTTTTTTTTTTTAATTTAGTGTATTTAAACTTCTGGTTTCAACTGTACATGTAGAAATGTTACATTACTACTGCCGTAAAAATTTTGTGACCGTTTTTTTTTTTTTTTTTTTTAAATGAAATGTGAGCGTTGGCTTCTTTTCTGGTCCCATAAATTGTATCCATCGTTATTTAAATTATATTCCAGTAAATTACATTTGCAGCTTACTGTATTTTTTTAATATATCTTTGTATTTCGTCCAAGTTTTGTGTTTATGGTTCATTTCTTAAAAGTGAATCCAGAGATTGTAAATCAGCTTCGACAATAAACTTGTATTCATAACATCCAGTTAACGTTAACCGCAGTTGTCTCTGTAGAAGGAAAAGATAGATTTAATATTGCATAAAAGCAAATAGTGATTGACAATTAGCAATTAAAAGAATATTTTAGGTATTTAATTAAAACTTCAAACAAACACTGAAGTGTATTTGAATGTAGCATATTGCCAGTATGAAAACGAGGATTTAGCCGAGAGTAAAAATTACAGAAATCAGTTCTTAGTTGCCATTTTTATCATGTAGCTCTGATAGACAGTGGACAGAAACGGTTCTTGAATCTGCAGATCTACATCCTGCCGGATGTGTCTACCCTGCTCTCCTAATGGGAGGGCTTGGAGACGACCTTTGCCTGCAGCGCCGTCTATAGAGGTCCTGGACGGCTGCCATTTGGGTCCAGCAAATGCAGTTTGCCGATCTGATCGTCCCCGTTTGAGCTTCGAGGTCCGGGGCCAATGCATCTACCAACCTGCTCTAGTTGCACCAGCGAAATCCAGAGCTGAATCTCCTGAAGTCGTTCCTCAAAGAATTCCTTGTTTTTCCCAATTGTCGTCCCTGCTCCACGAACGGCGGCGCCCTGTCATGCAGCAGCACTTTAACAATGATGTCATCTGTAAATTTAATGAGGGTGTTTGATTTATGTTTGTCAGTAGGATTATGGGTGAGCAGGAGGGGGTTTGGCAGGCGTGCTGTGAGGCTCCAGTGTTGAGGTGCATTAGGAATGAAGTGGCATTTCTGATCCGCACCACCTGTTGTCTGGCTGTCAGGGGAACCACGACTCAGTTTGTGTATTGAAACTACATAAAACGTCCAGATTCAGAAGCCTCTTCTGCAGAGAGCTGCTATTGTGAAAGCAGTAACAATAGCTGCTCTTCTATTCACCGCATAATCGTGCGAATTGGAATTACAAAAAATTTAATTTGCTTAATGGAAACAGGCCAATAAAAAAAAAAAAATTATTTGATTAAAAATGTGTTTTTGCACAGGCGTGAGGGAGTTTTTCCAGTTGTATCAAAATTAGTGTATTCCACAGACTTTTAACGCATCACGTGAGTCATGTGATCAACATCAGGATGTCAGAGGACAACAGCAAGCGGCAGAAGGAGGATGTTTTTCAATGACTTACCGCCTGAACAAACTTGTTCATGTCTGATTTTTAGTTGATTTAATCACTACTGAATGTTGCAGCTAAAACTAAGACTGAGTTACATAAATCCTCCTCTATTCCTCACTCTAACGTTTCATTTTAATTTCAGCAAATGGCATTTACTAGACGACTAAATGCTTTGATTGGTGTTAAACAGCCGAACAGGTGTACCTAATAAAGTGGCCAGAGAGCAGCCTCAGCGCGTACTCTCTGGCCATTAAAAGTCAAGAATTTTCAATGAATTTTGTGAGATTTCCGTACTGAACTCAAGCGTAAATGAAAGAAAATAAATTAACTAGTGAAAATGCAAACTGCTGTGTCACAGAGTGGGCATTTAAATAAAAAAAATTTAAAAAATCACAGCAGATACCTCATAAGAAAAGCAACCGCTGCATGGGCTGCGTCCGGAAAGGAGGAAATTACATCGAGGTTGGCTGGGATGCTCTCGAGTCTAAACTGGAGACTGTTGAGCAGGAGTATGATTGCAAGAGAGAGGGGGATTATTATTAAAAACGAGAAGACCACCAAACTGAGACCGCCTTCACCCCGTGAGGAAAGTTGAGGAGAGAGCGAACAGGAAGTCTTTTTCCCTCAGGAGGAAGCCAAGTCTGGCTGCTGCAAAAGCAGCCGACCCCGTGGCTTCTGTCGGGAAGGAATGCGCGCGCCGGAGACAGACAGACAGACAGACAGACGGAGCGAGTACTGTACAGAGGATCACCCTCCACTCTCTCACACCCTCTCACTCACCCATTGAGTATCATTTCCTCCTCCCTCCCTCTCTCTCTCTCTCTTTCTCTCTTGCACACACACATACACACACTTTCAGTTGCTGCGCTCTGACAGATGGGGAAACACTGCCAAGGAGGACTAAGGGGTGAGAAGAGTGTGTTTCTTCTCCTCTTCTCCACTCTGGTGTGTTTTCTGGCGTTCTCTTATGAGCTGTTAATTTCAGCCCCGCGCCCGAGGATGAGGAGGATCTATTTGTGAGGAAGACGCAGCAAAAGAAGAAGGAAACAAGAAGCAACAGGGTGGCCAATTCTGCGGAGCGGCGGAGCAGCTGAGGATCTTTTCTTTTTCTCCAGGATCGAGCAAGGTAAGTAAAGAAAGCATCAAACGTTGATGACTGTGATTTCCTTCTCTCTCTTTTTTCTTGCCTCTGCTTCTGAAAAACTTCTCTCCCTTCCAAGCTTGCATTGTTTCCTTCTGCTTTCACTTATTCATCCTCACATAGTAGTTTTGTAAATGAGAACATGTTTGTTTGTTTTTTTGTGCATTTTGGTGATATTCCTCCAGTTTCCATGTTGGTTGTTGAAGTTTCCCTCCAGGCCAGCGTTACTGTTTATTCCCCCAAAGCGGAGAAACGACTTGTTCTCAGGTGGAGTCTATCCCCTGGAAAGGCAGCAGAGGCTCTGATCAGCGAGAACAGGCGAGGACAGCTCCCTCTCATTGCTCGCTCATCAGCTGTCACTTTACACAGGAGGCAATTAAGCGGGATTGGCAGACAACGCTGCCGGTAGCTTAGAAACAGGCGTGTGGGAAGACGCGCGGTGCCATATGATAGGATCCATGGTGAGAGGGAGAGAAGCAGTTGAGGAAGGAAATTCCCTTTGTTCATTCAACACAAAAGCTTTTTCTTTTCTTCTGTGAAAAAAAGGAATAAAAATATCCTGCCCTTGCCTGTGCAAAAACTGGCCCCGGGGCAGGAGTTGTGAAGCTTTTGTGATTTTGCACGGAGGTGAGCGCTGTGTGTAAGTGTGCTGACTGCAAGTGGCTGTACAGGGAGTGTTTGTTGCTCTTACCTTTAAGGAAAGCATACGAAATGAATTGCTCTTACAATCATATCAAGCAAACTGTACATGACTTCCCTTCCTTTTAGAAGATGCACCTCCTCTATTAGCACCAAGAGCAAAAAAATAAATAAATCCAATCATGTTAGCAGTGCATCTGGACATGATGGAGATGACTGCTGAGGTTAAACCTGAACACCAGAAACAGGAAGGAAGGACATTTACTGACGTCGAATGTTGTCTGGTTGTTGGAAACCAAATAGATCTGAAATGAATTTCATTTCGAACAATGTAAGATTTAATGAAAATGGTCTAAAGAAAGAGGAAGTAACTACTAAGTCCTATGAATGTGGACAAAAATGACTTGTTGATTCAAGTCAGAGGAGACTGAGCAGAGTATTTGGATGTGATAAAAAAAAAAATGTAAAAGTGGTTTATATAACTTACTGCAACCAATGTTTCCAGAATACAGCCTGCTAACGCACAGCATTACGAACCTTGAAGTAGATGTGCTACAGCAGCAGATGCCCATACTGGGTGTAACCCCATTGGCTAAAAACAGCCAATGGGAAGTCAACAAAATCACAACACAAAGCCATTGCTTTTCACCTGCAGTATTAAGATGTTGAAAATGGATTAATCCTTCCTGGTATTAGCGCCTCAGGCTGGTTGTCATGGTGCCACGGTGTGAAGGATATTTTCTTGGCACACTTCTGCCTCATTTCCACTGAGCAGCACAACGAGGAACAATGGGCTTTGGTTAGCTATTCTGCAGTGGAAACTACAGATCAGGGTCTTTCAGTACTGATTGATAATCCATTAAATGACACAACTCACTTGACTAACGGTCCTGACCATATCCATCAGTTTTTTACCACACTTTACCCATCTTCAGATGGCTGCTTCCTGCAGGAGAACTCATCCAGTAACAAGTCTCAAAGCACCAAATACATCTTTAATTTGACCAAATGTTAACTGTACTCCTCTAGCCTCCAATCACCAGATCCCAACCCAACAGAGACCCTCTGGGATGTAACTGGACTGACATTTTGTGTCAAAGATGTGCAGTAAACAAATCTGAGCGATGCTGTCATATCAGTATGGACCAATAATCCGATGAATACTTCAGATACCTTATTAAATCTGTAATAAGAGGTTCAGTGTGGTTCTAGTAAGGTGTCCCTAATAGTCATTGACTGTAATTAAGTGTTATTTTATAAAAACTTTGTATCGGACTGTTCCGATGTCCGTTCATTCTCATTAAACACGACAGACTGCCTGCTGATTAAACCATAATGACCTTCACCAGGTAGATGTTACCTACTGCATTTCAATACAGTATGCTATGAGGAAATGATAGAAAAATAAATCAAAATCATTGGCTGTCAGTGTGGGAACAAAATGTCCCCCTTGTAGGAACAAATTAATGCACGATCAGTAAAAACGTCAATGAACCAAAACGTCCAGCCCCCTCTGTGGCCTCCGCTGTGGCTATCGCAGCAACCAGAAAGAAGTTCAAGTTTTTCACTTCACATGCCTTAAAAAAAACTCACATTGTTCAGGCCTTGTTTACTTCTGTGACTGAGTAAATCTCCTTGAAACCAACAAAGGCCCTCCATGCTCACTTTTTATCACAAAGCCTTCCTGCAGCCATTTTTTGGCATGGATAAGATAAGAGCAGACGCGAAAGTCGGCCCAGGCGCCGGCGGTGAAGAAGGCCTTTTGATAACGACTCGAGTGTGGCAATGAGCTGTGAACTCCTTTAAATATTCGTTGTTGGGTGATAAGGCAGTTATTCTGGGTCGCGAGTGTTTGGACACGAAAGGAGAGATATTGCATAAGCCTCCAGTCTATTCGTTTTAGTGACAGGGAATTGCTGGTGTATGTTTAGTGGGACGTGTTTATGCAGAGACCCCTGAAGTGAAAAGCGAGCTTTTTAAAACAGCGCTGTTCCGCTGCAGGATTGTTCGCGCTCGTTTTGTGCTTGGTCTGTATTCACACAGTCACAATCTGCTCCGTCTGAGGGACTGAAAACATGTGAGGTCAGGAAAATGAAGCTCAACCATCAGTCAATAGGCCACTTTCTGTCACCTCATCTTAAATTCGCAGACGACGATGTGCTGATTCACGGAGATGCCTATCGCAAGTCCTTCGTGGCTCATTGACTTTTCCTGACTAGTAGGAGTCAGTGAACTGAAAAAGCAATAATGTGCACTCATATTTACCCTCATACACAATAGAAACGTCCTGATTCACCTCTAGTACACACCCCATGGTTCCAGAAAGGGACTTACGGCGCACATCTACTCCGACTGGATGAGGCAGAGCTGAAAGAGCCGTCGTGACAGGCGGTTTGGCAGGAGCCCCCAAGGTGAAATTTTAAAGTGTGGAGAATTTCAAATTCAGAACAGATGATCAAACCCCCTGTTGAAACAGTAGAGCAGCTGGAGGGCATCAGATCCAAACAATCTTCTGACTGAGGGAAGCCTTTTGATGCCCGAATCGTGCCAGAATGATCAGGAGGACGGGAGTTTAAAAGCGAAATCTAACGTGGTGGTCACGCTCAGCTTGGAGGTCCTTATCATGGCTCCTCAAAGAAATCTAAAGTTTTTAATTTCCTGAGAGGTACTCTGTGTACCGCGACGATCCCAGCACACCGAATCCTGTCATCCATCAGATCAGAGAGCAGACAGAGGAGGGTGTGTATGAGTGAAGACGAGCCAGGAGTCTGTCACTTTATCTCGCGGTGAGCAGACGTGAGCATTATGCCAGCTGTATGACTGCCTACAGGAAGTCAAATATAACCCGAGTGCACTGAAGCTTATTAACTAATAGACACCACCTTTGTACTTAGCCTTCCTAAGCCGTGAACCTACTTGGCGCTTTCTTTATCGCTTGTACACAGCATTACACGATTAACCAGTGTGTCGAGGATTAGGTGCTACATTCACATTTTTATTCCTCTGAATTTCAAAACACCAAGACACACTTGAAAATTGGTTCTGAAATTGCACAGAAAATTGAAAACTGAACAGGTTTGGGTGAGCAACGTAGTCGCCGTTACGTAGACAGACACGCGATGCCGAAGTGAATTGTCGGTTCTGACATGGAGATGCACGTCTTCACACTGTTGCAGCAGAACTGCTATATTTATTTGTCTCTTTTTTTTTGCCATCAGTTTTCAATTTGTTCAACCCGTCGTTAAGTTGCGTGACTCTCAACTTGCAGCTGTGCGATTGCAAACCAACTTGTTTCCTGTTTTTGTAGGGCAGGTGAACCACATGTACCCCTGGGCGTGGTTGCTATTAGAGCAGGAGCAAATTAGCATCATTTTCTGCTTCGACTTGTTATTTTATGAGGTTATCGTCGCTGTGTTAAGCCCGTCGAGATGTATCAATTGAAAGGCGACCAGTTATCAATCAGGTGCTTTTGTAAAGTTTTAACCTACTGATTTGATGAGTTTTATACAATTATACAAGAACAGCATTTAAAATATTTCTCAGTCTATCATTTATGTTAGGCACTAACATCCATCGGCCTCCTCCAGATTCATTTTTTAACACCCCACTGATGCTGAAAACAGGTAAATTTGATTCTATTTTTTTCTGTGTATCACCCTCCACATCGAAGAGTGTCATCAGCGTGACTTAAGGAGCGAACGTCTCATTCTGCAGCATCAAGCCGCCCTCCCTTACGAGACTTTTTAAGCTTTAATTTTCTTTTCAGGTCACATGCGCCGTCAGCTGTAATCCTGGTGTGAAAGACGCAGACATCCTACCCTTCACGGCGCAAACAGCTGACTGAGTGTTTCTGCTAATTACAAACAGAGATGGAGACAGATTGCTTAAATCAATTTCTAGGATTACTCTTACATGCATATGCTGACCTGCAGTGGATTGTGAATATTATGCTTGGAGTCATTTTGAATATTGTTAGGTTGTGAGGTTTTGGTGTGAGAGAATATTTTCTAACAATCCCTTCGTATCACATCATTCTCTATGTCTCCATTTGGGCCCACCATATTGGATCTGGCAGCAACATCTGGTAGTGAGACGGAGAGTAATTAGCCACCTTAATACCATAGAAGAAGAAGAAGAAGAAGTGAGATATTTAAACCTTTGAGTCAAGAACTATAAGCAGTCCAGTCTGATCAGCTGTGCCTGAAGATGCTTGTTTTTGTTTTTTATTAATATTGTCATTTGTCTGCCTGACACACTCCTGAGAGATTTCTTCTTTACAGACATTCCTAAGTAAGAAGAGTTTTTTTCCGCTCTGTAATCCCTGAGAGACCCCTGTTCCCTTATCATTCACTGGGAAACCTCTCTTTACTCAACCTAAGCAGCCCAGGCTGTCTGCAAAGGCAGGAACTTCTTAAGCAGAGCTGGAGATAAGGAGCTGGATGTTTATGCCTGCCTGCTGGCTGAATGTCTAATATCCAGAAATCAAGGCAGAGCTTTTTCATGAGGAAGTTGTGTGTTACTCTGCAGAGCTGGAACTGCATAAAAAAAAATTAAAAAAAAACCTGCGCTCTTCTTTTCTCTCTATCTGGGATTAGATAAAATGAAATCAGATTACGGCAGATATCTTTTTCACTCAGGGTTTCACAATGAAGTCTGGAAAACTACGACTGTCCCGCAAACTTTTTGAAATGTTCCTGATCTGGCAGAGCTGAACCAAACAGCTGAATCACCTCCTCAGCATGCAGTCGGGTTGCACAGACATAAACTAATGATCCAATTTATTGATTCAGCTCTGATGAACAAGAGACACTCTGGGCCCTGGAGGACTGGACTCTGAGAGCCCTGGATTAGAGATGAGCCCAATGAATAGTTTAATTATTCGTCAGCAGAAGTAGATTGGTTGCTTTTCCGTTTGTTCACTGTTGCATTTTCTGCTAGTTCGATTTATCGCTCATGTTCCGAATCATCAATTAATTTGTTCAGTAGCAGATTTACACTGTGATTCAGTTTGAATCTTAAAAAAGAAGCCAAAAGTAAATCTGATTAGTTAAAAAAAATTAATAATTAAGAAGTCATTAAGCACATTTCTGATCAAATCTCACTTGCACATATTAACAGAAACAGCTGCGTTTATCAGGTTTGCCAAGAGTCCTGTAATCCTGCCATCCGTCACCCGTCCCTCCAAGAAAAACAAAAAAGATCCCATCGAACCATTTCCAACTGGGAGTATAACTGATTAATAAACACCAGCAGCAGTCAAATAATTACATTCTCCAGGCCCCCGAAATAAACAGCAGCCGCTCGGAGAGCGCGGAGGTGTCTTGTTTTTCTGAAAACTCTTCTTTCATTTGGTTCATCTGCTCCGTCTGCCAGACGTCGCTCTCCAGAGGGTTCACACCGGGTTCCCCTGCCCTCAGCCAAACTCTCTGAGAGAGACGAAATCGCAGATTCAACAGGTCCTTTAAGCTGAATTATTTCCAAATAGATGCGTGCGTCTTTGTTTGACAGAGCAAAGTTGGAAAAAGGGAAAATGTTTTTGCGTCCGGGTGCCTACAGTTTCATGTGTGCATTAATGAGATACTGCATGGAGGCCAACAGAGGCAGACAGCATCGCCTATGACGGCAACTTTCCCTCCACACCAGACTCCTGTGATCTGACGATAATCTAGCAGAGCTTTCAGAGCGTTACGCCTTCCCTGCTCGTCAATCCTAAGGATTCTCAGCAGAAAGCTGTGGTGATACTTTTATAACGTCAGAGCTAATATCAGCTATCCTAATCTAGTGGCATCACCGTGCATCGAGCATCATCCAACTCCTCTCTTTATACATGCAGTGTCGCAGCCCCAATGAAACAGCTCAGAAGTTTTAAATCCCTACATCTCAATCACGAGGTGAATTTCATTACATCACAATCCTCATCTGTATGTCTGCGGGTTGCTTTGCTCTTCCTCGCTGTAGATTTATTTATTTATTTGTTGTTTTTTCTTATCGAGGGGGCGTAGGCGTTTGGGGGATCAGAGGGGCATTTCCTCTGTTTGTGCAGCTCCAGAAATGAATAATCAAGTGACAGACGAGCTGCGGCAACTCTGACGAAGGTTTGCCCGGTGGCTTTTTTTTTTTTTTTTTGAATATTAATGCAGTGTTTGCTCTGTGTTTCAGTGCTTTCTGTGTCTCGGGTGAAGCGCAGAGCGGGAGAAAAACTGACCCTGGCTCCTCTGAGCATTAACTCAGTCGAAACAGTTAAATCGTACTTCAACGATCTGCCACAGAGGGATATTTATGAAAATATGGAGCTCTGCTGAGGAAAATCTACGACATTAGGTCCCCTAATTTGCCACTTTGGATCGTTTTAATAACACAACCAAGTACTCCAAAGTATTCTTTAAAAAAAAAAAAACAAGACCTTCATGTCAGAGAACTTAATGTAATTTTTTGTAGATTGTAAAAGTATTCTTCCCCCTTGAATTCTTTAATGTTACAACCCCAAACGGCAGTGAGGTTTTATTGAGATTTTCTGCGATATGCCAAGTAAAGAGGATTTTAAAAAATGACACCTAGCTGCTAACATTTGAAATTTGGAAAGGGTTGTGCATTTGTGTTTACGCCTTTGGGTCGATTCTTCACACAGCTACAAGTTCTTTAAGGAATGTCTACCAGTTTCTGAAAACTTTGTCTTAAACTCAGTCATATCTGAACGGAGAGCATCTGCAAACATTAATGGATAAATCAACAGATTCTCAAATCGATTTGGGTCTGGAGGTTGACTGGGTCGTTTGAGCAGACGGACACGTTTTAATTCCATCATTTAATTCCCCATGCTGCCACCACCGTGTTTCACTGTGGGAGTGATCATGCAATGTGCTAGTTTTCCATCGTTGCGCGCCTCTATGTACGCCTCTGTCTACGGCCAGACTGAGTGTTTGCAGTTTCCCCAACACGACTCGTGACAAACTGGACAACACGCATGTTAGCTGTGATAGCTGCACTGTCAACATGTTCGCCTACCTGAGGTGAGAATCTGTGCAGCTGTTCCAGACTCATTTTTCTACGTAGGTTTTCCGCTGTCACGCCATACTGTTTGCATTTTTAGATGATGGCGTGAACAGTATGTTGCTCGAGACGCTTCATTTCTTTCATAATTTAACCCTCCGTTTAAACTTTTCTGGAACCGTATCTCTGACCTGTCCGCCGTGTTCCTTGTTCACAGCGTTCCTGATGATGAAGCTGTTTGTTCACAGATGTTCTCTAACAAACCTGAGTCCTTCACAGAACAGCTGAGAAATGCTGAGAACAAACACTGAAGTGTGAATGCTTCTGCGTGGCACTGCGTGAGTTTTTAATCACACAGCTGTAAATATTTACTGTTGGTAGTTATCAAAATGCGTACCAAGAAATTGGGTTTTACTGTTCGGATTTTAAAGAAATCTAGCTTTAAAAAAAGTGCTAAGACGTTGTACATTCACTTCCAAAAGCAAGCAGTGGATTTAAAGCCACCAAATGTCAGATGCGAGATAAGGTAAGTGCCCTCTGTGCACTTACAGACTGTCGTAAGAAAGACATTTTATGTCACAGCTCGTGGAAATGTGATTTCAAACTGGTTTGTTTTGAGCTGTTTGCAGTGAGCAGCAGGGAGACATGTACTTTAGACCCGAACAAAACAAAATTGTGCATAAAAACGGTGACGTGTGAGCCGATTTGTTAGAAGCAAGGTTTTCTCTGCATCTTCAAACACAGGGCTTTTGATTCCATCTCTGCATGAAAGTTGTTGCTGTTTTTATTTTATAAGGAAAAATGCCAGCTTTCATTTTTGGTGGGAAATTGCATTTGTCTCTGCTTAACATCCCATCAACAATATTTTTCAAAGCAGTGGGAGGATGAAAAAGAAAGAAAAGAAAAAAAAGCCGTACTGTGACGAGCTTGAGCTGAACATAGTTGCAGCTGATTACATAACCTCATACTGTAGACACGTTGAATAATGTACGTATGTTGAAGTAGGTAGTTAGGAATAAAATGTGCACTAATCTGAGTTATGAAAAGAACAAAAGATTGCACAACCTTCAAAAATGACACATTTCATATTTAAGATAGAGACGACATATTCCACTCCAACTGTGGGTTGAAGGCATTTTGAAATGATCAGTGTTGAAGTCTGGATCTTTTATTTATTTTATTTAATTTTTTCTTATGACTTTTTTATGTTTTTATTATAGTCTGGGGTTTCTTTTTGTCCCAGAATGCTATGCAGCCATATTTTGCTCAAACACTTTTTGAAACTCATAACCTACAATCTTGGTTCGCATATCGTAGGCGGTGAACAATATTTTCCGTTTCTATAACCAGTCGCTGTTGTTCATCGTGTCGTCTGCTGGTGTTTTCTGCCGATCTGTGTCATGTGACCCAGACAGCGGTCCATGCGTGGCAAAAAAGGAGCTGAAATCTGGCTTCCAACTTTCATTTGGCCATATCCTCTTTTTATTTAAATGTGTTTGACATCATTATAAAGCTGAGAATGCACACTTTTAGGATCCATAAATGACTCGGAACGCTTCAGAGGATACTCGCTCATGGTTTCGTCGCGGCCTGGTCGCATAACGTGTGGCTGACGTGAAATACGAACAATACGAATAACAATGACGTCTGCTGTGTGTGTGAGTTTGTCAGGAGGAGTCCATAATACTGGAGCGCCGATAAGTGGTGTTGTTTTACTGCATCTTTGTGCGGCAGATCAATTCTTGTAAATGGTTAATATTTAAAGACCCACATCGACTGAAAAGCCCTAATTGGGTTGTTCCTAATTAAGTATTACTTTAGAGTCTTCCTGTCCCTCTCGAAGCCAATCCAAACTTATCTTCAGCTGCTTTACAGACCCTTTCCCCACGATTTATTGAACCTGTTTCTCTCTCTACTGGTGAAGCATTCCCTGTGCTAATAGCTACAAACCTGCGCCCAGGTTATAATAAATCAGTCTGTGGGGTTATGTGACACAGAGGTGTTTCTGGAGTAACATATGAGCCAAAATCTATTTTCTATCCTGCAGGATTTGTTTTTACAACGACCCATATTTGCTATTTCGATATTCTGCTAATATCTTCATAATGACTCTTGAAGATTGTTGTAGTAATGTGTCTTCTCCCTATATGCTGTTGGATTTAAAGCAGAAAAGCTTTACTGTCGATAAAAACTCGGGATGGTGGAGGTTGTACTTCTATGTGTTGAGGTCAACCACTGACACACGGAAATGCAAAATCAAATGTCTGAAGCAACTGCTGCAAAGCTTTTTGTATTTTTTTTTGTTGTGTCACACACACACACACGCACACACACACGCACACACACACACGTTTGTGTTGCTATCTTTGTAGGGACTTTCCATTGACTTCCATTCAATTCTACAGCCTAAACCTTACCTTTACCCTTTTCCTAACCCTAACCATCACATACCTAACCCTAACCCTATCCAAAACTCAATTCATACCTTAGTCCTAACTCTGACCCCTGACCCAAAAACAGGGTTTCCCCTTGTGGGGACCACCAGGCTCTGGTCCCCACAAGGAGCAATTGGTCCCCACAACGTAGTATATGTCAGGAAAATTGTCTCCACAAGGTATTACAAACAAACGCACACACACACACACACACACACACACACACACACACACACACACACACACACACACACACACTCGCAACACAAACAGGGATGATACGCTAAATAAAGCCTCACTATAATCCGTGAGTCATTATGGGCTATGACTGTAATTTCACATTCAACGTGTAATATAACAGCTCGTTCTAATCCGTTTCTACTATAATTACTTATAATTTAAACAGGCACCAAAATCACATTGGCGTATTATTGGTGAATAACAGTAGGTGACTATATTGTTCATTATGATAATGGAAAAAAAAAAAAAAAACGATTCCACAGTCTGTTCGGTTCAGGACAGCCTTGCTGCAGAGACGTATGAGCTCAGAGTTTGAACTTCCAGGCCTTTGGGAGCCGTTTGAGGACGTGACAAGAAGTTATTATTGATGGCGCACCAAAGCGAGGTGGGTCAGAACCAGAACAGCCTCGTTAATGAGGTGCGATCCCACTGCCAGTCGACCAACACCTCCAGTAATAATCGCTGGATCAGAACACAAACAGTTCCTCGACTTCTAGGATTTTTTTTTTTTTTATTGGCTGCTTAAGCCGACTGCCAAAACACCATTAGCATTTGGATGAGGAGGAGGAGCGGGGAGCTTCATCCTTTCACATCCGAGGTATTCTTGGCTGCGTGGTACGAACTTGTGTGTGACCTCTGACCCCTAAAGGTGACCTACGCTGAATCTACTGTGGCTATTTTCAGGCCTGAGGAGAATGTAAGCCTTCTCTTGACATGATAATGTTTTCTATCCAATGCGGTCGTAAAAGTCACTGTGGATTGAAAGTTTAGGGTTTTGTTTAAGCGATTGGCTGCAGCGTTGATCGGATCCTCAAAGTGCTTGTAAAGCAGCTCTTCAGTGACATTCTCTTCCTAATGGATTATACAGCAGTGTCCTCAGGCAATTTTTTAATCATTTATATATCGATCGCACCCTATCGTTAAGTGCACTAAGAGCTCCAGTTCTTTTGTTCCTGCTTCTGTTCGGCAATATCTCTGTTCCATCTTCGTTTTCAAAGGAATTTTCCTCCGCATATTATCTCGGGATAATATGTGGATTTAATGTGACAAAAACATTTTTCTCCCAATCTCCAGCTAAAAGACAAATAAAAAAACAATGTTTCTGTTCTTTTAAGCCGCCTCCACTGCTTTTATTTTGTCCCCCAGGATCCCATTGACTAACCAATTCAATGTGTGAATCACAAAAGAGAGGATCTCTTGTCACTGAATTCTATGAAGGGCAATGAGAAACTCTTACTCTGAATGAAAAACAAACCCCAGATTAGTGTGTTTGGGCTTAATTTTGAAAAAAAATCTCCCTATCTCTGGGTCATACGCAGATTTTTTTTTTCTAAATGCCAGCTTTTAGTCAAATGTTTCCTCTTTGCTTTGGTGGAAGATGTTAAAACATGAATATTTATGGAGCCAGTGACGGCACAACAAAGGCCTGACTGTTGTAGCGGTTTTCTTTTGCGTTGCCATGTCTCGCTTTGTTTTGTTTTGTTTTTTTTTTCTGCCATTTTTGTGACATTCCCCACGGACTACTTGTCTTTGGGTAGGAGCTATTTTAAATCCCGGGGTCAGCCGATGATGACGGGGAACATTTCCAAGAGAAACCAGATGAGCTCCGCGTGTGGTTGAAGCAAAGTCAGACAAACAATGCTGGCTTTTTTTTTTTTTTTTTTTTTTGTTTTGTGCCGCCTTTTTCCTCTCTGCATCACAGACACAGACCGTCAGCAGGACACGTCTCCTTAACTTCGGGGCTAAAGTAGGTCCAGTTGTTTTGCTGCGTGAGTCACAGACTGCGAGCTGCCAGAGACCCAGATGAGGCCTCGGCTGCCTGCAGAACGCTCAGAACCGTGATGGAGGTGTAAGTGCTGGAAGATGCTTCAGAGCAAACACTGGAACGTTTTCTGTGGCTTTGGATGCTGCAGAACTGTGGAAACTAGCCGGCGATGCAAAAGGTTTTACACACACTCTCCTTGAGTGTGTGTAAAACATACACTCTTCCACCATCATTTGTGTGATGGTGGAAGAAAAGAAACTACAAGTCATTTTCCAGCTTTAATCTAATGTACTTTAAAAAAAAATCTATTTATTCAACCAAACAACTAATAAATCTGTAAAGAAGAAAATAAACAAACCTGTACCAACTTGGCTGCATAAGTATGAAGAGCTGAAGCAACTTTTCAGTGACTTTCAGTCTTTTATGTGAATCTATGAATGTTCTGAACCTTGATTTGATTGACTTTCTGCAAATCAATCAGATTGTGTGGACATGTCTCATCAACATCCTTCAGACTGGACCTTGATTGTCTTCCATTAACTCATCATTTAGTTTATTTGGAAGCATGTTTGGATTCAAGGTAATACTCTTTATAGTCACCTTTCTATCAAACATCTGGAAGTTTTTGGACCAAACTTAACTACTAGTGATGCACGATGTTGAATTTTTGGTCGATATCTGATATGCCGATATACTAAAGCTCATTTGGCCAATAGCTGATACCAACACCGATATTTTTTTCCTATATCTACTTTACTGAAACTATATGGCTTTCTCTTTAAAAGATGGCATTATCTTTGTCAAGAAGGCTGATGTAACACGTTCAACTTGCATTATGTTTAATGTCAAATTTATTCATGACATCTGCTCTCTCTAAGACAATGACGGCACTCAAACAGTGCAAATCTGACTTTGTGCTGCAGACATCATTGTCACTGGTTTGTCATATAAAAATGTCTTTCACATCGGTGAGTTATTCTGACATAATGGCCGATGTCCGTTATTAAATTTCTCAATTTCATCCATCTGAAGCAAAGCAACCCCAGAGCTTCAGTCTTCCAAAGTGACTCTTTTGTTCATCCATATGGGTGAACTTTTATGAGTTGTGAACAAACATTTAGTGTTTGTAATGTCACTGTTGTTCCAAAACTTTTCCACTTACTGACAAATTCTGTACCATTTTAATCTTTTCCAAATTGAAATGTTTGTACAATTAGATCGTTTAAATCCTTTGTAGCCTCCTGAAAAACTATGGATTTACCTACAGAAGGCAAAGTATGCACCAGATATTCATAGTTAATCAGATTCTCTACAATTGATGAAAGTTTTTGACCCAGAACTGTGAATACTGGAGTTGAGTTAAAAAAAATCTGAATGCTTATGCAGCAAGATTACGCAGCTGCTTCTTCTATTTTTCCCCCCAGATTATCCCTTTATTAAGTCCGTTTATTTTTCAGCTGACTAATGCAGGAGATGCGTCACCCTGAAGGTATTAAAAAGGTCTGAAATAATTTATCATGGTCTCATTTTTTTTATATCAAGATCCTGGCCTTCACACTTTTTATTGTCTTCATGTGAAAGATGCTGCTGCAGCGCGGGGCACAAATCAATACCGCCGTTTGAGCAAACCCAAGTAGACTCAAAGTTCAATAAATTCTCATTCCAGTGAATCTCATTAAGCAGAGCAGGATGCATAGCAAGACTCACCTTGTTAGGTTGAGAGAAACAGAAATAAAATGTTTGAAATGTGATATAAAAACGCCCAAAAAATTGTTTCATCATCAATAGTTTCAGCATAAAGACGTCCATATGAAGTACTGTTAAGAATCAAAGGCACACGGAGCGCTGAAGTATTCTGCACCACATGAAAACGAAGTCTTTATAGATTTGCATCCTTTCAGTTTGCCTTCCAAGAACTCCCATTCCCCAGCTGACTTAGAGACCTTGATTGTGTAATGAATTCAACTTATTAAACTCCAGTAGCTGTCTCATTAACCGCCTCTCTCAGTCTGCATGCATGCATTTATCACCTTGGAGAAAGTACAGATAAAAGAACGGCCCAGTGGTAAGATCCAATCTGGACGCAGATGGATGTTTCCTGTTAGCTGCGTTGCCTCATAAAAACGATTTGTCACGTTACAACCTTTGCTGGGATTCAATTCTCGGGGATTTTATATGTGACAGCTGTGCATACGGTTCAAGTGGAAGGGAAATTATCATTATTATTAATATTACTTTTGTCTTCTACCAGCAGAAGTCTGAGAAAATATTCCCTTCATGATTGATACGCCTAAATAAAGCTACAGTGAATCCAGTTTCCTTCAGAAGTAATTCGTCAGTAGATTTCATCTCTGAGTAATTTAGTCTCAGTATAGCTGCAGCTGTAGCTGAATCCACTTATGGAGTCGGGACAATGGAAAGCAAAAGTGGCCTAAAAGCAGCCTGTGTTTTACCTGATGTGTACCCAATGCTGCTGCTTTAGGGTTGCTGCTGCTGCTGCTGATGGCGCCTGTTCATCTGAGACTGTAGACATTAAGAAAACACAGGAGAGACGGTCGTTGATTGAGCAAATGTTCTGAAGTAAATTAGGAAAACGTTTAAATTGCTGCAGTATCTGTCTAAGTAAATCTTAATATCTGAGTGGTTAATCTCCATGGCAACTCAGCTGCAGACTGCTTCAAAGATCAAAATAACTCAGAGGGGCTAAGTCTACGAATCTATAGGGGTGTTAGCATCTCTGAGAGATTTAGATTTCTAAGGTGGAGAGAAAAAGTAATTTCATGATATCTTCACCACATAGCAATGAAGTAAAAACCTTAATGAAATTCCAAATAAGCCAAAAGAAAAAAATGGGTATTTTAATATTTTATGAAGGTAAAGGTGGATTAATTTATTTGACAAATACATCTCAAGTTTTAACATGGTTTTCACAGTTTTGGGAGAGTTTTATTTACTGAATTGTGGCATGTTTGGCTTTCCATTAGCCTGACCGTTGCCAATTGACCTGATTCTCATCTCCCTTCAGCACTACATCTAGGTTTTCTCCTATTGAGCTGGATTTCTCAGGTTGAATTTCATCCTGGCCAATCAGTGAACAGAAGGAGTTGTGAATGATGATCTTGATTTTCTCCTGCATTTTAGAAATTTAGTCTTCCTATGGTTATAGTATGACAATGGAGGAATAAAAACTGTGAGTGACTGGGTAAAACGCCTCCAGCAATCAATAGTTTTTCAATAGCCGAGGGTCCGGACTCTGACCTAATCAAAATGTTGAAAAAGAGGCAGTTTTTTTTTTTTTTCCAGACTAGCTTTTCCTGCATGCTATGGTCTGAATTGTTCCCACTGGGCTTTAGGCTACTATTTGTGACATATTTAGATTTGAGCTCCAAATGCTACGGCCTGAACCTATCACCATTTGAGGTTCCTCGTTCTGTTCACGGCTGCTCACCTGCAGCCCAGATCCTGTGTGCAGTGGTGAGGTTTGGTGGATCAGAGAGCAAACCAGAAGCAGGCTGTACCTGCCCTTTAGGTCGTGTTCCTCAAGTGACAGTCGCGGTACAGTTTATTTATGTCAAAGTGACGGAGGGTGCCTGACCCAGGGCAGAGGGAGCCACTGAGGATGAGTCTTTTCTTCTACTCTGCCTGTAACGCACTGGGCATTTTGAACAGCTCTGGGCCCAGCCTAATGAACCCACAGTCAAAAGTTGTGTCTGCATCCAAAACATTTCTGTGTTTTGGAAGTGGAGTTAAGGAGTCCTTCTCGATTTTTGTGTAGCTTTCATTTCAGGCCTGCATTTTTCTCCCCAAAAGAGGTGTATGTTGAAAAAAATATATATATTCTTGCCCATAATCTGATAGTTAGATTATCTACCACAGGCCTGGGACATCCAAGACTCTGCACAATCCACACACAGCATACTCAGTTCACTTCATCAGTTGCTTAATAACATATAATAGCTTAATACTCATGTGTACTTTAGTCTACTCCGTACTCGCATAGCAAAGCACCTGAAAAGATGGAGTATGAGTTCTGGTTAATGGTCATCATGTGGCTGATGGAAGCCACACAATTTTATTTAGCTAAATTGTTTTTAATAAGTAAAAATGATTGCTGAGGGTCACAGGCAGGCCTCCAGACACACACACACAGAAACACACACATGCACACACAAAAAAAGAACATTGAGAAGGAGAAACAACATTTGTTCAAACTCCCTACCCTCTGCATGACCCTCATCTTGCATCGGACAAATCAAGCTGTGATTGCAATACTTTTTGTTAATCTATCACATAAAATCATAATAAAAGACATTTGCAAGGTATTATACACTATTTAAGTCTCTAAGGTGAGTAAGACTAGGAGTTTAACCCTTTTCACTGTTTAAGGTTTCACATTGAATGTTTAAAGTCACTTTGGATTTTGATTTTTATAAATATTTGTGATGCCAACCTTGAAACTGAACAGATCAAATCCTTTAGATCAGAGTTACCTTCTGATAGATGCTAGTAGAAATGTTTCAGGCGGCTTTAATAGAGAAATCTTTATGTGAAAAACGTGAGCTATTATTCTGCCTAGCTTTTTGGGGGTTGTGGGAGGATAAGCCACATTTTCCATTCCGGCATATGGAGCTAAATTAATGAGGGTAAAGGTTGAACACCAAGCATTTTGGTTTCCATCATGATTCAGGTAGTGACAGAGCAGACCTCCTGCAGTTTACAGTTTGACTACACATCTTCTTCCTCTTGTGTTAATCTAACAAACCATATCAGAAACAACAATGAAAAACAGACCACACACGCAGCTTAGTAGAAGCGCTGCACACTAGTTGAACTTGTCACGCTGCCAAACTGGTCAAAGTCTGCCCAACAAGCGCTATGGTAACCCCCCCCCCACCCTCCCTTTTAAAGATGGACTATATTAATTTCCTGTATAATACATTGTGGGAGCTAATTATAAGGTGGTACATGCTTCCCTGTGTCTTCTGTGACGTCGACGTCTCCCAGGCGACATCAATCCACTCGACCAAAACATGCTGATGCTGCCGCCGCTGCCTCTGGGCTTAATTTTGCAGATTTGATCTGGAAAATTTATTCAGCGTCATATAAACCAAAAACTACTG
This sequence comes from Poecilia mexicana, assembly GCF_051168715.1. NCBI lineage: Eukaryota > Metazoa > Chordata > Actinopteri > Cyprinodontiformes > Poeciliidae > Poecilia > Poecilia mexicana. The sequence continues at coordinate 25,390,594 of NW_028263375.1, forward strand.
TCTGATTCTGTGTTTTCTATTAAATTTGTGTCGAGTCCTGCAGCTGGATCTCTGTGGGGTCGGCTATTACTCCAGCCCTGCTGCTTCGTCACTTCATAACAAAGAGACGGCATGTTAAAAACAACTGAGTTGTTTTTTGTTTTTTTTGCCTAGCGTCTCTAAATGATTCACTCAATTCATTGTCTTGTTATGTTAACTGAATAACTTAATTATGTGCATGTTTATCTGTATTTAAACACTGTTGAGATTCATATTAAATACTGTAGCTAAAGCATATTTCTTTTGAACATTAGTGCTTTAGATTATTATTATTATTGCATGTCCTCGGGTTCATTTTTATTCGTCATCTTGTCCTAAAGAACTGCTACTACAGTTGTAAGTGAATCAGATCTCTCTCTTGGTTTCTGATTGATTCACAGAGTTCATATATTAAACATAACTGCAGCAGGCAAAACTCTAGTGTCTCGTAATATTCACAGCTCTGAGCTGATAACTGCTGCGCTTCACATTCGTGAGTGTTCTTTTAAAGAGTATAGTACAAATTAATTGGGGGGGGGGGTTGAAATCACCCTCTAAAATTTGAATTTCTAACATTTAAATAATCCATCCGCTTCAGGAAGTGCAGCGAGGTAAAGAAGGCGAGGTGTAGTCTAACGGGACGAAGTAGACCATCACTTACGTTTTAAAAAATATAAATAGAAGTTTTAAAGAGATATGCAACATTTGGAGTAAGGAAATTTAGATTTTTTTTTCACAGCAGGTGAAGAAGTAATTTTTCAGTGTGTTTGAGAAAGGCTGTGCACACTTTCACTTTTCTTGCTTTCTCCAGAAAGAGTAACCTTGTTTTCTTTTAGCTCCATGCACTCCAATGAAGAGGTTTCCATGGAGATTAGGAGAACCTTCGATTACGTATTGATGCGAAACCTTCCTGACCGACTTCTAATGCGGTGGCCAGATGAAGATACGGTGTGCTGGGACATCTGGGCTGTTAGCTAGCAGAAGTTCAGGAAACAACTAAAGCACAGTTTGCTTATTACTCAGATGACAGGTTGGATTATTTACAAATTCAAGTGCACACAGCATGAATACAAGTCTGCTGCGTTTATGTTTTGATTCATAGCCACGTCTTTGAATTCAGCTGGCTGTACTAGCTAGCAGACGAGCAGATATCATCCTTCTATCCAGGCGATAAAGCAGTTGGTCTACTGTGAAACATTTGTCTTGAAGCTATGATTTAAATCTGATTTATAACCTAAAGCAGTGTTTCTCAAACCTTTTCAGCCTGAGGACCACTTAACCCATTTAGCAAAACACTCATGGACAGCCTAGCTTAAAATCACAACACGTCTAAATGTATCCAACCTGAAATTAAAGTTTAGTCTCTTAACTAAGGAGAAGTTTTATAAACGTGACTAGCCATGACAAAACCATAAACAAGTGGAGGGAGTTTTGAGTTACAAATTCTGAAAGTGTAGATTGTAAGCTTTCTAATAAAACGCATGCAAATGAAAAAAGGAATTTGTTCTTAACTATAACTGTTGTGTGCATTAAAATCATTTTAGGGCTATTTGTAATTTAGAAGCACAATAAAACAAAAATAGTTTTGAGTTGCTTTGGCAGAAACAATTATTCACCCATTCCTATAAATTGATCTGTTGTATTTATTTGCCGATAAATCATTTTTAATTAAATAAAAATAATAACAGATGTTGACGTGACCTGATTTACGTCACTTAATCACTGTTATTTTTAACTACAATCCTTTGGTTAGCTAACTTCCCGTATTTTTATTTTTTCTAACTTCACGTATCGTACAGCAAATAAACGGTCATTTACATGCAGTACCTTCCGGACCAGTAGGGGACGCCCGCGGACCATAGTTTGAGAAAGACTCACCAGAAGCACTAACAGAAGAAGTGGAGATGACTGACGCCCCGCGAGAGAGCTGGTTTCCATGGAGACTGAACGCAAGCTAGACTGAACGTAAGCTAATGAAGAACCACTGTTGACAAAGACGTCTTCTCAGCCACGACTCATCGGCCTCAAGAAATGCGACAAGTGTCGCTCTCTTCTCTCAAGAGTTGTTGATCTGCTGTATCAAAAGGAAACCGTGTCACTGACATCATCCAGACAAGATAAGTGCAAAGTTCCGTGCGCCGCCAGCAAATCCGCAGCTATTCCTGACAGTGTTCGTTAGCTGCTCTCCATACAGTTTGTCCTCTCCCTGTGCACATTACAATAATTAGATCGCAGCACAGCCTCATGTTACGGCGAAACTCAGAAGGGCTTTTGAGAGAGGCTCTAATGGCATACAAAGTGAATGAAAGCCAATTTATTACGACGACAGTCGAAAGAAGCACTAATTAGGCGCAGGGCTTATTGCAGTTGATCAGCCCTTGGACACAAGCCCATCAGCTGAGCCACTCCTGGGCACTCATCATGTGAAAATGAAGTCCCATCTCTAACCTGCATCTGACTCCTAATGTTCTCTCAGGCTCACGAGTTTAATGGTGATTGATTCTCCACATAGACATGGATTAAGACCACAGCGGCAGCATGGAGAAGAGTGTGGACATCGTTGCTTTAGTATTTTCTCTAATCTACTAATAAAAAGTTGTAACTTTAAAAGCTGCTTAGATATTTTTTGTAAAAAAAAAGATTTAAGACCACAAAGCTATTTTTTTTATTTTTTTGGAAAGTACCTATATGAACAAGTCACATACTTTGAAGTTTTTGAAGTTTTCATCCAAACCAAAATAAAACTTGGAGCAGGACATTTCATGAGATATGGCCAGTGTATCACTGTGTCTAATCTCCAAATAGCCCAAAATATTCCACTGCACATTCCCTCATTACACCACTGACAGATCTGGGTCTCTTGCTGTGTTGTGATGAAAAGTGTGTTAGTTTCACAGTGGTTGCTGCAGTAATTGGTCACTTCACATTCATTTCTTCTTCTTGGCTACGGTGAGGAGCACGTAGATACATAAATTAACTCCTTGAGTTTTTTTTTTTTTTTTTTACCAATTATGAGTTCAAAGGATTTATTTTTTACATGTTTGTATCCGGAACTTTTGAAGAAGAAAAATAAAAGGTCAACAGACCACTGCCATCTTCTCGATCTGCGTGTTGCACCAGCGTTGCTGCTCTACTTTCCCTCCCGGAAAGCTCTACACTTTTCTCCATGCTGTATTTGCCTCCCTGCATGTTTACAATCCATGTTCTGCTTCACTACCATCAGACTCTTTACACAAACCCATCAAACCCTCACTTCTTCTCTGCAAACAAGTGCGGCACTCTGAACCTTCACCCTTTTATGGCTGAGCAGCGCAGGTAGCCGTGTAAATTTTGTGACGCCATGTAAAACAGATAAACCTGATGTACACAAAAAGCCATGTGAAAGGCCACAGCAGACGTAAGCGTGTCTATAAAAGACCGGGATTCCGCGCCTGTTGTCTAACGCTGCGCTAAAGCCAGAGCGGAAATAAAAAGAGTGGGGAAATCTATACGAAATGCCACTCTAACAAGGCTCCTGGGACCCAGGCCGCCTGCGTCTCTCCAGCAGGAAGAGAGCGTCGCTGATCAAAGATGTGTTTAAAGACTCCAGCACACAAAGCCTGCTGTGCTCCACAAACACATTCTCCATATTACGTCCACGGATTTAGTTTGGTTATCGTGTGCAGCCTTCAGTCGAAGGAAGCAAAACAACCAGCAGGAACTCTGGCAGGTACAGCGTTCCTCCAACATGTTTGTTTATCCACTCAGGCTCCATTTAGGCGGCGCAGGTTTTCTGTAAAATGTGATTTCTGGTGGTGATAAGTCGCAATAAAAAGGGAGCAGATGGTTTTGCGTGAAACGGAACAAGGATGACTGAGCAAGACTGGTAAAGGAGGTCTTCATAGGTCTCTGGTCTCATTGGTGTAATCGGATCAGGTCAGGAGAGAACTCGCTCTAATGCTGACGAACAGCTGTGGCTGCGGGTTTAGCAGCTCTGGTCACATGATGATATTTTTATTACATGAGACAATGCTATTTTTACAGGGAGACGGCCCACTGCGCTTCTTGCCAACTGGAGGCATACCATGCTGGTGTTGTTTTTGGAGATCAGAACTTATTATTATTGAACCTTTATTTATCCAGGATAAAGACATAAATTCTCATCTTCAAAAGTGGCTTTTATGACATAAAGTCATTGAAAGTTGCATACAAAACAACAGCGCATTATGAGGTACAATGTTAAAATGTGTAAAATAATAAGTACAAAGTCATGGTTAAAGTTGCAGCATGTAACTTTTGTAAAAATATATTTGTTTAAACTCTCACCATGTCGTGACACTTTGGTATGAGACGGATGTTTTGTGAAAAAAACTCAGTCTCCTCCACGTCCATCAGCAGAAATGCAGCGCTCCCGGTCAAAAGCAACCAATCAGAGCCAGGAGGGAGGTCTTGGCATTGTCAATCATCCGCATGTATGTGCTGCTGAATGTGCTAATGGATGAGAAACAACTTACTGTTACAGGAAAACTGCTTGTCCGCCATCATCGGTGGCCATGCTGACTAGCCTTATCATTCATGGCAGGCTCTGGTGTGGGAAACCTGCAGCAGAGTAGCAAAGAGCAAGAGGTAGGGTGTGAGCAGCAGGTGCACAAGTGTGATTGACAGCTCAAAGGTACTCCTGATTTGTTGTTTCTGACAAAGCTGTGTATTTCTGCAGATGGCAATAAGAACTTGATTTGTTTACAGATTATCTGTCTCGTGTCATACTGTCATGTCATAGTGACAGTTTTAACAAATGTAAAAAAATAAAAAAAAATTTTTTTAAGTTGCATACTGCAACTGTTAGAACAAAACCCTGCTTTTTGGAGATCAGAAATTTGTTAAATACTGACTTACATCCATTTGCTTCCTTCTTCTTCTTTGATAGCATCTCAACAACGCTCCCTCTAGCTTGCTTTGCATCTTCTTTCAGTAACAGCATCCACACCACAGAGTATTGACCTGGGGCTCTTACATATGGACCAATATCGGATGGCAAACCAGTTTTTATCAAGCTCAAAACTGGTTCAAAACAGCTGATTCCTCCATGCATCTCTTGCCCAGCATTTGTAGATAATTGACATTTCCCCCAATTTACGGCAATTAATTGGATTTATAGCTGTCGAGTTGAGGGTACTTTTAAAGGATCTCAGAAGTACTTATGCTGTGAAGGTCTGCTGGACCCAACTAATGCAACTTTCCCCAAACAGCCTGCAGCCAGGAGGATTTCAGCTGTGGCAGCCAAGTTCTGCTGAAGTGTGAATAGTGTGAAAATTGCCATGAGCCTCTTCTGAACTCAAGTTGTTGGGGAAGAAAAAAAAAATCTATGCTTGCAGTGTGCTTTTCAAATAACTGAAAAAAAGATCATAGGTATTTTCTGTGTGTTTTCCAGTTGACTGTACAAATAAATAAATAAATAAATAAAATGACAACAAGAAAGTAAAAATAACGGACAAAATCTCCATTATTTCCACATGCTGTGTAAAAGTCTCTGCCTAAGCCAATAGTCTTTGCAGTCCTTGAACGACCTTGATTAATACTTCACATACTTTGGCTGGTACTTTTACTTGTTTTCAGTCCAGCACCTAAATATTTGTAAAAGAAATGCATGAGTTTCTTAAGCACCTTCAGTCTGATTTATGAAGCAGATTTATCAACATTAGAGATCTGCTCTGAGGCAGATGTGATCTGTGTTTTATTACACTGCCGAACATCTCATACCGTGCTCTTAAAAAGTATTGAAATATTTGCAGGTGATGAATCCGGCCAAAGTACTTATTGATTGCGCTGCTTATTGACTGTGTATTTTGGACAAAAATCGTTTGTTTTCCTCATCATTTCAATGTTCAGCGATCTGAGCATCACCGCACTTGAAAAGACGACTGCTGCTCCGTAAATAATGTAAAATGTTGACTTTGTTATAACTTTGTGAACAATGCTCTGTCTCTATATATGTAAAAAAAAAAAAAAAAAAAAAAAAACTTTCACATTTGATTGCTCCTTCTATCACCAAGATCTTTTAAGTCAAGATCTTCTTTATATCTTTGAAAGTAGTTCCCTCGTCTATAAAATATGCAGCAGAGTAACGGCATTCTTCTTTCTGCTATGGGAATAATAGCAGAAGTGTAAACGTGTGTGCTGTATTATTATCTGCTAGTCTCTTGTCTTTAAATATTTCACATGTACACACAGGGGACATTCCCTGATTAGATTTTTTCATTTTTTAAATGACACGAAATGGAACTGCAGTCTTTCCTCTCTGAACATTAAATTCAGACCATACCTTCAATAAAAATATTCACCAATTTCTCTCCAAATGGATATCCTGCACTCCGGGTTTGAACGGTGCAAGAAAAAAAAAAAAAAAAAAAAACATTAAAGGATGGTGATGCAACAATGAACTGAATATGGGCCTCGATTATTTTTATATATTCATTTTATTTTTTGCACTGGTGGCCTTCTGGTCTGATGTAAGTGGTTTCTTTTCTCCTGGCAGCCGCCATTCCCTTGTCAATAATTCAGTGGTCAACTTTTTTCTTCTTTTTTTTTTGCAACGCTCTCTCCTTGAGAGAGGGGTGCGGGGGAGAGAGGAGGGATTTCAAATTTCCCCCTATGTGAACTTGCAGCTGTAAAGCGGTGAAAAGTTTAGAGGTCACTTTTGAAGGCACACTTCGGCAAAACAGTGAAATTACTGTCGCATGAATATTTATAGGCGCAGCTCGGATCCGTTGTATTTGAGAGCGCGTTTAGTTTAAGGTCGCAAGTCGCTCACTCGTTCGTTGACTCGTAAATTAGCGTTAGCGAACTGAAGCTGCGTGCTTTCTTCTTGTGCTCTTGAAGCGACGCGTTTGCAATGGAGCAGGAAGGTGCGTGTCTCAGCAGGTTTGCACCGGCGTCTCGTTTATCTTACTTACCATCAGCGGACAGGGAGCTGAGACGAAGCTCCGAACGCTAACTGGGAAGGGAAGCGGTGGAACGAGGAGGGTGCATGACCTCCCACAATGCATCATTTATAAGCAACGTGCTCCCCAGCAGCTTCACGATCCAAACTCTGACGCCGTGCTGCAGGAGCGGATTCCCTGCAATTTATTAAATATTTGATACAAACATCACTTTTTTTTTCTCATTACACTGCACTTTTATTGCATTACTTGCACAATTTCCATGTTCAAACGAAGTCACGGAGTCGCATTAGCTTTGATTTATCTCTTCTCTCTCGGACATTAAAAAGAAAAAACAGATTAAAGTTTAATTTTAAGAGGTATTGCCGACGAAACCGCTCGTGATAAAAAATATATTTGACACCTAATCTTCCTTCCTGTTGTCAGTGTTTTTGCGGTCAGCGTTAAGTAGTTTTAAATGGAAATCTGCTGAAGAAATAAAAATTAGGACCCACTGAAGTGAATTCCTAATAGAGGTTTTAAACAAAAAACCTTTCTACATTTCATCAGTTTCAACGACGAGCACTAACATGTTTTATTTTGTGGGTCATTTACACATATTTTTAAAAGCAATACTGTGTGATCAGTTTTATGGTTCTGTTGAGTCTACTGTCCCTCCAGGTGGGGAGAGATGGGGTTGTTGATGCTCCCAAATAATACGTTGGAGGTAGGAGGAATGTGTCAAAATGACATCTGGATGGATGTCAGGATACAGATGATTCACTGCGGCAACCTGCTGAAATAATCCAGCTGTCACGTTGTCGTCTTTGTGTCTGTTCCCAGCTGATCGCTTGAAGTTGCCGATATTTATAAGTCGGACCGAGTGGCGAACACAGAAACCCGGTTTAGCCGCCGTCGAATTTCTTCGTTTCAATTAAGCCATTACTTTACGTGAGATTTTGGACACATTTAGGGAGCCGCCGTCGCCAGCGTTGCTCCCAGGCAAGTTGTCGGGCCGGTTTAGGTAGGACGTCCAGAAACCCGAATCAAATATCTTAATCTTTTCTCTCCCTGCTTGTCTTGTTCCCATCAGGAGTCCTGTCTCCCAGCAGCAGCAGCCATGTGAGAGGAGCTGTCAGCATGCAGAGGATGCCCACATCCAGCTAAAACAGAGCGGTCCTCCCCCTCCCCCATCCTCCCCAACCTGCTCCCATCCTCCTTCCCACATGAGGACAAGAAGATGACTATCACCAGCCGGCAGTCCTTTAATGTCCTGACGGTCATCTTCCTCCTGCTGTCCACTGCAGGTATGTGAAAGTCAGGATTATGTCCATCAGCGAGTCTGCCTTTCTGGCCCCCTTCAAAAGTTTGTCTCATTATAGAGGGGTCGGCAGACACCCGTGTGAGACCTTTGGGGGACGTTCATCCCTGTGCTCTAAAAGACAGACGTCGTTTCAGAAAGAAAAAAAAAAGAAGCCTGTAAGGTCGTGACATAAATGCAGAGAAGACAACAAAATGTGCAACGTTTTGTTGGAAAAAGCTGGGAGATGTTGATTTCTGAGGCTCAGAAGAGTCTATGTGAGGACAAATGCTGCGTTTAGAGCCAAAACGTTGTCGTATTTGATAGGAAAAGCCCAAAAAGGGGGCTACGTTTGTTGAAAAAAAAAAAGAACAACTGTAATCTACATTAAACTGATTTTAAAACATTCATCTGCCACTATTTCTGTTTTCAACAATATATAAAGTTGATAGATGTTTATACACCAAATAAAAAGACACAAACAGCTTTACTTTGTCTGAAGTGAAGCCAGACCAAACTTCATGTTTTGCATCAGTTTGAATTACCAAAATTATTTCCATTTGCTAAATGTCTCTTGATGAGAAAGAGAACATGTCAGAAATGTGTTTGTTCAGATCTCCAAAGTCAGAAGTTGACAGACATTTACTGAGTGTTTTTGCCAGTGTTGCCTTTAAATAGTTTGAACTTGCGTCGATTTTCAAAACTTCCTCCTGACAGAGCTGGTGGAGCCGAGTCAGGTCAGTAGGCCGCCTCGCCGACACAGACGCCTTTTCAGATCCTCCCACGAACTCTTTGTAGGGCTGAGATCAGGGCTTTGTGACGGCCACACCAAAACGTTGACTTAGTTGTCCACTTTACAACCACTTAGAGATCAATCTTCGCCCGAGTTTTAACCTCTATAGATTCTATAGATAACTGTCTGTAGATGTTGTGTCCATATTTCTACATACTGTAACGCAGACACATCCGCAGGCGTTTCTCCAATCAGCTCAGACAAGTCAGTTAACCTATCAGAAGCTTCCAAAGCCATGACATCATCATCTGTGCTTTTCCCTCCTTGATGATGACATGGCTTGACCTATCTTTGTACTTCTTGGCTGTAAAATTATTTTTTAAACGTTGCAACAAATCAGCGGTTCTTTTTTTCCAGATCTTCAGCTTTCCAAATAGGGGAGTTAGTCAGTGATAATGAGTGTGCAAGGATAATTTGAAGTCAAAAATGTATCCACGTGAAATTCAAAGTAATTAACTGGTGAACTCTGAACATTAATCGGTTTGTTTTAACTCAGGCAGCTAAATCTGCAGTCAGCCATGTTGCTTTTCAGCTTTCTCTTCTCTGTTTTCATAATTGAAAGACAAATTAAGCCATTATTTCACATTCTGAGAAATAAGAAGTTGCTTTATTCAATTTCCTCTTCTTTTAAATGAGAGTCAAATAAAATAGATCATTAACTTTAATGCCTCGGAACAAGAGAGGCAAGAAACTCGTGGATGTGAAAGCAGCGATAGATCAACAGGAATGCCGTGTGAACGCTTTCTGACGTTCAGAGGCTTTTTGTTCCGCTTGCAAAGAGCCGCGGTGGTTTTCAGCTTGTAAACAAACTGCGTCGGGGAGAGCCCAGCTGTTAATGGCGTCCTGAATCTCAGGAGGTGTTAATGAAATTAAGCAGGTGTGGGTGTGCGTCACAGTGGCGGTAGCTTCGTGGGGAGCAGCTGGTTTCGTCTCGGGCTTCCTCTCAGCCAGCTTCGCTGAATCAAAAGCTCAGCGTAATTTCCCATCACTTCAACGCGCCGTCCACCTTTTTCTTTTTCCTTTTTTTTTTTTTTGTTTTTGTTTCGCTTTGCTCCAGAGATCTGGTGTGATTTAACCTCGCCGCAGTCAAAGTCGAGCGTGGCCGAACCTCATTACCTTCTTAGAGGACGACTTTTCAAATACCGATCCGTCTCCGCCTGAGGTTACGGAAAGACTCGTGGACCTCCAAACTAAACCGCAGCAACAATTCGTTCATTACCAGCGCAGGCGGATTTCTAGGCTTTCCCGAGACAAAGACGAGTTACTTTACAGCCGAAGTGACACGAGAGCACGTCATGTCGACGGGCGTCCTTTTATTCACGCTTTGTCTGATGATTATGAGGCACAGAGAGAGAAAGAGAGAGCAACAAATCACATTAGCATATCCACAAACAAGTTGCAACAATACATACAAGACAACGTATTGTTGAACGCTCTCCAACCATACGTTATCTTGGAAAAATATGAATGACTATTTAGCTATTTTTTTCTAAGGAAGTTGTGGAGAAGATAAAATAGTCCAGGCTTCAGGAGTCTCTCTTCAAACCCAGCAAGTGGCCATTCAGTGTGACAGATCATGCAAAAAGAGGATTAATCTGGGAAAACTACAAAAAAAAAAAAAAAAAAAAAAAAGCAACAACAACCGTCACAATTACACACTATTTTGTGTTGGAATATCAGAGAATCCTGATTAGAAACGTTGATGTTTGTGGTCGTAACATGACGGAATGGGGCGTTGATGCTTTTGCAAGGTTACTTCCTTATTTCCCTGTCAGCCTTTAAAGCTACTTTACGGCCTGCGTTGTTCCGCGTCGACTCCTCTCTGCGCCTTCCTCCTGTTCAAACAAAGGTTCAAGATTATTAAAAAGAGATACACACGAAGGCAGCCTCAGCAGTTTTCTATATGAGTATGCACCAGTCTTACGGGTAAGAGAGCAAGTGCTTGAGCTCATTAAGTGTGTGAATAAATGTCCTCTGTGCGGTTTTTATACCGCCACGGCGCAGCACAGCTGTCTCACTGCGAGCTGCAATATGTTTTCCTGCACTTATTGGTAATAAAAATGAGACTATGCTAAGTAGCTATAGCGCTGATTAGTGAGGACAAAAGTGGAAGAATTGTGGCATGTTTTAATGTCACATTCTTTGTTCTTATGGAGTTGTTCTGCTGTCAGACGGAGCTCACGTGGAAATCCTTTCCCGAGATTTCAATGTCAACAAAAAGGTTATTTCCTGCCCGATTCGACTAGCAGAAGCTGCATTATTTCATTTCTCCCAGTAAACAGCAAGAACGCAGATATTTATCTCGCTCTGACGCTGAAGGAACTTGACAGCACAGTTATATATGAATGCAAATAAGCAAGAATTACCATGTGCTCAGTGTGGGTTTCTTTTACTTTATAATGATCCTCCTTTTCTAACCTTGTATCTTCAGATTCCACATAAAACAGAAGGAGTTTCTTTTTTGTCCTTCCGGCTTCGACCAGAACACAACCCAGGAATTTGTTGGTAATTATTTCAAATCACGTGAAACAATTACGCGCGCGAGGATTGTGTCTGGTTTTGCCAGGCGCTGTTCATATTTGGTTATTTTTGCAAGTTAAACCCCGCTCGCTTCGCGTTCCTCGCGCTATCAAGACACGGGAGTCTTTCTGTGTCCAGCAGCTTCCAAAGCAAACAGCCAAACAAAAAGAACAACATTAGGTATTCAGAGGTCTTCCTGTGCAGCAGCTGCAGGCTGTGAGACCTTTCCTTTAAGAGCAGTATTCCATCAATAAATCTAATAAGGGGGTTTCAGAGCCGGGAGATAAACACAATTTCTGCCTCAAAGGTCATGAGTTACATTTGCTCTTGAGTGGACGGATCTGAAAACAGCAACAATGACTTGTGTTCTCCTCCGACGCTGCAGCTCTCTCGGCTCATTACCGGGTGTGCGAACCCTACTTCGACCATAAAGGGCGGTACCACTTTGGATTCCACTGCCCGCGCCTCTCAGACAACAAGACCTACATGTTCTGCTGTCACCACAACAACACGGCCTTCAAGTACTGCTGCAACGACAGCGAGTTTCAGATGGTCATGCAGGTCAACCTCACCACCACCTCAGACGGTTACGCACACAAGTAAGTACGCATTAAAACTGCCTCGTTGCCTGTTTCCTTTTAAGGTTTTTTTTTTTTTTAAAGATTTGTAGGTTTAATCAGGGTGAAATATTACAATGAATATCTCTTGTCGTTTAAATCGTCCTCGACGCTCTGTGCAGAAGGAAGCATAAAGGGATCTTCCCATACTTTTGGTGGAAAAACTCTTTGGCACTTTTGAAAAGTCGCACAACTTTGAAAAAGAAAGGTTAAAAATAAACCCAACATGAGGGTCTTGGATCAAAGATGGACTGGGTTGATTTAATACCACAGGGTTGGATTATGGCTTTAGAGCAGCATACTGAGCAGAGCTGACCCGATATTGCATCAGGTCTTTAGAACAATGTAATTTGGATGCAGGTTTCCAAATATGCCCATCAGCGTGAACGGGATGTTTTTTTATTAAAATAAAGAAAATTATTTCTTTGTGAAATTCTTCAAGCGAGACTGTTTGTGTGTTGCAAATTCAAGAGCCCTAGTTTCATAACTTACTACCAAAACTAGGTGAGATTGGATATATGCAGATGTGATGCGACTCCGGCTCAAACAAAAGCCGAGAACTTATTACACTCTCGGGATTTTATTACAACTGTTAATCAAAATCATACTTTTTTCAGTCTACAACTATTTTGTAAGTTATTTCAAATTCCTGAATAAATTACATGTTTTCCTTAAAAAGATGTGAGAATACATTTAATGCATTTGGCAGCTTTGATTGCTTCTGCCTTGGGCCGGCTATAATATGGAGTTGAGTTTCCGGCTCTGAAATGTGTTAAAATGCCTAAGATGAACTTAGCTAGCGTTAGCTTCTGCTAGCTTCTCCTGTGCAAGATGCTAATAACATTCAGAGAACAAAGTCATTTTCTGTTGCGAACTAGAATCGCTATGACAACCCAGTGACATCTACATTGTTTCACCTTCTTACATTTCTCATTTCATCTTGTTAAAGAGATTTAGTGGCGTTTGATCAGGTCGTTGTACAACTCGTTAAAAATGAAGGACGACGAGGAGCTTTCTGGCTTCTAATAAAACAAACTGGGTCACCAGTGTTTGATTAAAACGACCCAAATTGCATCCAAACAACATCAACAGAGCATTTTGGCTAAAAACAAAATATATATCCAGGATGTTTTTTTTGTTTGTTTTCTTTTTAGTAAATATGTGTCACGGTCACGTCTCGGGGAAAATACGTGACCGAGAAATGAAACACTGTTAGGCTATAAATGGATAAATCATGTAGTGACATCATTCATTCATTTACTTATTCATTCTCCTCGCCTGTTTTATCTTGTTCATGGTCACAGGAGGGGGGTTTGGCTCGTCCCAGCTGTTGCTAAACATGGCACACACACACACACACGCACACACACACACACACACACAAAACAGTACATCAGCCAATAAAACACCAAGTACCCTCGCTTTTTCCTTCATTTTTCACCAAACTACATAGCATTGCAAATGGTTTGATTATTGATATGAAGTGCATGTAGGAAGGAACCAAACCATGGACATAAACTGGAGGTATAAACAAGAGCTGTTAATTAAAGCGATCAATAGGAAAAAGGTGGTGGTCGTGATTCTTCAGCGACTCTCCGCCTGCAGCCACGTTGGAAACAAAAGGTCTCTTTTTTTAAACGGCAATTCTTGCAAGAGGACCGACTTTCTCTTCGCCGTCCCGCTCGTTGGCACGGTTCACCTTTTGCTGAAGAGGTTCGTCGACATGGAGCCGCAGCTTACAGAGAGGCATTCAGAAGCATGAAAGTGAAGAGCAGATGCTGAAAGCACCTGCCCACGACCCTGCTGCTCCGATGCCCTCTGTTATGTTATTTTTTTTTCTGTCTAGTTTCTATCAAAATACAGTTGCTGGATGGAAAGGATTGATAGTTAGGTCCGTACTGGGGATCCGTGGTACGATGTACCTGCAGGACGGGTTTTTTCGCTTGCAGGCTGAGGTGATTTCTGCCGCGTGAAGGACAGGAAAACGGTGGCTCTCGTTCTGCGGGAGCTCTCAGTGGGAGGGTTAGGTGGCAAAACCACAGCTTTTTGTACTAATGCCCTCCCAGCATGCAGTGGGTTCACGCTGCCCCTCTTCTCTCCCCCAGCAGGCCATGGTATTTCAGTTTTAGCATTGGGAAGCCCAGTGAGCAATTCTTTCATCTTGGCTCAAAAGGTGATGGGCCTGCGGGTTTGATATTTACCATTGGCAAAGCTAAAATAAAAAAAAAAGAAGTGGCCACAACTCTGCTCTGTCCTCACACCACATGGTGGAAATGTTATTACAGGTTGGAGGTTTAGCGCTGCAGGTGTTAAAACACCAAAGGGCATTTGACCTTTGAAGGAGTCGTCAGGGTAAAAACAGGAGCTGAAAGGAAACGCAACAAAATATTTACGCCTCTTCGACTTTATTAACTTTGAAAGTGGTTACGAATACAACTTTCGAAGTATTATGTTTTGCTCCGACACAATATAGTGAAGTTGAAACAGTGGGGGGGAAAAAAAAAAAAAAACTTAATAGTGTGGCATACACATCAGTAGAGATGGACGTTTTTACCCATCCGTCTTTGCAAAAGAGAGCAAATTTAGTCAGACTGGACAGTGAGTGTCTGTGAACATTTTTCAAGCATCGCGTCAACTGGATATCAGTGCGGACTTTGAATAGGCCGCACTGGCTTTAGCAGAAGCTAAAGCCTTCTGCTTTAGCTTCGGTTGTGCGTTTGGAGATGTCTTCCTGCTGGAATGCGAACCTCTGCCTTGAACTCAGGCTTTTTTTTTTTTTTACAGTCTCTACCTCCTAGGATGAGCCATTCATCTCTGAGCTAAAGAAAAGCATCCCAACATCTCAATTCCCATTTCACCTGGTCAGAGCTTGTTCTTTACTGTGTCCTTAAATGGATTAAGGTCATACGACGTAAGCTGCTGCAGTTACGGCTTCTAATGACTGTATTCCAACAATGTGTGTGGTTTTTTTTGTTTTGTTTTTTGACTCATAAAGATCATAGTGATGGCATGCACAACCAGTTTTCTTGTCAACAGATTCTCTCACCTGAGCTCTGGATATTTGCAGCTCCTCTAGACTGCTGCAAGGCAAACTGGTGGAGTCACATTAAAATGAATGCTGGGAAAAAAAAAAAAAAAAAAAACAGGCAGGGAAAGTGGAGCTGTTGATAGCTGATGAATTGCATCATCTACCCTTAGAGGGATTTAAGTTCACGTATCTAATAACGAGTCGACAATTTCCTCCTAGCAACGAGCGCAATTTCTTCCTGAACACATATAGCACCGTGCTGTAAACATTTCCCCTCGACGCGTCTCACAAGATTTAATAAGTGTTTGTTTCTAAATCAGAAGTGGGGACCATGCAGGTGAGGTGAGCAATGCATTGTTGCAGATCTGAGAGCAG
The DNA here is from genome assembly GCF_051168715.1 of Poecilia mexicana. Taxonomy (NCBI): domain Eukaryota; kingdom Metazoa; phylum Chordata; class Actinopteri; order Cyprinodontiformes; family Poeciliidae; genus Poecilia; species Poecilia mexicana. Next base: position 25,406,144 of record NW_028263375.1, read on the forward strand.
AGGCAGCAGTCATCTTCCCTAATGCACCTCCGGGGCAGCTCAGCACATCCATTTGAAGCGTTTTCTCCAGATTAATATCTATAGAGCTCTGAGGTTTCACAACGTAATAGGATTCACTCGATTTGCCAAATCCAGAAGCGTTTTCACATCACGGTTTATCACGCCGTTAATCAGCGCGGTTACTGTAATTGGAGAGCGAGGCAAATAAAATTTGCTTCCCTCCAAATAAATCTGTTTTCAAGTAATATTGAGTGTCAGCTCCTCGTCTGAGTCAGAGTAGGTTTTTTTTCCTAAGTTTTCTTCTTCTTTCTCTTCATCCATTTGTTGGATATTCCCCCAACTAAATGCCCTCTGTCCCAACGCAAGGAGAAATGTCACACTCAGAGATAATTTAATATCCCCCATTTGCTCAAAGGCCTAGTCTCCCACTTCTCGGGGAAGCTTTTTTTATTATTTTATTTTTTTTAATTTTTTTTTGCTCGTTTACCTTGTTAGACTTTATGGACGCTGGTAGACTAAAGTAGTTCAAATGTGACCCACATAAATCCAGCCGGATCATGCAACGCATGGAGAAAAAAAATTGTAAGAGGTGAAGAGATGTTTATTTATTTTATTTTATTTTTTTTGTCGAAGCCAGAATGAGGGGGGATTAAAAAGTCTCTTGTGCTAATTAAATTCTTTCTCCAATTTGTGCAGCTGATTTTAAGAAACTGCAAAGGGAACAGATGGAGGTTTATATTTATTTATCTAACTGTTTTTTGTTTTTGTTTTTTTCACCAAGGGAGAATTGGATGAACATCTTGGTCCTGCCAAGTGAATAGCGAACGTTCACACCTGGCAGCACCACCGTAGCCTTCGGGATTTGGGAGCTTGGCTTTTAGAATATCAAAATGGAAGCTCTCAGCGTGTAAAGACTGTTAATCATCATCTTTTCCCAGATAAAGCCGTGCTGTTGCTCCCCCTCTCTCTCTCTCTCTCTCTCTCTCTCTTTCTCTCTCTCTCCTGGCAGTAATTACACAGCCCTGGTCGGCGTGTGGATCTACGGCTTCTTCGTCATGGTGCTGCTGGCCCTGGACTTCCTCTACTACTCAGCCATAAACTACGAGTTGTGCCGGATCTACCTGGAGAAGTGGGGTCTGGGCGGCCGCTGGCTGAAGAAGGCCCGGAGCCAGTGGCACCGGTCCATGCCCGAGGAGAGCGAGGCCCAGGCCCAAGCCCAGCCCATGGTGCCCAGCAGCCACTACCAACCCAGACACAGCCTCAGAGGAGAGAGCCACAGCCCCACGCTCCTGCCCTACAACACGTCCACCGCATGGTGAGTCTCTCGACACGGCACATGCCATGCAAAGGAGCAGGTAGTTCAATGTAGTGCTAGTGAGATGCACTGATTACATTTTAGTTGGTTTACAAGTTGTGCAGATTTTTAAAAATATCTGTTTGGGTGTTTGCCCTCTTTTGGATTCTGGTGATTTTTTTTCTTTCTTCAGATCATCAAACAAATTCAAATTTCGCACAATGGTTACCTAAAATGTTTTCAAAGGTTTGCTTTATGTCTTAGAGTTAAAAAAAAAAAAAAAGCTCTCCCAACCAACCAGCGTTTGTTTTTTTTAAGAGTATTTTAGATGACTGTGGAGGAGTTTTGGTCCACTCTTCTTTGTACAACTGTTTTAATTTAGCTGCACCACATCATGAATAGTGATAAATGAATTAATTAATAGTTTAAGGTCATGCCACAGTATGTGAATCAGATTCGACTTCAGGTTTTGACTAGTCCACTTCAGAATCTTTTACCAAGATTCTGAAAAAGCTTTTATTCCCAACCTCATCATCCTGCTTGCATAACCCATCTGACCTTGAGTTTAAAATCGCAAACTGATGTCAAGTTGTACAAGTTTGATAATCAAGACTTTTTTGTTTGAGGCAGATTTTTGGGCTCAAAATGTTTTACAACTTGTTTTGTAACCCTTTCCATATTAACAGATGTTAATGTCTATTTCTTGTGCTCTTGAATGAGTTTAGGTCTGGTCATAATCTGTCGCCTTTTAATACCTCTTAACATATTTGTTAGACGGGTTTGTATTATTTTTATTTTTTTATTGGTCTGGCTTTAAATAGGCTACTGAAAGTGAACTCGACCGTCCCTAAGAAATGTGGCACATCCCTTATTTAAGAATGATTAAACAAGGGGGTATTTATTTTTTTATTTATTTCCCCATAACTTCATATTTTAGTTGTATGGGACACTTAAGGAGCGTTTCCGTGGTGATCGGCGATTGATTATTAATGCTGGGAACAGAGGCAACGTTACAGCGTGTGTGTGAGAGGAGTCGCTGTGTTTGGAGTTAACTGGGATTTTATGGCGCGTTGTCACCATGACTGCATAGGTCACATGTTAAACTGCCTGTAGCATCTTATAATTTAGCTCAATTAGTCCTAAAAACTGTAAGAATTCATATTATGCAGGGTTTTTTCAAAGAACCGGTAATGGCTGTGGATAGGAGGGATATGCTGTAGCGATCAGTGTTGCAGTGAGCATGAAGAAGCCTCTGACTGAAGAACAGCCTGATGAAGAGGATGCTCTAGTGCCACAAATGCTGTCACTGTTATCTAATACATCACGCAGACTTGGTAAACAGCAGACAGATGATCAATCGAACAATGGCTATCAGTTATTTTTATTTTTTATTTTGCCTAAACATTGTCAAATAGGCTCTTCTAGTCAGGAGCAAAAAATACCTAAATGAAACCATAACAAAATTATTAATCAAGAGCGCCATGAAACGCTTCTGTAACTTCTGGCTACTGAGAAAATAATTAGGGCTTTAAAATCTTTCCAACACGTCGCCTGCTACTGGGATTTTCTTTTTTTCTCTCCTAGCTTTTACCCCCTCCAAAAAAAAATAAAAAAAACATTACAGTGCAGTAGTTTGTCAGAGCTGAACATCTTCATGTTGCTTGGCCTTTTTACCTTCGCAAGGCATCTGGTTAATGTCACCACGCAGTTCACAGCCACAAGATGCTCACCAGTGGGAGCTTTAGAGCGAAGCACGCTCATGTTTTATCCAATAAAACAAGCTATGCCGCCCTTCCGTAATAAACATAATAAAATATAGATGCTATCCTTGGATATTCCTTCTGAGGCCACGGTGTCTCGTTAACAGCAGGCTGGACGCAGCGGAGGTTACGTAACGGATAAAATATATGATTTACATGATTTCTGGAAAAAAAAAAAGAAAACAATCGATGCACACGGGTTTGCTAATATATGGTTAATATTTGCTGCACGCAGACAGAAAAAATAAATATCCACAGGTGTATTACGTAAACCTCTATGGAGTACAGCACAATGTGATTTGTTCTGCTCTGATAAGCATATTTCCAACATGGATACCGTTGCCATTTGGAAGAGAACGGAGAATGAAGCAGATGCTTGGATACCAGTGAGGTGACTGGCTTCAGAAATGTTGTTTATCCCTGTTTTCAAAAGAACATTTATATATATATATTTTCTTTTGTTTGTTTTCCTTGTAGTCTGTGCTTTATTATTTCAAAAGCAACAAGGCGGGGAGGCCACGGGTCTAGCAGCGTAAATAACTGTTTTCAGAATACGTCCTGAGAAGTCAACAGGGGCTCCAGCATCCAGCTCAACATTTAGTTGAGTTCCTTTTAAAGAGCAAACATGGAGATAAGCAGACGGCTTACAGGCAACAGCAGATAAAAATCTTCCAGGAACACAGATTCCCATCCTTCTGTCCTAATAAATGTCTTCCTGCAGAGCGTTTAGCCTCCATGTCTGTGAGTGCCTGTTAGTTTGAGTTCATCCAGCGCCAGTTTTTAGGAAAAAGGTCTGAAAAAAACTCCTTTAAGCTAAATGAAAGTATTCTGGGTCACATAAAAACCGCTTTTTTTTTTCAGTGGTGTTTTCTCTGGAAAACACCATCCTTCATCCTTTTTGTGTTTATTTTTATTGCATCTGAGAGCAGTCAGGAAGACTCAAGGTGCGTCAGCCCCAGAAGTGAGAGGAGTTGAGACGAAACGAGATGATTTACGACACCTGGAGTGAACAACGGAGGGCTGGTGTGGGGGGGGAAGGGGTGGGGGGATCTTCTCCTCCTCTCTTGCCAGACACTGTTCAAACTTTGATGATAAAGCTCGCAGAATAGAGGGAACGCGGCCCGAACAAACATCCGCTTTTGCAAGGGGCGATTTTTCATCCAGGTCTCCGTCTCGGACGCGGCGCGCCCATATCTCTCTGACCGCGGTTCGGTCTCTTCCTCGAGGTAGACGGCGTCTCTTGGGCCATGATAATTTAATGTTGGCGACGGTTTGACAAATGACTCGGAGAAGCGGTGTGGACTGCGTTGGACCCAGAGACGGGAGGAGTGGGGATCTGGAGACCGCTCTGCCAGTGGAAACGTGGTTAACTTAGACTCAACAGATCCACAGAGCCTCCTCATTAGACACGAAGTCTGTTTGGGATGATGGGACTCATCAATCCTAGGCTGGCTTAGGCTCCTCTCTACTGCCTGTGTGCCGGCTTTTGGGTGGATTGTGTGAAAGTATTGAAATACAACAGATTAAAGGGGGACCTAATGTTGTTAACCATGTCACCTTGTAAAAGTATTTACACCCTCAGCTGTCACGTTCAGCAATTTTAGCACGGTTTAATTAGCACACATCTGCAATTGCAAAGTAGAGTGTAATTATAAAATGTTAGGAAAATGATCAAAATGTTTGGCAAATTGAATCTGAATAGTGTGGTGTGTAATTGTATTTAGCTCTCAGAGTCAATTTGTGGAACTGTGCTTTATTATAAGTGCAGCTGCAGAGATGTTGGTGCGTCTCTGCCGGTGTTCTGTCAGATCAGCATACGTTGTCAGATAGTCGTACGCTTACCTCGGACATGTATACATTGTCATTACCATATGATTTTATTTAATCAGCAACATAGGATCATAACGTAGATCATCATACACTTTGTTATTAACAGCAGTATAGCATCCTGACTTAGCGGTTAAGTGGGTTAATGAGTTTTACACGGGCGTGTGTTGTAGTTGACTGCAGCTGCAGCCAGACCTGCTTTAAATACACTTTGAAAACACGACAACGCATGTATATTCATCTAGTTATCATAATATGTCATATTATAAACAATTTAATGACTTATTTTCGTCATAACTTGTTGCGTATGCTGAACTGACAACTCCACTGACGGTCGGACTTCTTAATGCGCATGCGCGGGCATGCGTACTGACTGCATGTATGCTATCCTGACAGCGTAGGGCTATCTGACAGAACACCGGCTTTAGTTCTTCTTATCAGAGACTCTGTGATTTTCCTCCAATCCACAGAGAAATCGCCAGACTTTCTCCTTTGGGATGTTTGGGTTACCATCGGACGTTTTTCCACTAATTAAGGAAATTGTAAAGATTTCCAACTGGATTTAGATCTGGACTTTGACCGGATCGCTTTAGCACAGAAATGTGGCTTAAATGAAATATTTTTTATCGTAACTCTGGCTTTATGTTTACCGTTGTTGTCCTATTTATGTAATCTTTTAAAAAACCCAACAGATTATTTATTGCTCTGCATTTAGCTAGTCTTCCTATTAACTCTGATCATATTCTCTGAATCTCCTAATGAAAAAAAAGAACCGCCACAGTATGATGCTGCCACCACTAAAGCCTGTTTCACATAAGTTCAATAACCCACAAATATGAGCCCGATTTTGGCTGATAATACATCAAAAGTCGGGCTTAAATCAAGCCAGCTACATAGAACCAAAGGGAACTTGGCCTAAAAATGAGCGTTACATATAAAAACCAATGTCAGATATTCTAAAGTGTTGTGCTGCAAGTATTTTTTGTCTGGTTTCTTCTGCAAACATGAAAAGCATTTTTCCTGCTTTACGTAAAAAAAAATAAAAAAACAAAAAATCTGCCAGTTTAACCAGTACATTTCTTTAATCTATATTCACAAATTATTACAAACCAAGCTTATGTATCTCGCTGAAAAGTTACTTTCAAGTTATTTTTGTCTTATTTCAAGAGTACTGCATAAAAACATCAGTTGCATTTTGAGTTTTGCTCTACATCTCTGGTAATGAAGAAACTACCACTGGCTGAAACCCAGTGGTCTGCGCGTAAACGCCGTTTGCTTTGGGTGTGTGTTAACGGCAAGAAATTACTGACACTAAAACAGAAGAGAGGTTGATTTTCAGTGTATTTGCCTTAAATCCACCAGCCGGATGGTTGGCCACTGTAAACATTACGTCACGCAGTCTGGCCTTCTATATTTTAGCTGGAAGTAGCAAGTGAAGGAGTTGTGAGGACCACGTACGCTACGTTGTGTCGGTATGTCAAGTTAAAAGCCAGTAAAGCACATTGAAGCTTGTTGTCGTACTGTGATAAATCTGGAGAACTTTATGCTGTGTAAACACTTTTACAAGGCAGTGCATGTTTAGTTTAACAAGGGAAGCCAACGTCAACGCTCTTAAACAAAAAAAAAAGTCAAACACTAACTTGGTCAAGATTGATGTCATATCTTGTCTGAGACGTGTTGCTATAAAAATAGTTTCTGCTTTCTTTAAAAAAGAAAAAGAAGAGGAAAGAAAGCAGCAGGCCGGCTCCTATCGAAACCTAAAACAGCTCTTGAACAATCACTAAAGCGACATGACAGATGCTTGGAGCTAAATTCAGTCACAGGCAGTTTCTCAGGACGAGATTAGAAGCGCGCGTTTGCAGTTTCACACGTTTAAGCTCTCCTCTGAATGCTGATAATGCTCACACTTCTTCTTAAAAGTGTTAAGCAACCAAAATGGCCGACAGCGTGCCGCAATGGATGATGCCCACGCAGTGCGTCATCAGGCGGCCCCTTGTTTTATCTGTGGGGATCTTTTCCCTACCCCCTCCGCCTGAGGGAGGCTTGCAGGGAAATGGTTCAGAAACTAACTGGGTCCACTTGGTTTAACATGTGACCGGCCAAATGTAAATAAACAGAGTGTGGGTCAAGTCCCAAAACTGGCTCAGCGGCATCTAAAAACAAACCCGGGTCGCGCTGAAACTCGGGCGTCGTGCACACCGTACGGCGATCCGGTCGAAGTTTCTGCGGAGGGAGCCGGCTGGTTTGCACTGCTGAGGATCTGCTGGGAGGTTTCAGCGTAGGCGGCCTGAGAAAGCGCTTCTACTTTCTCTCCATGGATACCGTTTATTAAACTCCGCCATTCGACATATTCGCTTCGGATTGAGCAAATATAGAAAACTTAATCCTCGCTCTTCAGCAAATTACGCTCAAGGGGAAAATATTGAGTCCACCCGATATTGTGGTTTATCTTGGGTTTTATTGGAGCGGTGCAGCGGTTCTTTACATACAGGAAATTGCCTGCAGATGGAAGTTTACTCTCAGGGTAATGGGAAGCCTAATGGCAACAACATCGGAGATGGTGATTGATTTTTTTTTTTTTTTCCCCCTAAAGCTTGTATCTGATTTTTCTTTCTGCATTAGCATACAGCGTGGCCAGTGAAACGGCTAGCTCCTACAATCAGAGCAGCTAGTTTGATTGATCTATTCAGGTCTGTGAAGCAAGGCGTCTATCAGAAACTAAAGATTCTCAATCAAGGCAGTTTGTTCCTCTCAGAATGAAAGAAAAAAAAAACCTCAAGATAGAATTTGCTAAATAATTGTGGAATCGTTGCTCCACAGACTCACTTCATGTTATGTTGCCAAAAGGAGCTAAAACGAGGAGACAACACGGGACACGATGTTACAAATCTGGTCATATTTGAACATTTTCACTTTTTTTTTTCTTCACAAAAACTCCGGTGCATGGTGTGGCTGTATGTGATATACTAATACAAAGTATTGCAAAATTCTTGTGAAGTGGAAGGAAATTGATTTATGATTTAAAATGTTGCCTTCATTTGTGTTCAGCTCACCTATGTCAGCGTTTTGTTAAAGCGCCTTTTACTGCTGTACAGACTTAACTATATAGAGATTTTTACACATTATTATGTAGGTCTTGACTTAAACTAGTCATTTTTAACAAAGGAATACAAACCATTTAATCATAGTCTGGCTGTTTTTGATTGTTATCCTGCTTGAAGGTGAACTCCTGCTTCTCTGCTGAAGACATTTTGTTTATTTTTCTGACCAGTGTATTTTTTTTTTCTCACCACTCTTATTGTCACTCATACTGCCAATATATTCTCCCACCTGAGCTGTGGATCTCTCCAGCTCCTCCATGCATCTCTCAGCTACTCTGCTGCAAGGCATTGTGTCAGGGTGGGTTGAGTTCTATGAGCACCCATAATAACTTTGAAAACTTTCTTTCCTCGTCCTTTCCACTTCGTAATGTTGCACTGTTTTCTAATGGTTTATTATTAGATAAAATGCATCGAAGTTTGTCGTTGCAGTCTGACAAAGTGCGAAAAAGGTCGAGGCGTGACAGTTTGTCCACTTCAAGATCCAGGTGCTGGCGAAGCTCACCTCCATCTGGGTTTCACAAAAGCTCCAAAAGACTGTAAAGGAGCTGGCGCTGAGAATCGTCTGCACTTGATCAAAACTCATTTTATATTCTCTTTGTAGAGCATCCACTCTTAAGATCCTGCAAAAATGATCTGATCAGCTGCTGACATTTAAAGTCCGACTGGATTTGGTTTGTGCTGCAGAAATATCTCGAGCGGTAAGATGAGACACATTAGAGGTTTCCTTGCTCGTGTTTGTTTTGCAGCAGATTTAAAAAAAAAAAAATGCATGACTCATTATTGGTTTCATTCAGTCCGAGCATCTGCCAGGACAGTCATATGTAAAAAAAAAAAAAATATATATATATATATAAAACGGAAAGGAATAAGATGTTGGGCAACATTAAATGACACCGCTGCAAAATCAGCCAGAGCTCCATATTGAGTCCCTTGGCGACTGATAAGTCACTCTGCGCTGAGAAGCAGCAGTACATCCGCCCACTCGATCTGGGCTCTGCGCTCAGCGGGCCAGCTGAGCTTCGCCGTGTGGAGAGACCGGTCCACGCGAAATGACATCTGTGGCCATATTTGGCGCGCGCACCTGACTCACCAGGCGTCTCCAAGCAGAGCTCCCCGCAGTGACTCAGCGTTACCATCCGTGTGTAGTAAATCTTCTCGCCATCGTCGTCGTTTGCGTGGCGTTGCATCACTTACTTTAAGCTTCCCAAACCCCTGCACTTCAACATCTGCTCTGCAGGAAGCTGACTCAGACTCAGGCTCTGGAGGCTGAAACAACATTTTACCTTTTTGTTTTTTTTTCCCCCCCGTTTTCTTTTCCACAGCGTGATCAAAGCCTCGCTCTGCCTGCTGCACATTGGCGTCCATCTTTGAACCCGCCGGTTGGTTTTCTGTGATAATAATGGAACGGTGCATTATAATATTATCCCTGGCCTGTCTGTCCACGGAGCAGCACGCCAAGACCTTGTCCAATTAATGCAGCTCTCCATGTGGTGTGAGTTAATTAACATCATAGATGCTACAAAGACAGACGGACGCAGAGCTCTGTCGAAGGGAGAGGAGAGAGAAGGGCGAGCAGGTTTGGGCCTTTGAAAATGCTACATTTGGCTTTTGCAGTAATGAAAACACGTGGGACATCTGCAGTATTTAAAATTTCACTTTGGCCTGCACGGATTTGCAGCTCAGGAAATTAGAAATAATTAAAAATGTAGCTCGTTTCGTTAAGCGAAACACGCACCTGACAATGCCGAGTTGTTGGTTCGAAATTGCAAATTTGAAAGGCTGTTAAGTGAAACCTGATGTCAGCTCCTCTGGTTAGAGTTGTTTCTTCATGTTTAATGTAGATGACTTCCTTACTTGTCAAACCACCTGTCTTCTTTACACAAAATATGGACATTTGGAATTTAAATCCCAGTGTAGGATGAATCCATACCCGAGTTTCCAATTTTTGAATTCCTGAAATAAATTCCCTTTTTGACGATCTTCTGATTTACTTGTACATCTTTATTCGCCAGTTTGCAACTGCTTTTAAACTGAACTCCTCTAAAAAAAAAAAAAAGAATAAAACAGCTTTTACACAAAACCCATTCTCGGAAAAGCGGAAAGCTCATTGTTCCCGGTTCCGGCGTACACATGGCTCGGCTCATTTGAGCAGAAGAGATCGGTGGATGTGATTCGTAGGACGGAGGTGGGCTTGGAGTCTTGACGAGACTTACAGACTCCTAAAATATTCCTGTAAATTTAATAGCTTTTAGAAAAAGCAGAGCAAACCCCGTTTTATTGGTTCTTCTGTTCTCTGACTGTGAGCTGAATTTAAAAACCAATAAGCTTTTTTTTTTTTTTTCTCCCCCATATAAAGAACAATGTTGACCAAAAGGCTCAAAGAAGCACCAGCTCCTAAGCGTAGACGGTGTCAGCCGCAAAGCGAAAGCCTCCCTGTGTTGTCTGGTAGGAACCAAACCGTCTCCGTATCGACGGAGGGATTTAATGATGCAGACCTGTGGCCCTCTGAGTAATAAAACGGCTTTTAGGAGAGTAAAAAGCTCCGTTAGTTATCTGCTTGTTATCTGCCTGCAGTTTGTTTGAAATTACCTTGACTGCATATCCAGAAACATCTCATCTGCTTCGTGTTTTTTTTTTTTTTTTAAAGTCTGCGTGACTGAGGACTCTGCTTGTTCTCTGACGTCCAGCTGAGTTGTTGTCATGGTCATTTAGTCATGCACATAAAACTGAGATACATGAATGGATTCATTTTCCTGTCTTATTAAATATCACCTACTGAATGAAATACGTTTCCTCTAAAGTCGTACCAGATTTGCTAAGACACTCCAGATACATTTATTAGATGTTTTAAACAGAAAATAAACTTTAACTGAATGTTAATTTAAGACTTGTACCTCATTTTATTGAAAGTCAAATAACAAGGCAAAAGTGTTGGCACTTTTGGTTTCATTACCTTCACGAATAAGCAACCTCTCCAAGTGTTTTCACATTTTGTTCAAATTCAACCGCAAATTTTGATTTATTTAATAAACGATTATACTGGGATTTCACATGATCTGAACAGTGCGGTGAACATTTGCTTTCTGGCTACTCAACTAACACTTCAACCAAATTGCATTTCTCTGGTGGGCTCTGAGCAGGCTTCTATAAAACCTCAAAAAGTTTGTTTGTAATGTAATCTAAATGCAAAAAGCACTAGAGGTGTTTTTACAGCGCTGCATCTGATCCACTGTGTTCCTCAGCATTATGGTTTATCCTCAAACTACCGACCGGAGGCCTTATGTGTTCTTATAGGTTCCATCTTCAGGTCAACCATATTTATCTCAGATGTTGATCTCTTGTTTATTTTTAGATACTGGCAAAATCAAATTTCTCATTTATTTATATTCTCCATCAAGTTTCCCTGTTTTCCCAGCAAGCCTTGGTGCTGGAGAGTAGTACATTTTTGAAACGCTCAATGACGACCGCTGCTTTTGAGCAAAACATGAACGGATAACTGTTTATAAAAATGCACCGGCCAGTTTCTGTTGTTCAAACTTCAGTTTTATTTTATTTCGCTTAACCTTTATTTTACCAGGAAGGTTGATTGAGAAAGTGATTGTTGAGTTATCCTCAAGAATTCAGAAACATTGGATAAGCTATTTGTGCTGGGATGTTACAAGACAAAACATATACATACCGTCAGTACTACTAACATAACTGATTTGTTATCATTCCTCACATGGTGACTGTGAACTGATGGCAGAAGCCAGTTATCCAACCATTTTAAATAAAATCTCTAACTTGGGCAGATTTTCACATTATTCAATAAAATTCATTTGCATTTAAATGAGCGATTTAATTTGAAAATGTTAATTAAATGTTTTATCATCAGCCATCCCATATGATTACTTTAACTGATTAGTCATTCTGGGGAAGACTAGCGAGGGCAGCAACATGTAATCATCTTGTCAGCTGCTCTGGTGCATCTCTACATCCGAATGCTTTGTTTTTCTTTGTGGAGAAAATTTAAAACGGGGCTGTCCGCCTTCACTGGCGAGGACAGCATGTCAGACCTGAGAAGGCCTCAGAGTCAAAGGCAGCGGGGTGCTGCTTATTCGTCTCCCTTTGTTGTGATGACAGTCTGAATGTGCACTGAAAGCAGAAAAAGATGTAGAGAGGAAATAATTACTTCACCTCCTGCTGATTTTGTAGGGTTTTTCATAAAGGAGTTATCAGCATTCTTTTTTTTTTTGTGGTAGCTGTATTTTAAAAATCTGGAGAGAAAAAAACATAAAAGTAAAAAAATAAATAAATAAATGACTTCCATGCCACTGAGTGAAGTAACATTTTTATCCGTTTTAGAAACATAGCTTGGTTCTTGTTGTAGGAGCGTTTGTTGGCAAGCACAGCAGTAAGAGTTTTTTTAACAGCTGCTTGGCAGCTTAAAGCTCCAGATCCCGCCTACAGATTTTTATTTTCTTTTGTTGGATTGAGATCTAGAGACTGGCTCAGCCACGCCACATTGTTGATGTTCCTTTGTCGATGATATGATTTGGGTTGGTTTCATGCTGGAAGGCCGCATCCGTCTTCATGTTGAGGAAAGAAGGTTCTCTGACGCTGAGCACGGCCCCGTCCACCGACCCCTCAACGCCGTGAAGCCGGAGGCACACCGGTTCAGTTCGGATTAGTGTTTTACTAATGTGAAACAAAAGCCTCCTCGAGCAGTTTCACAAACAGAAACCCATAATCATTACTTCTTCCGGGAAGAAAAACAACAACCATGACAGACTATAATGAGGATTAAGTTGTTAATATGCTGCTCCGGTTGGGCAACAACTTCGAACGTGTAAACTAAGCTCCACCGTTAGCCTCCATGTTTACTTCGGCGAACGCTGAGCATTTCTTCTTCTTTATATCAGAACACTGAGAACGCATGCGGGACACTTTCCCGCCGTTCACATTGTAGAACACATACAGGTCGCATATGTTTGGCAGTGTGAACAGCCACAGCAAAAAAAACAAAAACGATTTGACCAAAAAATTAGAACTGGGTGACTTCAGGCTGCAGAGTGAACGCAGCCTTTGTCTCATCTGATCACAGTATTTTTCTCTAAGTCTTCTCTGAATCACTGCCAAACCTTTGATTTTACGATACATATTACTGTTTTCCCAATGATGTTCTCGGTCACTGCGACTACAGCTGCCTTCAGATCAATAACAGGCTCTTCCCGAGCTGCTGTGAGCTAATCTCCACCTTTTCCATAATCATCCAAAGCTCACCAACAAAAAAAGTGAGGGATCATAAATCTCTCCTTGAGGCAAGAACTGTCGCCTAACTTCAAACTGATGGATGACGGTGATGGATGTTCATTTTACGTTTCAACTATTTCTGACTATTACACCAAGTGTGATCACCTTTGCACAAAGCTGTTGCAAATGTCTGCTAACTTGTACCTGAAGTCGTTTGACAGATGCTGACACACAACACGTTTAGAGCTGGAATCCGGAGGACTGAATCTTGACGTTTAACGATTGAGCACAAGTCAGACGTCTGGTTTGTTTGTAAGAAATAAAACCTTTGTCATTCAGTAGGTTGTTAATAATTTCACCATTTTGTCATTTTTTTATTTTTGCAGTTTTGATATACATTATACCCAATATTTTTGGTTATATAATTGTGCCTTTTAAGGCAGGACATCCTCTATGAACCGTGGCTCAATTCATACCCCTCAATGGGACAACTCAGATTTTCTATGGCAACCAATCATGGAAATGTGGTTTTATGGCTCCAATAACTCTCATCTACCGGCAAGAAGGCACATAAATGTTTTGGTTGGATGGGTTTTTATATTTTAAAAATGAAGGAGGCACAAACACTGATCAAAGCTACACGGAAAACACAGTTTTCAGAAAATAAAAGCCATTTTATTAAGTTACACAAGAGATTTTTACGATAATTAATCCCCTTGATTCCATTAAATTGGAAAAAAGGAAAGGAAATTAAATGTTGTGACTCGTATTATCCAAAGATTTGCAGATGCTGGTTGCTGTGGGCAGAAGGCTCTCCTGCAGCAGTCTGTTCTACACCAAACAAGAAGCAGCCTCTGATTGAAGACACTGTTGTTGGCAACCTCATTAAGAGGATGGCTACAGTTGTTCGTGACATTTTTCACTTTATAAAGAACGACTTACTTTAACATAATAAAAAAAATACATGTAGTTAAAATAGATGAGCATGAATTGACTTGCTCACAGACAGGAGATGGCAAGTGAGGTGGGACAAAATGGCAGTAGGTAGATTCACAATTGTGATACAAATTGACAAGTTAACCTGGAACACATTGTGGCAAAGAGATGAATGTTACTCTTTGTGTATCGTGTCGATTCTTGTTTGATACGACATCTTTTCACATCGCAATAAGATCACTGCAACTGGCAAATAAATGATAAACCGCTCATTCTTTTCATGCAAGAAAACTCCATTTAGCTCTTTAATTAGCAGGCGATCGAACAACCAATTCCCCGACTGTGTCATATCTTAATCTGAGATGAATTCGGTTAATTTTGACCTTGTTGTTGTTGTTGTTTTCTCCTTTTGAACAGAATAATGCTGTGTGCTGAGTGGACAAACTGAAGAGTAGCAACACCTGGTTTCCTTATACAGAACAGAGGAGATGTCCCAGAACCCCTTCTTCTGTGTGGACTTCAGATACGTCACCACCTTCGGCCTGGCCATACCACAGTAGTTTGTAGTGACTACTGCCAATACGTAATGAGCACAAACACCCGAGGACGGACAGAAGCAGGGTTTTTTTTTTTTTTTTTTTAGGAAGAGATGATCAAAGAGGACTCTTTCAGCTGCAGCCTCAGCAGAGGAGAGAGAGAGAGAGAGAGACGGGTTCATTTTACTTCTTAGAGGGTTTTTCGTGATCCTTTAAAAGCAAGCCGGCGTGGCGCGGAGCGACGAACTGGAAACCCTGAAACCCCGCCGGCCTGCAGACACAGCTCCTCTTTCTACAGTAGATATAAGATGTTTATCACACCGCTGTGTCACTTTGTGTTCAGTAGCAGTTAGACACAGTCGTGGATTATCTATTTGGTGAATTATTTATGTGAACTAGTAGGAGAATTTCTATGAGTGGCTAACTTTCTGAACATATAACAGCTTAGGTTGATGCTGAGCATCTCACTTAGAATGTTTTTTTGTTTGTTTTTTTTTTTGTTAAAACCAGACAAACGTGTTCTCAGTGATGCTAAAAAAAACAAAACAAAACAACATCTTATAAGAAAACGTTTTAACTCCTCCTTGACAAAGACACAGCATCGCACAGTTTATCCTCTGGTGGTTTCATGATCCTGACATGAAGTCCTCCAGAGGTTCTGTTTCTTCACCCAGAACATTTTTGAGGATCAGGGATGCCTTCGCAGCAGCAGGAAGCTTTATGCCAAGTTAAACACGTCCACAATCCTTGGTGACAAGCCTTCAGACCAACAACAAAAGCCAGGCCGATACTTTTAAGGTTTAGTTTGTAATGTTACGACTCGTCTGAAGCTGCGCAAGCGGCGGCTTCATTAGCAATATGATGCAATCGATTAACCGTATGCTCCTTTATAAGGAGCACTCTGTATCCTGTACCGGTAATTGATAATTGTAAGAAATTAGCCATGATTTAAAAAAAAAAAAAAGGAAAAAAAAAAACAGGAAATCCATCCAGGCCCCGTCAACACTGGCAGCAATAATGTACAGCACCGCAGACCGCGTACGGACAGAGGAGGAGGAGAAGAGAACATGTTCGTGTTCCAGAGTAAAGGACACGAGAGAAGGTCTCCAAGGATTTCTGTGTCAGCTTTGTAGGAGCTTAAATTATCACCGCTTTGTGGAAGAAGAAAACTGTACTGGAGAGTCGCATCCAGTCGGAGCTTTCAGACTTAAAAGTTATTTACTGGAAAATACGAGTCAAAATGCCCATCGTTATTTTCAAGTCCCTTTTTTGTTGGTTTTACAAATCAAAAGCCTAAAGCCACAAAACAGTGCCTTGTAAAAGTGTTCAAACCGAGTTTTTTTTTTCACATCACAACCACACCCTCAAATGTATTTTTTGCAGCTTGTAACTGTGACCTATGAGAAAAATGTGACGTGTTTTTAAAAATCTATTTTGCCAATGATTTGGACAAATAGCTCAAGTCTGAACTTGTGGATGCCGCCACCATGTTTCTCTGTAGGGGATGGTACATTCAGAGTGATCTGCTGTGTTTTCCTCCAAACGTGGTGTTTTACCCGTAGCCAAAAAAAAATGTATCTTGGTCTCATCTGGTCAGAGAACCTTTTTCCTCATGTACGCATAAAAACCCCCTAAACACAAAATATGGCAAACAAAAAAATAGGAATTCTTACAGCTTAATAATCCCTTTCTGTCTTCATGCCACATAAAGAGCAGCTTCTCCCACCTGAGGCCTTCGTCAAACACTTGGATTTGCACCGAGCTTAAGCCGAAAGGCGGCTGGTTGCCCCGGATTTTATTTTAAACTCTCAGAAAATACGTTGAGGTTCGTGGTTGTGACGTGGCAAAGTGTGAGAAGAACCCCGAGGGGTGTGAACACTTTTGCACAGCACTGTAAATGTATTTATTTATTTGTTTTGGATTGACGAGTAATTATAAACGAGTTAAATATAACAACCTACACTGATTTTTAGTACCTGTTAGTCCGCCGCCTGTTTTGCTCCGTTAATGAATGGACTGCTTCGCTTGAGTTTTATCTTAAACTAGCAGAAACATCTTCAGCTGTTTTGTCCTTTTGTTTTCTTGATTTACTCACCCAGTCGTGTCCCATTTAGACACACTTAATGATCTGCCACAGTGGACAAAGTCATAACAACTAAGTATTCACCTTTAAATGGCTTAAAGGGAAATTAGAGTCACTTTTGCCTAGAATATTAACTACAGAAACACCAAAGTGATAACTAATTGACTGACTAAAAGATATAAATATGATATTCGGTTCTACAATCATCTGAAGGTTAATACTTTGGGCTGAATCAGGTGCTGAATCCAGAAAAGAAAAAAAAAACTGTTTTGGTAGAAAAGTCACACAGTCACTTGTGGTCATTAGACCACTGACTCCAAATAATTTGGTGGAGCAAAAACAAACCAGATAGAGGATTTGATTCTTTAATTTCAGCGCTCCGTGAAGTTTAAGTGGAGCCGAACGGCGGCCAGCGTCATCTGTTCCCCGTTATCTCCAATAATATTCAAATTTGCTGAACCGCTAGAGCAACTTAATTCCCACTTTCAGTAGCTGAAGTTTAATTGCGCGCTTGCCCCAGATGACTTGTGCCATCAACTTGTAGGGGGCAGAGAAGAGGCGGGATGTGTCCAAGCGAAATAATTGGCCCACAGCTCAAGTTCTGGCTTTTAAATTACTCTCTCTCGCTCAGAGTGCGAAGAACAGCAGCAGCAAACAGGAAGGTGAGAGTTTTAACAGGGTGCGGCAGGAGAATAGTCCCCAAATTACAATTATATTAATATATTTTGGAGCGCTGTATGAAGACCTTTTTTTTTTTTTTTTTACATATCACCAGTTATAAAATGCATTAGTCTTACCCAGGGAATTTAAATTGAAAATAACTTCAATATGCCTCCGACGAGTAGCAGGAACTTAGACGGAGTTCATCGTCCAGAGATGTTTTGGGAATCTTGACTTGTTTTCAATGTTCCAACCTGGGTTTTTTTGTGATGTTTTCTGTTTCGTAGACAGTAGTCCTTACTCCGGCCTGACGTGATGTGGTACTGTTAATCGTATCAGCTCAAGCCGTTCTCCTGTACTGAAATAAATAATAAATAAACAGCTGGAGGAGGGAGGGCGGGGGGCAAAGGAAGCACACAGCTGTTTCGGTCTCTCCAGGTTGTCATGGTAACAGTTGCCTTACAGTTAAATCCCCACCTGTACACAGAAGCTTTGTAGTGGTCGATACCTCACTTTTCCCTGGGTGTGGTGATGAGGACGACGAAGACGATGGTGTGCACCGCGTTCTGTCTATGTACCTCCTACTAGATAGAATGTAACTTTTCCAGTGAGATTGTAATTGCACTCGTTGACTTTGTATTGTCACAAAAGGGAGAAATAAAGTTTTATCTTTTCCAGTGTGTTTAAAATCCCTCTGTGTGACGTTAGTCTCTTTCGCAAAAGGAAGGAAAATCATCAACAGGGTAATGAACGAAGCGCCACACTTTCCGAGCCTTTAAAATTAGATTTAAAATGTACTATGGTGAAAGTATACAGTTCGTCGTGTGAAGGCGAAGATGCCAGGTGATGATGGCAGACCGACGGGAAGCAGAAAGGAGAGGAGGGCGGGGCCAGGGCATACTTTTCTTTTATTGGTCGAGCTTGGAACCCACTGATAACTGTTTGCAGCTCTAGGTTTGTTTAAATGCGTACAGCGGAGCAGCAAAATTATTGAAATAAAACATGCCACAAAACAAAAACACATCATGAAAGAAACAGAGGCAGTACTGCCAGATCTATTTATTGCTACTAATTTATGTTTATTACCTTGAAGAAGTATCTATACTCCTTAAAATCTTTTATAACCATTGTCATGGTATAACCACAAACTTCATTTGTGCTACAAAAAGTAGCGTAAAAAAACGAGAGGTCACAATTTGAAGCTGCATTTCTATTTAGCCTCTTTTTTATTCTGAGGCCCCTAACAAGCACCATATTTAAAAAACAAAAAAGGATTTCTCTGTCGGTGGTGATCTGATCAGGGTTTTCACACCGAGCTGAAGTTGAGGGAGGTCCAAGTTACAAAGTGTCTAAGCACCACCTCTTACTTCGCACAACAGGAGATGTGAAGAAATTATGTTTTCATAAATTGGGTCGTCGTAGGCGTTGGGTAGCGGCAAAAGGAGAGGTTTGCCCAGGGTGCCATTCATCTAAGAACCGCCACTGAGCTGGTAAATAGAGTTCACCCGTGAGTAATTTATCCTCTGTGTAACTCCAGCTGTTCTGACGGCCCTTAAGGTTTTGGTAGAAAACATTAGCGCACAAGCATCAGTCGAGGAAACACAGCAGACAGATCGGGGTTGGCGACGTGGAGAATTTTAAAGATCGGATCAGATTCTAAAACATTATTCCACTATCAATGTGTAAAACCTTATATCATTTCTATCATGAAATGTGGCGGCAGTATCCTGAGGGGATGCTGTTCTTTAGCAGAAGGGAAGCTAGTCAGAGTTGACATGATTAATTAATACCGGACAATCCAGGAGGAAAATGTTTAAGAGGCTGTAAATGTCTTGAGAGAGAGGAGGTTCATTTTTCAGGAGGACAACAACTCAGGAAATACGGCCGACTGTCTAATGGTTTCAATCAAAGCATACATGTTGCCTTGCAGCTTTAGTTGCGGCGAACATTGGTTACAGTGAGTAAATACTTACTGGGCAATGTATACTTTTCTTTGTCATACATTTTTTAGTCGCCCTGACAATTATGCATTTCTTTGTGTTGGTCTATTACACACAATCCAAAAAAACATTCCCTCAGGTCAGTGTGACAAAAAAATGAAAAGATTACATTGGGGGTTTCAGGTTTAAGCTTTTGGTTTTGTTGTTAAAATGTTTTTATTAATTTAGTTGCTTACTTGGAACTAAACATTAAGTCTACCTAAAGGAAGCCAGGAGGTCTTAGTTTGCCCTTCTGTTGTAGAGTTTGGCCTTTCTCTAAATAGCACAAGTATCATCACTGCGGTGAGACAAATGACCGAATCAATCAAAACACTTCTGTAACAACTTTCTAAACAATCATGAAAAAAGAGCAGCTGAGATGAAATGCAACAAAAAGAGCTGGATTCAGGTGGATGTTCCTTGCAGCAGGAAGAGGATTTATGTTAATAGACTGGGTAGATGAGTAGCATTTGTCTTCCGAGGACAATTGTTTTGAAATATTCTTGCTTCAAGCAGGTCATACCTTAATGGAGTCTGGCAAAGGGGTTCCTAACAACAGCTTTCCTCAGAGTTTTTATTATATTTTTTATGCATGGATGCTTTACTGATGTACCAAAGGTTCGTAAAGTATGAAATAATGTTTTTTTCCCCCCGTTTTGCTTAGCAACTCGATAGTGATGGAGGAAAAAACTTGTATAAAAGCCTTTCTAAGCTAAAAAAGGAGGAATCAGCCACTTTTACCCTAGCAGCCTGTCACAAAGGCATCATTTGTTCCAGCTTCTTTTGTGGCGTAATGTATAAATAAAATGAATGTAACTGCTTAATAGAGAGAAAATAGAGACAAGTACCACAGTAAGGGTAGAAGATGTTAACTTTGGAGATAGAAATTAGATTAAAAACATTTTTTAAAAAAGACAATTCTTTCCAATTCTCCTTTTTTCAGGACACGGTTTTAGGTTTAACTACTCGATCTTTTCTCCTTCGCTTGTCCAGTTTCCAGAGATTTACTAAGGGATATCAAAGCTTTAGGATATACAGTACTTCCCACCAAAACATTATGGTAAGGTAGTATTTCTTCGTAAATGGGCCACATAAATTCCACAATGGCTTTGCCAAGATTGCATTCGGTTCATGGGACTTTCTTCAAAGAGTGATTTAGAGATTCCAGCCCCACAGTTAGAGCCAGTGGAAAAGGGGCATCAGATGTCATGAGCACGTCGGTCTAAAAACAATCATGACGTTTGGATGTGAAGAAACAAACACCTGGACTGCGAAAGAACAAGAGTTTGCAACCGTCCAACAGGTAGCGGCATTGTTAGCAGCTTGTTTGACTGCTGTACTTGCGCGCTAAAAAGACAAGTGGCGCTGGCTCATCAGCTCTGGTGTCACTAATTGACATTAATTCTGTCAGCAGCACGCTGCCACACCACATCGCACCTCGTGTGCTGTCGTGTCTGAGTGCTTTCTGCAAGCTGGCGTCTTGTACCGAGCCAAAAGCTTGCAAGACGAGAAGTCCCAGTTACAACAAGCCCTTTTTTCCTCCACGGGAAATGCTAAGTATTGATCTAATAGCAGATCTCGACTTCCGTCTAATCGGGAAGGAAAAAGCAGGAGATCACATTCCTAAGTGAAGCACTGATGCCAACTAAATCATAGCAAGAACAGCAGAGCTGTGAGGAAGTGTTCACCCTCTTGCGTAATTCTTTTTTTTTTCTTGTCACATCAAGCAAATGTTAAAATCTGAGATTATTTAGTAAATACAGAAACAGAGCAGAGGAATACATTTTCTTTTATGATATAATGATTTAAGTAGAAATGTTTAATTACTTTCCTAACTAAAAGATCTAAACTAATTTTGCTGATACTTTTGTCGTTGTGCTGTGGAAATTCAATGCAGATTATTCTATTAAAGCACCATTAAAAAGTTTTTAATGCCTTTCGCCCCAGACGCTGCTAACCTTTTAATTTCATTGCCTTTTGTTAAGTTTTGGTTTTATAGCTTAATATACCCCCCAAAATGAATTTATCTTCTGTGGCTCGTCATTAATCACCACATTACGTAGTGATGCATCTATCACTTGGACAGCGGTCCTCGGTAGGGGACAGAGCCTCAGAGCTCGCCAACATGGCAACATCATTAAAGCGATGAGCTGAGGGTGAAAAAGTCAGCAGACAGACAGCGACACGCCGCATGAGAACTCAACACCTCGCTTCAAACCAGACACCTGCTACCGCCTGCCTCCAACAAAGTCCCCCCTCCCTAACCCCAACCCAACCAATGAAGCTTTCTCCATCACCTCAACAAAGTCCCGTGGAGAGTTTCCTAACAAGCTCTGACTTTTACCAACTCTGCCAGAGATAAAAAAAAAACAACAACAACCCAGGTTCAGGTGGCGCGGCAGTTTTCGTCCTGCTGCAGTCTTTACCACCACGCTGATCCATCTGAGTCCTTTTACTTTCCGCTCGCCCAGTTATGAGCGCTCTTCCTATTCCTGCTTATGAGACAAATTGCTCCCATCCATCACCATTTAAAAACCATTGTCTGGATTTCCACATCCTGTTGTTATTGCAGAGCCACAGATACATCCTTCCAACATTTATCTATTAAAACTCCATTAGACCTCGGCTCCGTAATGCCCTGCCTACTTCAGTAACACTGACACCACATTAAGATCCATCTGATGCAGCACATGGCCTCACCCTGAACCGGACTCATTATACACAGATAAACTACTGCACTTCTTACACCTGGAAAGTGTCTGGAGATGTGTGTCATGTGGTTTAAGTTATGATCCTCAATCAGCGGCATTGTGGACTTTTGGTGTTCAAAATAGAGATGTGGAGTAATTGGTAAAGTCACCACAGTGGTGGAGTCACGTAATGACACCCAATAGATGTGATGAGTTTATACAAGCTTTTCATTTGAACAATTCATCGTTTTAAAGATATATAGACACCATTGAAAATACTATGGCAGTCTAGAATGTGATGTTTAAACCAAATGAGATGGATTTAATAAAATCCCACTCCTTTTAAAACTGGGATTGATGGATTATATTTTGCATATATGTTATGTAGCCTGAGATTTATCAGATTATTCTAATGGTCTCATGTAGTGCTTGATTATTGTTTATTGCTCATATATATAAATAAACAAATCCATTTGTTCATTTTTGTAGATTTTTGTTCTGAAGCAATATTCTTTTTTTTCTATGAAGTTACAAATCCCAATGTGTTTTATAAAGTCAAAGGAAGCTAATCAACGCCTTTCAACATTTTATTCAAATAAAAATGTGGCGTGTAGCAACATTATTCACATATCCCAAAATAAACAAATAAATCAGGTTGATCCAAGGTGATGGAAACATGGAAGAAAGGAAATATAAATCTGAAAACTTGTTAGAAAAAAAAACGTTCCTAAGGCTAGAGACCTACCAGCACTACAAGTCTAAAGACACAGCCCAAGCTAAAAAGAATCGACATAAAAGCATCTCAGAATAGCCTAGATACTTGAGTATCTGTGACAATACTCCTAAACTGCTATGTAACGACAAACAAATAAATAGAAATAACAGAAAACATTGCGGCTCTGCAGCTGGAAGAACAGCAAAGAGCAGCTACAATAAAACCAAAGACTATTTAATGGTCAGGAAACATAATATATTTCATCACTGAGTCACAAACATTAAACCTATAGTTGTTGCAGCTAGCCAAGAGATACAGGGGCTTTTCTGTTATCCGGCAATAAAAAGTTGCAAATTGCCATCTAATAGTGCATGTTACAGGTCCTGAGTAGGAGTGAGGTTACTCTGAAATATCTCTAAGTAGATGCATTAATATATTCACATGGGGTAAGAAATCACAATGTAACATCAAGCAACTGCTTTTGGCTAAATTTGGTGAGTCCAGTGGGCAGCTGTATCTGCATCTGAACACATACAGCAACCCTATTTTAGAGAAACTGTCATTTAGCTTTAATATTAATTTAAGTTACACATGGATTCATTTAAAATGTTTGAATTATTTATTTAATGAAACGTTTGGTCAACTGTAATCTCAGTCTGGTATGAACACATTCTCATGAACATTTTCAAATGTCATAAATTCAATTTAATGTTTCACTTCTAAATACTTTTTATTTTTGGTAAGGACTTTTATTAAAAAGATATATTCCTTTTAACAGAATATTGCATCACAGCGTTACACACAGAACCCTAGTTAAAAAAAAAAAAAGTATTTGCACTGTGACATTTTCCCAGATTTCTGCTCATTCTTCATGAGTCAAGACCACGAGGGGCGCCGCTGGTTACGCAACGCCTTGTTTACGTTTACTGACCAGATGTCACACAGCACTGCCCGTCACAAGACGAGCAGGAATCACACAGCAGATCTTATGAAGAGTCAGTTTTCCTTTACTTATCGACTTTAAAAATGGAGCAGAATATCCATGTAGAGTCAGGCATAAAGTACTGAAGAGAAAGGGAATTACATATAATCCCACACGTTTTTATGCCTCTGGTTGTCTGCCGTTGTGTGGATGGAATAAAGTTGATTTCAAAATCTATTTAAACGGTTTAGACTACTGCAGAGAGAAACACTGATGATGATGATGATGATGATGATGATGATGGGGGTGATTGCAGCAGCGACTCTTATGTTGCATCACCACCTTTTAGTACTGGAGTCTAAAAGTCTCCAACCTTACAGTTCATCAGTGGCCCAGTGCTGCTTCTTCCTGATGGTTAGCCTAAAACCCACCCAGGTGACAGTCCATGTCTTTGAATGAGGACTGTATGTGCAGACTAGAAAATTTCTGAAGAAATTTAAACGGGGCCTGAAAAAGCTGGTTGGAACCCAGTGCTCTGATGCTAAAAATTAGCATCAGGTTAAAATTAGCATCAACGCTAACATTTACTAAACAGCTTGCGGATAATCTCAAGCATGTTGACTAACATGGACTTCTCTATTCAGTATTAGTGTATAAACTAGAATTAGCCAAAATGCTAATGCTAGCACAAATGCTATCAGTGGTAATTCAATTCAAAGAGACTGGAGAACGTACCATCTAGAAAAGTTTTCTCTGCCAAAGCGATATATGCAATCGTTGAAATTACAGCGAAGGCTGTGATGTCAATCTCCTCAGACATAATAACTTCCTGGTCCGGGGCAGTTTTTTTTCTTGGAACAGTGGAGAATCTGTTCTCAAAGACTGTGTTGTCATGATCGCATGCTTCCCCATCAGAGGTCATTTTCAATTCTTCAAACAACGCACCGCATTGTAACGTCTTCTTTGTCAAATCAACATCACTGGTTTCAAATTCAACTTTTTGTCCCTCAGAGAAAATTTCCCCGTCCAAAGTCTTCCTTTGGGAAGACTGGAAAAGAAAATCAAAATATTCTCTTTGGGCTATGGTTTCACAGATGTCCTCATCCAGGGTACTTTTCAATTTGAAGATACTTGAAACCGTACTTGTATCTACAGCTTGTGATGTGTTCCTTGTCAAATCGATAGCTGTGATTTCACCGTCTACTTTCTTTTCAGCCTGCGATGTTTACTTTGTGGAAGCCGTTTTCTTTTCCTCACGCCAAACTTCCCGGTCTGGGTTAGTGTTTTCTTCAGGCACATTGGAAGAATCGTCCCAAAAGACTCTGCTCTGATCCTGAGAGCTAGCTTCCTGAAATCCTTTTCAGAAAGCAAGAGTTTTCTCACTCCTGTAGTGAATGAAAATCCAAGACCACAACTGTTAAAAAGAGACATGGTGACTGGATATTAATCTCAACAACACTAAAAATACTTGCGTGATGCAACGTTGAGATTAAACTGTTTGGAGCTCACTGTGGGCAAGGTCTTGCTTCTGATTGTTGCTGTGGAAATGATAGATCAGTTCTGCTTGACTCAAAGCAGACACTCTTCTGCACATGTCGCCTTCACAACACAAGAAAGAAAACATTATTCTATTTTAAAGTATTTACAATAAAGTTAATAAAATAATTTACAACTCACCACCAACGCTGATCACCTCTGTTCGCTCGGTACAACTCTCGCACCCAGCTTTGCTGCATCTGCAGTTACCAGAGGTTTTATATTTAGCACAGCATCTCTGTACCTCACACTGCCTCCCATTGAACCCGCTTCATTTTTAATTTCTGAATCCTTAGTTCATCACCTGCCTTGATGGATGCAGCTACACCTTCATTTTCCCTCTAGTCCAGCGGAGCCCAAAGTCGATCCTCGAGGGCCGGCATCCTGCGTGTGTTAGTTCTCACCCTGGTGGTTGTAACAACCTTTTCAGCTTGTCAATGTTCCTCTTAGGCCTTCTAACGAGCCATCATTGGATCCAGGTGCGTGCCGGCACTCAAGGACCCACTTTGGACACCCCTGCTCTAGTCTGTCAAACTTTTATAGTAATACGGATCAAATCGCGTCCTGTATCGGTCCGATACAGGATACAACATTTAACAGCCAAATACGGGACGATTCCGTATTTTACGGCACTGGTGGCAACTCTCATCCTGTTGGTACTATCAGCATGCTAACGACTATGCTAGTGAGAGCTAACAGCCTGGTACCTAAATAAGCATTTTACCTAATTTTTGATTCAGCTATATTTATCATACTGAATAGATTAAGTTAATGTAGATCAACATGGTTGTGATATGACACATGCTACTGACAGCATTTAAGCTAGCCTTAGCATTTTGGCTAATTTTAGCTTGTACACTAATGTTTTGACTTACTTTTACTTACTAAGAGTAAGTCCATGATAATATTAATAGTATAGATTCTCCACATGCTATTGACTGCATTTTAGTTCACCTTAGCATTGTTGCTCATTTTCACCATCAATGCTAGGCTCCAACTTGCACACACATTTTGGCAGGCCCATTTTAAAGTTCTTCAGAAAATTTCTAGTTATGGTTTTAGCATAATAACTCATAATGTTGTTTTCATTAAATTTGTTTTAACATGTCTAAAACTCATGTAAAACAGCCACAAGTGTTCAGTATCTGTTTATGTGAACTACTCTCTTCTACAAGGCACCTTTTTGTCTTTATTTTTATTTTTTCTCTGTCTGACTATCTAGAGCTTTTAGGTCTACTTTAACATAAATCTGTAAACACTTCTCTGAAACCTCAGGTGTCTTGTATTTAATGAATCAACGCAGCAGGTAATTGCTGTTCAAACACACCTCCTCTTACGCCTCCAGCTCTGAAATGATTGTATATAAAATATAATCATCACCTCCCAAATGACTCCTGAGAGCAGCAACAGATAGAAAAGTATCATATTCCTTAAGAATTTCATACACTGATGCTTAGCGTGCAGTCAGACTGGCACTAATAGGATTTAAATCATATTCATTAGGTAGAATTACTCATTTGATCTCCATACCTAGATCAAGTTGAGAATATGTGGCAGGTTTTGGAGATTTAAAGTCATACACAGTCTCCATCCAATCTGTCTGAGCTTGAGCTACGCTGGAAAGTTAAAAGTCAGCAGAGACAAAAGAACTTGCAGCGGTTCTTGAATAAACGTTTCTACAAAGTATCCACTGCTCTGCGATGGCCCATCAAATAAAACACCAACAACATAACGTTACAAAATGAGAAAAAGCACATAAAGTTGTCTTTCGCAACTCACTGTAAGCCAACAGAAATAGTTGAATTGACTGAATAGAAGAAAAGAGGATTAGAATAAGAGATTTTGTCATTCTTCAGGACAAAACTGCATGAAATGACATGCAGAGAGAGAAAAAAAGGCCGTGCAACTTCACACCAAGGACTCTCTCTAATTTTTGCACCAACTGCTTCCAAGTCTGGATTTTGTTACACACTTGGTTGTCCGCAGATTCCTTCGTCCCTTTAAATATTGACCCGTCTCTAATCCCAGTCATTGTATCTTCAAATTGAAAAATTGTAATCGCATACGAATGTAGAAGGTACGATTTGTGTACTTGTTACCAAAAGCAGACGACGAGACCGGCAGCAGCGGCTGTGGAAGGTTTTTTTTTTGTTTGGTGTGCCTCGTGAAGATGTCCGTGCAGAAAGTCACAGCGTTGGAGCAGCAGAGCATTCCCCTGTTAAAAGAGCAAAGTAGAGCAACAAGAGATTTTCTCAAGAGAACAACATGTTTTCACTCTTCTCCCAGGGGGCAAGAGTTTAATAATAATAACAGTCAGTTTTTCTTTCTTTTTTTTGTTGATCCTCTTCTGTTGGCTCAGCTCCTCTTTTTGTCCACGGAGAAATGCATCTGTTTGCTGCGACATGAGACACAGATATTATTACTCATGTTGCCCGTCAACATTTTTGGATGGGCTCCAGCTACCATGTATCCAGAGGTTTATTTTTGTTTGCCTTCCTACAAATTGCTTTAATATCGGTTTCAAACGCTGAGAAATCCGGTGAGCCTCGCAGTAGTTAGAGTTCAGCATTTATCTGAAAATGATCATTGCTCCTCCCGATGGATTAGAAGCTGTTGTCAGGTTGCATTTGTGACCTTTTTGCTGATTTTCATGCAGAGGCTGAAAGACATTAATCTTCTCTGACTTTCACACTATGGCGTGTCACATAATTCCCCCAAATAACACATCAAACATAATTTCTGTGGCACTGTACCCCTCAACCACGGCACGTCAAATACCTGGGAACTTGTCCTTATGTGTTAGTGTCATATAAAACGTTTGGATAGGAAACAAAATTGCTATTAATTAAGCAGCTAAGCGCTGCGAAGGCCTACCGTAACCGTACTGTTTCTTCTTTTCATAAAGCCCCCAAAAAGCAAAGGAATTAGCTTTTTGGAAGCTTTATCATAGTCAAAAACTCACCAAATTTGGCAGATCTGTCAAGTCTGCGTGAAAATTACGTATTTTAAGGTAGTCGCAAAAATCGCAACAGAAACGGCTCAACACCGCCACCTAGCAACTTTCAAAATGCCATCTGCATTGACCTTACTTCATTGTAGAGACATTAATTTTGGTACACTTGTAGAGCTCCCTAAGACACACAGAAAATTCAATTAATGTCATAGTGCAAGTCAAACAGGAAGTCGGTCATTTTGGATTGAAGTTCCGATTTTGACCCCATTTTGGCCGTTTACAGCCTTCACATTTGATCGAACTCCTAGGGATTTCAATCGATCGGCTTCAAACTTGGTCAGTTGGTTCATAAAACTTTTAATAACTGATTAAAAGTTATCAAAACGGGGACTTTTTGTGCATGCTGAAAGGGCGTTACTAGGGGTCAAAGTTTATATACTCGCCATGAAACACGAAACTGTTATAACTCCTACACAAAAAACTGACAGAGGCAACAAACTTTTCGTGATTGATAATCATCGGGTGCCCACCTGAGACGGCTTTCAAAGCTTTTCCAAAAGTCAATTATTTGGCTATCAAGAAACATGTAAGTTGATTTTTAAGGACTAAAATTATTTGTTTATGGAAAATTATGAAAGGCAAATAAGACTTGTATCTTTAATCTATTTATTTAATTAGGTGCCTGTTACAATTGAGGCCATTCGACAAATCAAGGAGGCAGGAGATGTGCATCATCCAGGGTCATATCTCAGTTTTTTCAAGAAAGAGTGAAATGCCTCAGCAGACAGACCGAGGAGGAGAGAAGCCATAGGGGTGATTTTGAACTTGTTTTCAAACTCAGGTCTTTAATACTCAGTGTTTCCAGTTACAAACTTAGGAAATATTATAGAAT
Organism: Poecilia mexicana; assembly: GCF_051168715.1. NCBI lineage: Eukaryota > Metazoa > Chordata > Actinopteri > Cyprinodontiformes > Poeciliidae > Poecilia > Poecilia mexicana. Next base: position 25,435,260 of record NW_028263375.1, read on the forward strand.
TAGACAACTAACTTTTGTTTTATCTCTTAAAAATACATATTTTCACAAGGTAATGAAGCCATACTTGGACCATCTGATTGAGCATCTTGAGAGGAGATTCCCAGAGATGAACATCCTTGCTGCATTCAACATACTCAGCCCACAATCAGTGGAGAAGGAAGAAGATGACTTTCAAGAGACTCTTTGTCAAAACGTTTCCCACTTTGGATGAAGGGGCAGTACTCCAAGAATGGACAAGTTTCAAAGTCCATCTTGGCCAAGGCATTTTAAGGTAAATAGCAGAAGCAAAGTGTCTAAGAAATTTCTATAAAACATTAAATTTTTATTATTCACTTTTTCCCTAAAAGTAATTATTCCAAAAACATTTGTTTGTTTGTTTGTTTTAGGACAGGTCACAGCTGGAGGTGACGCAGGAAATGGTCTCTGACTTTGATGAACTGAAGCTTCTCTTCCCAAATCTGTCACTACTCTCTGCCATTGCATTGACAGTTCCAGTCTCAAGAGTGAACTGTGAAAGAGACTTTTCAGCTATGAACTCTAGAAACTAGAAGTTTCTTTAGCTATACATTTTATGTCAGTTCTGGTTTATATTCAATAGATAAAGATGGACCTCAGAAACAGGCTTCAGGGCAAAAGCCTCACAGCGTGTTTGCGAATCAGAATAAATGGACCTCGTGTGACTGACATGGACTTCGATAAGGTTCTGGAAGAATTCTTTACAAAACTCAGAAGGATGATGTGCAGATCCAACATGCTTCCTGTGCCACTGTAAAGATCAAAGCTCGATAAAGAAGAGCATCTCTCTTTTTCTTTGAGTTTTCTTTTGTTATTCAGTGGTTTTGATGCGAGACGTGTTGGTGCTTTGTTTGCACTTAATTTATGCTAATTTCATTTGTTTATAAGTATATGTAGAGGGGTGAAAAATGAGCTCTTAGTAAATTAAAACAATAATTAAGAAAATAGGCACCCCAACATAATTTTTATTTTTTTGTATCTTTAATTTCTCTTTGTACTAAGTTCTGTAGTGTCATTTTAGTTAGTCCTATGCAATGCCGCACACAACCGCTAGGGGCGCTGCCGCGTTGGTGGCATAGAAAAGATTGAGCACACAAGAAGAATAAATCTTCCAGTTGAATGAGAAGGAAGCTCAACGTGTGTGTCTCGTCTTTCCTATTCCACAGGTCAGTAAAAATGTGTTATTTTGAATATATATACGCTTCTTGGAAGAGTTGAGGAGGTCCTTGAGTCAGCTGTCGACTAATGAGTCGCAAAGTTCGTCTTGTAATTGTTGTGTATGAGGGCGGGACTTGTTCTGGGGGCTGGTTGGAGCTAATGCTAGCGGGCCTGTGCACGTGTGTGTGAGCTAGCTGAGGAGCTAGCTGACGGACAGCAGAGTTCATTTGAGCTTGTGTTTGGCACTTTTTGGGAGAGTCTCACTCAAGGGACATTGTTCTGGTTTCTCTATTTTATAGATGTGATGTTTTTTATTTTTATTTTATTTTATGGGTTGTTGAAAACCCTGATAAATCATATCTGTGTGAGGCTGAGCGCCGAGGCACAGTGTTGAAGAGGCATTGCGCCTTTTTCAGTTTATATTGAAAGAGTGATTGTTTGGTTTAAAGTTATATTAGTCATTTCTGATGTAATGAAGTTAATAGTTCTCTACTGAAGTATGTGATACCTGAAGCATGTTGCATATGAAGTATGTTTATAACACAAGAAGAATAAATCTTCCAGTTGAATGAGAAGGAAGCTCAACGTGTGTGTCTCGTCTTTCCTATTCCACAGCATCACACGTTGAGGGAAGATCATCTCATACATTACCCTCAGCCATCCTAGGTTGCAGGGTAACAAATTTGGGGGCTCGTCCGGGATAGCGCCTCCTGCTGGCTTGGTGCTATCCAACAAAGAACCGAGGGATCCTGACTTCCTGTTCCATGAGCTGATGACCTAAGGGCAAGACTTCAGGTATCCAGAGATGTCGCCGCTACATGAGCTTCAGTGGGAGATCCAGCAGTTGCTTCACCAACTGATGAATGACGCTAGAAAAGACCTGCTTCACAAGCTAGCAGTATCATGCCAAGATGAGGTGGGAGAAGACGTGCCAGGGGAGGAGTCGTCCGAGGTGGAACTCTTTGACTTCATTGTTGACTTTTTAAGAAGTAAACGATTGAGGAGTCTGGAGGACCAAGGGATGTCGCGCCTGCTGATGTTTCGTGACCTCATCGATGAACTGCAGTCAGCCCAAGAAGCAGAGAATCTGCATCATTCAGTGGATGAAGAGGAAGTTGCATCAGTGTATGAGGCTGAGCAGACTGTAGCAGCTTCAGTGATGAGTAAGACAGTATCAACACCAGTTGTTGCTGATCAGGTAACTGGGTTAGTAAAACTGACAGATGTTGCTGCATTACTCCCACGAAGAGAATTTCGGATTCAGGCTGGTCAGATCTCAGACTCTGACTCAGATGTGAGCTTTAACTGTTTATGTAAGCAAATTGATGAAGGACTGAGTGAAGGTTTCACTGAGACTGAGATCATTAGAACAGTTCTCAGAATAATTAAACCGGGTACATTTAAAGACATGCTTATAACAAAAGATAGTCTGACTGTAACTGAACTGAAGCGTTTTCTCAGAGCTGTTACGACCCGGCTCGTGAGCCGCCACAAAAAGCCAGAGAGACACGGCCTTCAATAAAAGAATACAGTCTTTATTGTACAATCCAAGCAAATAAACAGGACCAGCATCGACAAGCGGGTGCTCCCCCCCCGTGGTCGGTGGCATTGCTCCACGGATAAGCCCTCTGTAGAATCAAGCTGGGTGGAGAAGCAGGCTCAGCTCCAAGCCAGCTTCAGCTCCTGTCCTCTCTCCCTCACGCGCTGAAGCAGGCTGCTTATATCCCGAGGACGCGCTGGGCCTGGCGAATCCTGGTCCCGCCCCTTCTGCTCCGCCTCAGGACAAAACACAATAACTGACGGACGTCACACCCCCACCCACAAAACATGGGTTCCCACAAGGGAATCCCAAGTAAAAAAAAAATAAAAAAAATAAATAAATAAATAAAAATCATCCAGATCTAAGATGCATTGTCGTTTACAATACAGGGGCACGAGAAAGCGCATCAGCAACTACATTATCTCGTCCTTTTATGTACCGTATATCCAAAGAAAAAGACTGCAAAAAGAGCAACCAACGAACCAAACGTTGATTAGGACATTTTAGCGTCGTCAAAAATGTAAGCGGATTATGATCCGTATATACAACAATAGGAGCACCACCCCCCAAGTAAACATCAAAGTGCTGCAAAGCCAGGATTAAAGCAAGTGTCTCCTTTTCGATCACAGAGTAATTTAATTGATGTTTGTTAAGTTTTTTTGAAAAATAACTGACTGGCTTGCAATTTCCCTGGTCATCCATTTGTGTCAAAACTGCACCTGCACCCACATAACTGGCATCCAGATGGAGCTGAAAAGGAGCATTCAAGCGTGGGGCAGCCAAAACCGGAGCACAACAGAGAAGCTGCTTTACCTGCTCAAACGCATGCTGACAAGAAGGAGACCAGTCAAACTTGGCATCCTTAGAAAGCAAGCTGGTTAATGGGGCTACTACCGAAGAAAAGTTTTTACAGAAACAACGATAATAACCAACCAGACCAAGAAAACGCATGAGATCCTTTTTTGTAACAGGAACAGGAAAGTTCTGTACTGCTTGCACCTTGGCTGCGACTGGGCGCACTTGACCCTGCCCAACTACATGGCCGAGGTATGTCACGGTTGCTTTCGCAAACTCACACTTAGCAAGATTAATTGTAAGTCCTGCCACCGACAAGCGAGTAAACAAGTCGTGAATGCGCTCCATGTGTTGTTCCCAAGTATCAGAATAAACCACTACGTCATCTAAATACACCGCGCAACCTGGCATATCTCCCACCACATAATTCATTAATCGTTGAAAAGTAGCGGGTGCATTCCGAAGTCCAAACGGCATAACTGTGTATGAATACAACCCAGAAGGAGTAACAAACGCAGCTAACTCCTGTGCACGTTTTGTCAGAGGAACTTGCCAGTAACCTTTAAGCAAGTCAAATCTGCTAACGAATTTAGCCGAACCAACTTGATCCACACAATCATCCATTCTAGGAAGTGGAAATGAATCGGGCTTTGTGACAGCATTTAATTTTCTATAGTCTGAACAAAAACGGAATGTATTATCTGGCTTAGGAACCAAAATGCAAGGAGATGCCCAACTAGACGAAGATGGCTCAGCTATCCCATTATCCAACATATATTTCACTTCTGCATCAAGACATTTTCGTTTCTCCATGTTTACCCGATAAAAATGTTGTTTTATGGGACTCGCCTGACCCACATCAATATCATGTTCCAACCAAGTTGTACGCCCAGGAGTATCAGAAAACAAACCCGTGAAGCTATAAATTAGCTCACTCAACTGTTTTGAATGATGTTCAGAAAGATGTGATAATAACACATCCAATTTCTGCAGCGACTCCGAGTTGGAAAGACGCCCGTGCGTCATGGCGCTGTCCAAGGTACCAGTCTCCTCGTTAGAACAAGTGGCCATATAAACCTCATTAACCGCACAAACTGGGTGTATGTCCTCGGGAGATTTTTTTACCTGATCTCGCGCATAGTATGGTTTTAGCAAATTCACGTGGCACAACTGCGTGGTTTTTCTGCGCTCAGGCGTTGCAATGAGGTAGTTCTGATCAGAGAGCCGCTTTAACACTGTATACGGGCCGGAAAACTTAGCTTGAAAAGGAGATGAAATAATGGGACACAGTGCCAAAACCTGATCCCCGGGCAAAAACGAGCGTTCCACTGCTCGACGATCAAACAAAGATTTCATTTTATGTTGGCTAGCAGACAACTTTTCTTTAGCCAAATTCCGCGCTGCATACAGTCTATGCCTAAAGCCGTTCACATAGTCAATGAGATTTTGGGGTGGTTCTGGTTCTTTCCACTCCGCTGCCACAGCTGCTAAGGGACCCTTAACGGTGTGTCCAAACACCAACTCATTTGGGCTAAAGCCTATGCTCTCCTGAGTAACCTCCCGAGCAGCCAACATCAACCATGGTAACCCATCCTCCCAATCCTTCCCCAGTTCTATACAATAAGCACGGAGCAATGACTTTAAAGTTTGATGAAAACGCTCCAACGCTCCTTGACTTTCTGCATGGTAAGCCGTAGATCTGTTGTGTTTAACACGAAGCTGTTTTAGCACCTGGCCAAAAAGACGTGAAGAGAAATTTGTGCCTTGATCCGACTGAATAGTCTGAGGAATGCCAAATACAGAGATGAACTGAGAAAGAGCACGCACCACAGATTTTGCTGTTATTGTGCGTAACGGGTAAGCAGCCGGATATCGAGTACTTTGGCACATAACAGTTAACAAATAGCAAGCCCCAGATCGTGACCTTGGCAAGGGACCCACACAATCAATGATTAGGTGCTCAAACGGTTCTGTGGCAACAGGGATGGGTAATAAAGGCGTGGGTTTCAAAGGTTGGTTAGGCTTTGCAGTTAGCTGACAGACATGACATGTCCTAACATAGGAGGAAATATCCCTCTTCAAACGAGGCCAAAAAAAATGTCTAAGGACTCGGTCATATGTTTTTTTTACACCAGCATGTCCAGAATCATCATGTGCTATTTTCAACAGTGCCTCACGATATTTAGAGGGAACTACCACTTGAAACACCGCATGTTCCACAGAACCAAAATGTGGCACCCATCTTCTCATTAGCACAGAGTTTCGAAGAAAATACGCACCTTCGTGGTCTGACACAGCCCCCTCCGGACGAACCTGTTGAAATAATTCTTTTAATGAGGAATCTGCACGTTGGTCAGTTATCAAATCAGTACTAGTGACAGGAAATGGAAAATCAGCAAGAGGCAAAAAGAACTTGTAATCTTTATTTTCCTCTTGTGCGTCCTTGTCACCGTTCACTTGAGAGCGCGACATAGCTCGAGTCACAGCACAAGCAGTGAAAACGTTCGACAATTCACGCTCATTCTCCTCTTGTCGATCCAACTTCTGAGACTCCGGCTCACTGCCGACTGAGGGTGTGGGTGATTCATCTGTCCACATGCTGGAACCCGCTAGATCATTACCCAAAATGACCGAGACCCCGTCAATAGGTAACGCAGGTCGCACCGCCAACAAAGCCTCTCCACAAAAAAGCTGGCACTCCAAAAACACCCTGTGGAGAGGAACCAACAAAATATTCAAACCCATATCCCTCACCGGAATACAGTTGTCCGTCTCTGTGTGCTCAGGGAGAGGCAATACATCCGCCTGAATAAAAGAATTAAACGCACCAGTGTCTCTAAGTACTTTCACAGGTATTTTCTTTTCACCTTTTGCCAATGATACATAACCATCTCTTATAAATGGTAAATATGATTCCACAGGCTCTACGAGCGGCGATTCCTTTCGTTTCTCTACACCTGTAAACACAGGTGCCGCTAAACCCGCCCCCTCTGGTCTAGACTGAAATGTTGGAGTTCTAGACTTAAATAGATGGCAATCCGCCTTCCAATGACCACGCTTATGGCAGTAGTTACAACGATCATTACTGTCAAAAGAACCAGGAGGTTTAACTTCCACCTTACGCAAACCAGCAGGACGGCGAGAACTATCGCTTCGCCCAATGTCCCCCCTGAAACCACTTGCTGTCGGAAACTGGGATTTATGGGTCAAAACGTAATCATCCGCGAGCGCCGCGGCTGCAGCTGCCGTCTGAGCTTTCTGTTCACAAATATAAGTAGCAACCACCTCAGGAACTGAGTTTTTAAGTTGTTCCAAAACAACAAGTTCACATAGCTGCTCAAAGGTTTTAACTTCTGCTGCCGCGCACCACCGCATAAAATGCATTTTAATATCTCTGGCAAATTCCAGGTAACTCTGCTCAGAGTTTTTTCTGCAACTCCGAAACCTCTGCCTATATGCCTCAGGCACCAACTCATAAGTTTTTAAAACAGCAGCTTTCACCTTAGCATAGTCATGGCAATCAGAGTCAGACAACGTAGAAAAAACTTCTTGAGCACGCCCCACAAGCACACACTGCAACAACAGCACACGTGCAGAATCAGACCAGCTGCGCGCCTCAGCCACACGCTCAAAAATGACGAAAAAAGAATCTGGATCAAGTTCATTAAATTTAGGCAATAAACGTAAATTCCCAATGACATCAAACTCCATATCAACTGCCTCAGAAGCAACGGAAGAAGAACGAGAGACTCCAGACGCAACACTCTGTTTAGCCAAATCTAGCCGTGTCCGTTCGATCTCCAATCTAGTGTGCTCTGCTTCCAGTTGTACTTTCATTTTGAACTTATCGTGTTCAAACTGTAACAACAGCAATTCCCTATGCTGCTCAAATGTCAAACCAGGAGGTAAAACAGTAGGTTTAGCTGTAATCTCACCAACTGAGCTGTGCAAAATGTCCTTTTCAACTAAATTTGCGACCAAAATGGACTTCACATTCTCTTTAGACCGTCGGCCATCAATTTCCACCCCGTAATGTTTTCCAATCTCGAATAATTGCTCTTTTGAGCAACCTTCCAAAAACTCCTCTGAGGGAGAATCAAAAAATTCAGAGAGAGAAGTCATGATCATTTATAACGAAACGCAAACAGTAACCAGGGAAAAGTGCCAAGTCGTGTACCCAAAAGGCAGACTGAGAACCCCACTATTCTTGCCTATATACAAAAACTTACCTAACAGCTGATCCCTAGTCTTCACGCTTTTCGGCGGCGGGTTGTTACGCACCTTAAACCAGCGGGCCAGAAAGGAAATCTATACAGATTCCCTGCCTAGAATCCCACGGACGTGCTCCCGAGATAACTGTAAACAGTTAACACTAACCACCTAGAAGCGACACTACAAAGACAACGACCAGATGAAGCCCAAAGGAGCTACACCTCTATCGCCTATCAGGGGACCAAAGCTGCAAACAGGTGTACACGATGAACACTCAACCCACTGATTACAGAAAAAAAATAAACGAAACGCCACACCCGGAGAAAACAAACAAAACAAACTACGCCATCCAACAACCACAAAAAAAATAAATAAATAAATAAATAAAAATCCAGAAACCAAATCTTAACCAAAAACAACAAATTATCCAAACGCAACCAGGTTCAACTAACGACAAGCCCCCATTTTGTTACGACCCGGCTCGTGAGCCGCCACAAAAAGCCAGAGAGACACGGCCTTCAATAAAAGAATACAGTCTTTATTGTACAATCCAAGCAAATAAACAGGACCAGCATCGACAAGCGGGTGCTCCCCCCCCGTGGTCGGTGGCATTGCTCCACGGATAAGCCCTCTGTAGAATCAAGCTGGGTGGAGAAGCAGGCTCAGCTCCAAGCCAGCTTCAGCTCCTGTCCTCTCTCCCTCACGCGCTGAAGCAGGCTGCTTATATCCCGAGGACGCGCTGGGCCTGGCGAATCCTGGTCCCGCCCCTTCTGCTCCGCCTCAGGACAAAACACAATAACTGACGGACGTCACAGAGCACATCTTAAAGATAAGAGCAGCACTGAATTATTTCAGGAACTGAGCAATGCGAGACAAAATGATAAAGAAGGTCCACAACAGTTTATGTATAGACTGATGGGGTTAAAACAGCGTGTACTTTTTGCTTCCAAAGTAAGTACAGGTTTCCAGTATGACAAGAAGCTAGTTCAAGGAGTGTTCCTACATTCACTGTATCAGGGGATGCATGAAAAATATTCATATGTCCGACGAGATCTTAAACCCCACATTTCAGACGAGAAGGTCACTGATGACTTTATCCTAGAAGTGATAACAAGGTCAGTAGGTGAAGAGACGGAGAGACAGAATAGACTAGGTCAGGCTCTCAAACCAAAGGTAGTCAGTGTCAGTACAGTGCAGATGGATAAGAAAAATCAGAATGCAGTTCAGATGCAGGCAGAAGTCCAAGCTAATCGTACTGCCATACAAGAGCTAACAGCACAGGTTTCATCACTAACCAAGAGTTTAGAGAAAGCTTTAACACCTATGTCTAGTTCAGGGACTGAAAACATTCACACACCTTTTCCCCACCAAAAACAACCAACAAAACCAGAAGCTAAACGAAGATGTCAGCAATGTGTCTCCCAAGGAATTGAGAGCTGCAGCCACTGTTTCAAGTGCGGGAAAGAGGGACACAGAGCGGTTGGCTGTCTGATGAAGAACAACCAGTCGGGAAACTGGGTGAGGTCGCTGGGGCGGGACCACCAGTGACCAGGCAGAATGCAGAGTCCCACCCCACTGCAAAGCTGCATCCTGAAGAGAGCACATCATCCTCCATCAGGCCCATCAAACAAAACGACTTTACTAAGAAGAAACGTGTTGCACAGCTGATTGGTGGTAGATGCACTGTGACATGCCAACTAAATGGGGTCAAGTTGCAGATGCTATTGGACAGTGGGGCACAAGTGAGCATAGTGGAGAAGTCATGGGTGCAGAAAGCTCTACCAAATGTAATGATCCAACCACTTGAGAGTCTACTACCAGAACACCCTCTCAAAGTCACAGCAGCTAATGGAACAGAGGTGCCATTTGATGGGTGGATAGAAGTCCTGCTCGAGATCAAAAGCATCAAATATGGTTCAGTTGCCCTCTATGTTCCATTGCTTGTAAGTCAAGAGAGTGTGAGTAGCCCTTTGCTAGGCTTTAATGTGATACAAGAAATCATAATGGGAAACACTGACCAGACAAACAACATCAACTTAGTGGACTTACTGTCAGAGGCTTTGAGAATCCAAAAGAGTAGTGTTGAAACTCTAGTTTCTGTGGTTTGCACTATGCCATCTCAAAAAGAATCAAATAGTTCAACAATGAGAGTTGGAAAGAAGGGTCTTAATGTTCAAAGTGGCCAAATCTGTGAAGTGAAATGTTGCATCAGGACTTTTCCAGGAGGGGGAGTAATGTTGTTTGAACCAGACATACAGAGCATCGTACCAGATGGGTTGGAGTTATTTCCTGCCCTGGTTGATGTTCCTGTTGGAGTTTCAAAAATTGTGAGAATTCCAATCCAGAATTCAACCAACCATGACATTTTCTTACCTCCAAGAACAGCTTTAGGATTCATTGAGGAAATTGATGGAACCAAACCTGTGAACATCTCTCCATCATCTCATAAACGAGTCAGTGGACAGGATGATCCACTCTTGTGCACCACTCATGTGAACTCGCTAAATGATGGAGACTGCGCCAAACAGAGGAACCATACACCTGTTCATTCACAAGAAAAATGGCATCCAAATGTTAATCTGGATCATCTGTCTGGACATGAACAAGATATAGTACACCAAATGTTGTATGAAGAATCAGATGTGTTTGCATCTGAAGAAGGCGACATTGGATGCATTCCTGGTTTACAGCTCCAGATTACCACAACAGATAACATCCCTGTCCAAAAAAATTATAACTCCATTCCTCGGCCATTGTTTAAAGAGGTTAAGGATTATATTTCCAACCTTTTGGACAGAGGGTGGGTCAGAAAGTCAGTTTCAGCCTATTCCTCACCTGTCGTCTGTGTGCGAAAGAAAGACCACAGTCTGCGTCTTTGTGTTGACTTCCGTGAACTCAACCGTAAAACCACTCCAGACCGCCATCCACTACCACGCATTCAGGATCTATTGGACAGTCTTGGAGGAAATTCATGGTTCTCCATTTTAGATCAAGGAAGTGCATATCACCAAGGGTTTGTGAGTGAGGAGTCAAGGCATCTGACAGCATTTAGCACACCTTGGGGTCTTTACGAATGGGTAAGGATTCCATTCGGACTGACCAATGCGCCAGCTGCATTCCAGAGATGTATGGAAGGTGTATTAGAAGGCATCAGGGATGAGTGCTGCGTACCTTATTTAGATGATGTCCTCTGCTACTCAAAAACATTTGAGGAACACGTGGACCATCTGAGGCAAGTTTTCTGCAGAATGAGACAACATGGCATTAAACTTCGACCAGCCAAATGCGAGCTTTTCAAGAGACAAATTCGTTATCTAGGCCGCATGGTTTCAGGAGAAGGCGTCCAGATTGACCCAAAAGATTTGGAAGCTGTTATAGCTCTGAAGGAGAAGAAACCTCACACAGTTGGAGAAGTTCGGACATTGCTAGGTTTCCTTAGTTATTACCGATCCTTCATCCAAGATTTCTCTCGACTGGCAAGACCTCTGTTTGAACTCCTTCAAAACTCAGCCAACACAAGTAAGCCCAACAAGCTCCAGACTTCTAAGGGTCGAGGTTGTAAAATTAAAGAAAACACAGGTCAGCTTCCCTCCCGCACACCTGTGACATGGACGACTGAACATCAGACTGTGCTGTCCAAGCTTGTGGAGATGCTGATCAATCCACCCATATTAGCCTATCCCGACTTTGATCGTCCGTTTGTTTTGCATACAGATGCATCAAATGAAGGGCTTGGAGCGGTTTTGTATCAGTCCCAAAATAACAAGCTGCGTGTTATTGGCTACGGATCTAGGACCTTAACACCTGCTGAACGAAACTATCATCTCCATTCTGGTAAACTTGAGTTCCTAGCACTCAAGTGGGCCATTTGTGATAAGTTTCGAGACTATCTGTATTATGCACCAACTTTCACGGTCTATACAGATAACAATCCCCTGACTTATGTTTTGAGTTCTGCCAGGTTAAATGCTGTAGGTCACAGGTGGGTTGGGGAATTGGCCGACTTCCACTTTGATATCAAGTATAGACCGGGAAAGAGGAATGCTGATGCAGATATGTTGTCCAGATACCCAGTAGGCCTTGAACAGTACATGAAAGATCACACCGAGACAGTGTCACCTGAAGTAGTCTCTGCAGTGTGGCAAGGCAACAAAGCAACACAAAGCAATGATGTTCCCTGGATTGCTGCATTACAACTTGCTGATGAAAATGATGAGGCTAACCTACCGGATGGTGTCATGACCATCATGGCTGAAAACATCAGAGCAGCACAACAAGAAGATAGAGCTATTAAAGAGATTGTGTCATTGAAACAAAGAAACTGGAGTCCAAATGAAAAGGATAAAAGAACCATGTGTAAAGAAACAAGGAGACTGTTGTACGAGTGGAACAAGCTAGTCATGGAAAATGGACTACTTTTCCGGAAAACAGAACTAAACAGACAGCTAGTTCTCCCAGAAAAACTCAAACCATTAGTGTTGAAGAGCTTGCATGATGACATGGGCCATGTCGGTCCTGACAAGGTGATCCATCTTGCTCGAGAACGCTTTTACTGGCCGAACATGCAACAAGACATTGAGGATTATGTGACAAAGAGATGTCAATGTATTAAACAAAAACATCCCAATGTCCCACAGAGAGCTCCAATGGGATCCATCACAACTAGTGCGCCATTTGAGTTGGTCTCTATTGATTATTTGCATTTGGAGCCAAGCAAAGGAGGATACGAGTATATCCTGGTTGTCGCTGACCATTTCACTCGCTTTGCACAAGCGTACCCAACGAGAAACAAATCCGGAAAGACAGCAGCTGAAAAGATATTCCAAGATTTTATTCCTCGTTTTGGGTACCCAGAGAAACTCCATCACGATCAGGGACGTGAATTTGAGAACAGTTTATTCCAAAGATTACAACAACTCTCAGGAATTTCTCACTCACGCACCACTCCCTATCATCCCCAGTGCAATCCAGTGGAGCGACTGAACCGCACGCTTCTCCAGATGTTGCGCACCTTACAAGAGGAGAAAAAAAGTGACTGGAAAGATCATCTGCCACAAATCGTGCATGCATATAATTGCACGAGGCATGAAGCGACAGGATACTCGCCTTTCTTCCTATTGTATGGCAGGGCTCCACGTCTACCAGTCGATTTGCTTTTTGGCACCAGGAAAGAGACTGAAGACTGCAACCATCAAACCTTTGTTAAAAAGTGGGCTGAAAGGATGTGTGTGGCATACCAAATAGCTGCCAACAACAGTCAAAAGTCTTCAGCTAAAGGCAAAAAGCAATATGACAGACGCGCCAGAGGTGTCACTCTCCAGGCAGGCGATAGAGTCCTGGTTAAAAACCTCTCAGAAAGGGGAGGTCCAGGTAAACTCCGCTCATACTGGGAGCAGGCGTTGTACCGCGTGATTGAAAGAGTGGGGGGTGGACCTGTCTACAAAGTACAGCAAGAGAGGGGTAACAAAACCATGCGTGTGCTTCACAGAAACCTGTTGCTACCTGTCAACGACCTACCTCTGGAGGATGAACTTTCTGTGAGAGAACAGACAAAACAGAAAAGAAAGTGGCAAACTGAAAGACGTGAGAATGAACCTGAAATGCATGACTCTGGTGAAGAAGAGGAAGAGTTTACTTACCACCATAATCTCCAGAGCAGAATCCCGTGTTATGGATTTGTAAACCCACAACAACTACAGTCAAACCAGACTCAAAATTCTGAACAAGAACATATTGTGACAAGACAGAACCAAGAAAATCAAAATAATCTGCGTGCAACAGCTGAAGAGTTCTGTCCCTCTTCAAGAGAAGCCATTATCAACGAAAGAACTACTGCTGAAACTGAAGAAACATCTGAAATGTGTTGTTGAGAAAATAAATTTAAAATAAGCTAGTTTTAAAACTTAATATGTCTTGATTCAAATGGCCTAATTGTGGTTTTAAATCAGTAACTTATTCTGGCCTATTGACCTTTATTTTACCTGTAGTTACAGCAGATGGTTTGCTAAGATCGTTTGAACTGCCTTTTGTCTGTGGGAAAACAATACAGTGGAAGTTGTAGCTTTTCACACTCATCTGTGAAAGGCCGTAAACACGGCAGGGGTTTAGGCTTCAGATAGAGGGTCAGAGATAGCTCCTGGTTGGAGGAGCAAAGGTACGCCTTATTTGAATAAATTAAATACAAGAGGATAAAACTTTCTACACAGAAGTAACAATTTAGATTTGCTCTTGCAATTCTCCAAAGATGTCTTTGCACGTCTTTGCTTTTCTTTCTTTCTTTCTTTCCTTTTATGTCAGGTAAATGAATGTATGTCTCCGTCGTTCTGCAGTTTCTGGTGTAAGTTTGTGCATTGTCTTACTTTTAAGTTTATGCATTGTCTTATATTGGATTAAACTCTGTAATTCTGTGACGTCAACACGCATTGTTGTTTCCTTGTGCCTACACGTGGCCTGCCGAGAGGACCTGGGATCTAAAGGAAGAGAGAGCCAGACTTTTTTCCAAAGTTAACCTATTTTAGGTAATTCTTCCTTAACATTTGGGGGCTCGTGCCGGTTCTGGAGTCTCGGTGGGCGGCTGTTTGGCCCTGATTGATCCGTTTCGGCCCGACGCTTCGGTGTGGTAAGACAGTATTTAATTGTTTTTTGGTTGTCTGAAGTGCTGTGTCGTTGGACCGTCGCTGATTGCTTTTGGTGTGTGCGGCATCACGGAATTTAGAAACTGCAGCGGTATATAGAATCCCTCCTAAAAGAGTCTGTAGTTTAAGGATTTGAAAATACACATAAACGGGGGTTCGTGGCTGTTCCAAGCAGCAGGACTTTGCGCTACCTCTGCTAAAGCTGGGTTTCTTTTGAATTCTTTGCCCTGAGAGTCGTCCCGTACCTCTTTAAAAGAATTTGGGTCTTTGTGTATTCAGATAGTGTGGGCTTGAATCGGCCCGGAGATTATGGCTCATCTCCAGTGGACTTATAATTGGACTGGTTTGGGATTAATAGGATAGAAGCGGGTTGAATCACCTTACTCAGGAGTAAAAGGACTGAAGCAGGTTGAATCACCCTACTCTGGGAGTAAAAGGACTGAAACGGGTTGAATCACCATTCTCTGGGACTCTGAATCGAGTTGCCAGGAGTATAAAGGACTGAAAACAGGTTGTATCACCTTAGAAGGACTGAGATAAGTTATTTAATTTGGAACAGGTTGTATCACCTTAGAAGGACTGAGATAAGTTGAGAATAAAAGAGATTTGTAAAAGTGAAGTTGGAAGATTATAAGATGCATCATACGTTCTTTTGAGCTGGCGCCTGACATTTTCTTTCCTGTCTTTTCTTGGCTGAACTACGACGTCGTCTGTGTATCTGTGTTTGTGTGCGGGTTGATCTATTACTGATTGTGTGTCTGTCTTCCGCCGTTATATGTTCCGCCACGCGCTGCTGTCTGTCTCAGTCTGAGTTGTGTTGAGATTGTGCAGAAGAGATTTGTGTCTTATGTGTTTGTCTGTTTTGCTGGATGTTCTGTTGCTGTGTTTCTGTTAACTCATGCTTCTGTGGGACAGAGATTTCTTCTCCATTTTGGTTACAGGTTTTGTTCCACAGAGCAGGGGGCCTGATTGACCACTCCATTTGCATTTTGGGAGTGCTGCAGTTCTGTTAGCACTGACATTTCCAGCTCACTCTTTCAGGATTCTTGGATTTTGATGTGAATTTCTTTTAGAACTGTGTTTTATGTTGAAATGAAAAGTACAAAATGACAGATTTACAGATGTTTCTACTTTCTCAGCGGGAGAAATGTGTGGTGTCAGTTCCAGGCTGGAGCACTGGAATGATCTCATTGCTTTTTCATAATATTGTAACATTTACAATCACTTCAATTTCTAGGTTTCCTGACACTGGATGGAACACCCTCACTTATCAGAACGGGGACGCAGAACTGATAAATATGATGTTTTTCTCCTTGACAGTGTTTTGTACACTGTTAATGTGGGACATGTTGGAACACTAATGAATTACTTTGTTTCTTGTAGGATGATCTTCGTGTGCAGTCCATTTTTTCTTATTTCATGACCATATGAATGGTTTTTGGGACTTTCCTACAGGGGGTCTAGTTACTGGGTAGCCATTTAATAACAGTGGGCTATCATGAAATAAGGTTGTGTGTATAACATGGAGTTTTTGAAACAGGTTCACTCAAAACTGAACAACATTAGAACTGTTGGATGATTTTGTTTCCTTTCGGGCATAGTCTTATCATAATTGTGTTTAAAACTTTCTACAGGATGAATTTTGGTTTGAAATTTGGGTAAATATGTGTTTGGAAGATGGAACCAGTACAAATTGGGAAGTTCTAACTTTATGGTTCACAAATATTTTATTTCACATGTTGGAGTGTGACGGAAAATTACAGGTGAACATGGGGATCTTTTCAGTTGCTGTAGGTGGATTACACTACTTAATGTGTTTGCCCAATGTCATCGAGGATAATTGGGAGTATATTTCTTACATTATGGGTCAACTAATGTACAGCTCCCTTCAGATGCTTAGAATGGGGTCATGTTCCTGCTCTCACGGCAGTGTTGGGGGCAGATCACACCTCACTTTGTTTGGTCAGTTTGATCTGGGGTAACATCCTGCATCTTTCTTACAATGGGATGTTAAAGAGTCTGTTTGAGTGTGAATGAGAGTGAATGTGTATGCATATGGCCATTGATGGGTTTTAGGAAGCGCTATGTACATATGACGTCACTTTAGGGAGTAGCTGTGTGATATTTTTCTTATTTTAAACTATTTAGGGACAGTAAAGGTTTTGTTTCATAAATTTACTTGTACTACTGCTTTACGGACAATGTTAAAGGTGAAGATTGCATATTTTGGTATCACAATCTGGTTAAAGCTGAATCATCTGCTTGTGCAGTAGAATTAATACAAAATAAGAATTCAGCCTTGACTTAAAGAAGATAAATGTAGTTATTAGGAAACTGTCTCGTCCACTTTGACTAACAACACTAACAAACTAACCTAACTTCTAACTAAATTAACTTGGTTTATATGTTACATGGGTAACTGATTGGACATGTTGAAATTTTAGCATAATGGGAGAAAGTTCTTCAATTTTAGTTTTCCACCTCTAAATTGTTTTTCTTTTTGAAATAAGAAAAACACAGGGGGATATTATAAAGTTAAGAGATTACTGATAGAACTTTGAAATTTGAAACATCTCAGTTTGAATATCATCTATTTTGAATACTAGATGGGTGATATGGAGAAATGGTGGAACGTCTTATAATATTTTGGTTTTTCAGCAAATTATAACAGTAACATAGATTCAAAATTGTTTTCAAAATGATAATTTTATTATATCAACAGGGGGAGAAGGAGAAGTAGACCCTAATTCCTGGTAAATTTTTGGATACGGTTAATTGTAAATTAGTTAATCAATAATGACTTTTTTATTCAACAATAGTGAATTATGGATTTCTTTAATGTAGAGTTATATTGCCTTCCTGCTTGACTAAAATATGGTGTATGTGATATAGAAGCTTCTACTAAATTAGATTTGATCATCTAAAATTGAACAGCTTTAAACAACATCTATGAAATGTTCATTTACATTTAAAATTGTTGATGGATTTCTGCATCACTGCTGATGTTGATTATATACAGTTGGGTGTAAATTGTGAATTTTGAGGAAAATTTTGGTTAAAACTGCTATGAAATTCAAATAAAATGTGAATAACTTCTGAAATTTTAAAATAGGACTTTGTCTTGAAGCGTGGGACAATGATAAGGATGTTTGGTGTTTACTAGGACAATATGAAATACATAATTATTTGACAAAGTGCAACTCAATCACAACTTTTATAAGTGTCAGTACTGGGACATTCTAGATTTTGTTCTAGTTCTTTAATGAGTTTGTGACGTTGTGATTTTAAAATTTGTAGTTGATATTTGGCACAAACAGAGTGAATGTCATCGAGGTATTGACGTCTATTGATTTTGAACAGTAAGTGTCTTTATTTTCTTAATTCTGGCACGTCTGATGGTGGAATGTTTTAATACATTTCTATGTTTATTCTTTTGCAGTTCAGGACTTGAGGCAGTTGGCCGTCTGTGTTGTAACAACAAATCTAGAGCCACACGGAAGGATGCATCACAAGATAAAATTAAATTTTATTTATAATAGTGAAAGTAACAAAATGTGGCATATATAAGTTTTGATTTTTAATTACTTTGTATTATTTTTCTCTGGCAGTTCTCCTTCCTTCTGACTTGATGGCGATCTTTGGGGCAGGGTCTTTCAAGCTCAGAGATCATGGGACGGTGTGATTAGAAAGGATCTTCTTGATTACCGCATCAGGCCGCTGTTGTTGCTGCTGAACAAAGATGCTGAACTGTGCCCATCTTCTGCTGGACTGCTGTATGAAAGCCAAAAGAGGTTGAACGATTACTAAGGTCAGTGAAGATGAACTGTTGTCACGTGAGGGCAAAGTGCTGCTCACAGGACCTGGCAACAGATGTCTCCTTTGGGTGTTGCTTTTCACACCTGGCTGAAAACAAAAGGGACTCAGGCGTTATCTGCGAGAGTCCTCTACGGCCTGGAATCAGCAGGGAGTCTGGACCACAAAGATCAAAGCTTTTTGTCCAAACCCAGACGGGGGTTTCAGAGGATGACTGATCTGCTGTGTTTCTACGTCCTGGTCTGTCGACCACGAAAGGCTGACCAAAGTTCATCAAAAAGGGACTGTATCCAGATGTTTCTGCACTGTGGGAATGACTGCTACTCTGGACACCTTCTGATTCAGCAGATAAAGAATTGGGGCATGGCAAGTCGCTCAGCAGTGGTCCTGTTGTGTGTTCTCATGTTTGATCCTGGATTCTCACCTCTGATTATGTGACCTGAGCGCCAAAGCCCACTCCTGGGGTTCCCTTCAGTCTGCAGGTTGGAGACGAAATGGATGCCAACAAAACTTAGTAGTGGTGAATAAGTTTTTTAAATTTTTGTAGTGTGTGATGCCATTGTTCTCTCCTTACTTTAGTTATAGCACTGATGCGCCCGGTTGCCTTCACGTCCTGAACCCATGCTGTGAAATGCTAAGTGTTGAGGACACCCAGCTCCTGGTGTCAGAGGTTTTACAATGCAGTTTGAGGGTTCGTGTGACCCAACGGTTACTATTTTGCATTTTTCGGAAATGCATTAACTTCCTCCATGATTCACTCTGTTTGTCTCACAAAATGCTAATGTGTTTTTCCCTTCCTGCCTAAAACAGGAATGGGAAGGGAACTATTGCAATTACATAAGTTTTTCTTAACGATAGCTGAATTTCATTGTGTGTCACGTTTCATCTACTAAGGAAGATGATCTAAATTTTATTTGCATAGTACAGTGGCTACCATTCAGTGAAAACTAAATTTAAATTTAAATGGAATTTAAAATTCAGGTGTTAAAGTGGATTGAGTGTCTATAGAGCTTACTGAGCTAATGACACCAAGTTCTATGTTGATTTCATAAATTTAATCAAACATTAAATTCTTTGATTGAGGTGTACAGATTGTAACAGCATCTGGGACACCATGTTTAAATTGCATCCAACTGTGTTATATGATGCTAAAGTTAGTGGTGATAGCGGATTTCATCTCAATGAGTTGTATGGGATTTTTATTGTATTCTATGACAGAACATTTGTTCTGTTATAGAAACAGGGGGAAATGAATGGAATTGATCTAATAAGCAAATTTTAGTTTGGATTTCTCTTTGCTTTTTAGCATAAAAAGAGGGTGTTAAAGTTAAATCAAAATACATTAAATGTTTTACGGTGTATTAGCAGCATTAAATATGAGCTAACTATTTGGATATGAAATAAGTAAAATTTATAAATTGAATACACTAAACTTAATATTACCTATCAAATAATTTACATAAAACAGTGTTTCTTAAACTAAGGAAGGTGATCGTTGAATTGTTGAATCTCTTTTTATATGATTTAAAACAAGTTGTTTAACTAAGACATCCAGGAAGGTCTAAACTAAATATTTACATCATTTAATAAACTTAGCTGTATCGAATCTCTCCCCAAAATTTAAGGTATTGATAATTGATAAACAATATAAAAAGGGTAATTCATTATCCAATTAAATATTTTATAAATAGGTTTTCAAAAGAATAAATGGATCAAAGGTAGAAATGGTTGAAATTTTGGGATTTAAAACTATGATTGGAATAAAGTAAGTCATTTTTGATATTTAGTGACACGGTTAACTTTACTCATGTAAAACAGGCTGATCATACTTTAAGGTTTTAAAACAGAAAATATGATGATTGAAACTAAATTGGTCTAATTTGGAGATTTAAAATTAACAATTATGGAACTGCTTCTAAAATATGGTTAAGGTTTGGGTTCAACACAATGGGAAAACATTTATTTCTCTGATGTAGGCCTTATATAAAAAGAGGGTCAAAAGATTGACAAAATACAGCTCTAAAGGAGAAGCTTCTTAAAATTCGAAGTTTACTGAGTTATAATATAAAAGGAAAATTACTGGAAGAGACTTAACATAAGGAAATAAATGATAATTTGGAATAAAGTTTTAAAGAGAAATAAATAAAATTAAAAGCTACCACAAAATCTCTTACTTTATGATAATAAAATAACTATTAAAATAAGATTTGATAACAAGAACAATATATGACTTGAAACAGTAAGGAATAATTAGAGGATTAATTAATAAATCAGTATAAATGAAATATTAATTCAAATTGGAAGGAATTACTTATTTTATTTTAAAATACATTAAGGAGCTCTAGATAGGTGACAGACTCTGTTCCAGTATGGTGACCAGCTGATGACCTCCTTGAATAACAAAGGACCACAACCTGGTGTGACTGAGGATCTTTCCTGGCCGGAGGACGACCTCACACCTAGATGTTCATCAGGATTTCTTTCATTCTACTCTGCTTTTGATGTCATCAAATTGGAAAAGAGGGAACGGCCTCTTTGTTAAACTCACCAAATTCTGGGCATAATAATCCCTAAATAGGTGAGCATCGTTACTGAGCTGACGACCCTGAGTTCAAAACTATCAGGAAAATGAGCTGCTGGAGACGAGAGGATCATCTTTGTTTTTCCTATTAACAAGTTTTCATCTTTCATCTACGACGTGCCAACGGACTCATCTTACTTCAAGGAGCATCAAGAAACACGGACACAAAATGAAGATATGTGAAAAAAAAAAAGAAAAAAAAAAAAAAGAAAAAATTGTACAAAAACTATTCAACTGGAAGTTTATTAATAGCTTGTAAGTTTTTATATGCAGTATATTGTATCAAACTTGCTCATTTATTGCATGGATAATTTTGGACAAATATATGTGTAACATCCTATTTACATCAGGAATATGATTGACTTTTCTTAAATATCATTTTAAGTATAACATTAAGATTTGTGGTAAAGTTTTTGTTAAGTATTGATAAATTTATGCATCATCTTTTGGTAAGATATGACTATGGGCTAGATAATTTTGAACATTTATTTTAGGATTTGAATCCTTTATATGATTTTGCTGTGATTTTATGTGCTATGAATATGCCAACATTTTAACAACAAATGTTATGTAGAAGGTTGCATGCAAAAAGAGGGGCGTAATTTATCAGCTATAATATGGTGTTTCTGAATTTAGGCTTATTCCATCGCATAGCATATTTTAAAATTATATTTTGGAGTGTAATCTCTATTAAGAGATTAAAAGAGGGAACTGTTGAGAAAATAAATTTAAAATAAGCTAGTTTTAAAACTTAATATGTCTTGATTCAAATGGCCTAATTGTGGTTTTAAATCAGTAACTTATTCTGGCCTATTGACCTTTATTTTACCTGTAGTTACAGCAGATGGTTTGCTAAGATCGTTTGAACTGCCTTTTGTCTGTGGGAAAACAATACAGTGGAAGTTGTAGCTTTTCACACTCATCTGTGAAAGGCCGTAAACACGGCAGGGGTTTAGGCTTCAGATAGAGGGTCAGAGATAGCTCCTGGTTGGAGGAGCAAAGGTACGCCTTATTTGAATAAATTAAATACAAGAGGATAAAACTTTCTACACAGAAGTAACAATTTAGATTTGCTCTTGCAATTCTCCAAAGATGTCTTTGCACGTCTTTGCTTTTCTTTCTTTCTTTCTTTCCTTTTATGTCAGGTAAATGAATGTATGTCTCCGTCGTTCTGCAGTTTCTGGTGTAAGTTTGTGCATTGTCTTACTTTTAAGTTTATGCATTGTCTTATATTGGATTAAACTCTGTAATTCTGTGACGTCAACACGCATTGTTGTTTCCTTGTGCCTACATGTGGCCTGCCGAGAGGACCTGGGATCTAAAGGAAGAGAGAGCCAGACTTTTTTCCAAAGTTAACCTATTTTAGGTAATTCTTCCTTAACAGTGTGAAAGAGATCAGAATCAGATGGAGATGGAAGAAACCAGAGGGGAAAGTAATGTACGTAGATCAGAGAGAAGAGGGAGACCAACAGAAAGACTAACATATGAGACACTTGGCCAGCCATCATATAGTTGTTGGAGTGCAGGTGTTAGTCCGTTGCTGTTCAACCAACCCTTCATGACGACACCTGGTCTACTGCCATTTCCTTATCTTCCATATCCACATCTGTATCAGCAGTACAGTCCCATACAGTGAGACTCGCATAAGAAACTGTTAATGTCAGGAGACATTTTTTTTAAGTGAGGGAGAGTGTAGAGGGGTGAAAAATGAGCTCTTAGTAAATTAAAACAATAATTAAGAAAATAGGCACCCCAACATAATTTTTATTTTTTTGTATCTTTAATTTCTCTTTGTACTAAGTTCTGTAGTGTCATTTTAGTTAGTCCTATGCAATGCCGCACACAACCGCTAGGGGCGCTGCCGCGTTGGTGGCATAGAAAAGATTGAGCACACAAGAAGAATAAATCTTCCAGTTGAATGAGAAGGAAGCTCAACGTGTGTGTCTCGTCTTTCCTATTCCACAGGTCAGTAAAAATGTGTTATTTTGAATATATATACGCTTCTTGGAAGAGTTGAGGAGGTCCTTGAGTCAGCTGTCGACTAATGAGTCGCAAAGTTCGTCTTGTAATTGTTGTGTATGAGGGCGGGACTTGTTCTGGGGGCTGGTTGGAGCTAATGCTAGCGGGCCTGTGCACGTGTGTGTGAGCTAGCTGAGGAGCTAGCTGACGGACAGCAGAGTTCATTTGAGCTTGTGTTTGGCACTTTTTGGGAGAGTCTCACTCAAGGGACATTGTTCTGGTTTCTCTATTTTATAGATGTGATGTTTTTTATTTTTATTTTATTTTATGGGTTGTTGAAAACCCTGATAAATCATATCTGTGTGAGGCTGAGCGCCGAGGCACAGTGTTGAAGAGGCATTGCGCCTTTTTCAGTTTATATTGAAAGAGTGATTGTTTGGTTTAAAGTTATATTAGTCATTTCTGATGTAATGAAGTTAATAGTTCTCTACTGAAGTATGTGATACCTGAAGCATGTTGCATATGAAGTATGTTTATAACACAAGAAGAATAAATCTTCCAGTTGAATGAGAAGGAAGCTCAACGTGTGTGTCTCGTCTTTCCTATTCCACAGCATCACACGTTGAGGGAAGATCATCTCATACATTACCCTCAGCCATCCTAGGTTGCAGGGTAACATATAGCTGTTAAAGTAGGATTCAACGTAAGTGCAAACAAGTTGTATTTATTTTAATTGTATTTTTAGTTAACAGTGTCAAAATTGTTCCTTTTTGTAAGACTGTAGTTGAGCAAATATTTGTACGGCAAAACATACCCAAGAACGCCACAAAACAGCTTTAGCAACGGAACATCTAAGCTTTATTTAATAGCAACACTTTGCTGTTAACTCAGGATAAATTAAAATGCGTTATATTCGTACAAAACATGCTTACCATATTTGGTTTTATAAAGCCACCCATTGAACTTCGGCTCTGCTAACCATTTTTCGTTAAACCCGCTAGTTCGATGTTTGCTGTTGTGGCTCTCGGTGCCCCGAAGACAGCAGGGCCGAGCGCAAATCGTGACACCGCACCTCGTACTGGCACTTCCGGTGGCAGGTCTGACACCTGCCACAAGTGCCACTGCGTTCGGCTGACTTCGGCTGACCTCGGCACCTCTTACTGGCACTTCCGCTGACACCTGCCACAAGTGCCACTGCTTTCGGGACTAGCTGCCAGAGTTGCCACTGTGTTCGGGTGACTTCGGCTGACTTCGGCTGACCTCGGCACCTCTTACTGGCACTTCCTCTGACACCTGCCATTAGTGTCACTGTTTTCGGGTCTAGCTCTCAGTGTTGCTACTGACTTAGGCAAATGGACTACATATCCCATGATGCTTTATTACTAGTAGAAGAAGAACTTAAACACAGACGAAGAAGACAGAATTTAATAATTTTTTTTTCGCATAAATACTTATGTTAGCTGAATTCCTACACGTTTATTATATCATGTATGATTCGTTCATCCTATTTATTCACTAAAGTTCATCTGAATAATCCAGCCGACTCCTTCCGTCTTTGAATTAATCAAATACACAGCAGGTATCAGGGATGCCATTGGTTTCGGCACCTTTGTAACAGCTGAGTCTCGCCTCCACTAGAGCTGCTGTTAGATGTCCAGGATGTTTCAGAGCTGTCACAACTGTTTCCGATGTTTTGGGGGATGGCAATGACAGTTTTTTGAAAACGTGTTACTTATAATGCGTGTTTATAAAAAAAAATTCAATGGTAATTGTATATTTATCCATTTAACACTTTGAATATTTTTGACTGAGTTTAATTCAATCAAGATGGCCAATTGAATATACTATAAAGTGTCACTATTACAGTGGAACCTGTCACTATGTTCAAAGACACATCTGGTTAATCACACATCACTGATAGTTAATAGGACTTTTTACTTAATCAAAATGACATTCAACCCTTGCCCATGTTTATATCGCAGAACAGTGGCTGACATAGTGCAACAGGAAGCCAAATGTTGCAACTGGATAATAGTAATAATAATCAGAGTCTGTAAGCTATGGTAATTATTATGTCTTCCTCCTTACCTTTATGTCATATGTAAATAGGCTACAGCAATGAAAACAATAACCAAAAAAATCTTTGCAATGTTTTTATTTTAAATGTTTACTGAAATCTAGCAAAAACCTTCAGTCCTTTTTTGTCACAAATTTCTGAGCTGAACTTCTCATGGTCTTCTTTTTTTTCAAACACAAAAGTGAATGGCTCCACTGGACAATTTTCATCAGTTTCTCCATCCCAGTTCTTGAGGTCATGGAGAGCTTCCTCTGTCTGTTGAACATCATAATCCAGAACAGCAGGAAGTGTGAGCTGTCCCAAAAAATTCTCATTCTGGCACCATTGGGCTGCTGTCTTGCTGTCCCTCATGATTGTACTGTCCTGCACAAAATAATATAGATTTGTGTGATTATTATCTTTATACCGTTACCTTTAAATAGTAGATATTGGCCATTTAACCTAGATTTAAATATTTTAAGTTTTACCTCATATAAGCTAAATAATTGAAAGATTATTGTGTGCTTTTGTCATTTAGCCACATTTTCAAAACCACATACATTGAAATACTTATTGAACATAATCATTTGTTTTTAATATCAAGTGACTGTTGAATTTTTTACCTTTTCTGGTGTTTTGTCTTTCACTTTATCTCTAGAAAAAAATAATAAATAAGAAATGAGTAGGTAATGAATTCTTTCATACCCTTGGTCTACTATATCTACACATAAATGTTCTTTACCCTGAATCTTTCCGGACCGTTTTCTGAAGAACAACCTCTGCTTGGTACCGGCAAAGACTCATGGTCTTTTGCAGCCACTGGATCACAACCTAGAAAAATAAATTTTCAGAACAGTTATTGTAAAATTACTAATTTCATTTTATTATCTGGTCAAGTTAATTTAAAATTAGAAATAATTTTATTTATAATACATGTATTATAAATCCAAGTATGTATAATGCTGGTATTTATACAAGAATCATAGATATAAAAATCGTAAATGAATCTGAACTGATTCAGATTCTGTTTGATTCTGACTCAGTTGTTCATAATCGAAGTACTGATTCGAGTAGTTGTTGGTGCTGCGTCCCCACTGGCGATGGGTGAACAGGTTGTTCAGTTAGTTTGGGTGGTTTGACACAGTGGATTGTGAACAGGAAGTACATTTTTGAAAATGTAAGAAATGTTGCAATATTGGTCAAAAATCGAATGGAATCTACTGGACTATAAAGTGTGAAAACACACCAAAACTAATATAAAAGACAATGAGTACTGTATTATGCTGTGTTTAAATCAACAATAGTAGAAATTGTGATTTACATTCAAGACCAACTTCATAAATTTTTGCTAAGTAGATAAGTAATACATTTATTTTAAACACATGACTTTAATGATGTGTTCACATCCTTTTTTAGCTAACCTCTGGCAGAATCACTTCTGTGATCATGTGTTGGTCAGCAGTTTCATTGCCAGGAACGCAAAAGATGTCTTCAAGTCGCATGATGAGGATGTCTGTCTGTAACAAGAAGGGATGCTGTTAGATCAGTCTGTTAGTTTTATGTTTATTGTAAGAACACACTCCAGATTTGGTATTTTACAATTTTGTATACAGCCTACACGTAACAATTGACTTTCAGTGATAGATATCAAAGTAAGTCATTACTTTGTATTGTATTTTCATATATAATTTTAGATTTCTTCTTTTTTTAACCAAAATATTGTTCAAAGTTAAAAAAAAAATAAAGTATGAGTATGAAGAGAAATCTGTGTAATGTCAAACTGTACAGACTTTGAAATTGCACAGCTTGATATCCACTTTTCCTTTGAGTATTCTGTCATTACTTTACTAATACTGTAAAATGGTAAAGGTAAGCCATTGATTTTTATATTGATAGAATTTTTTGGATTATATTGCCTAAACCAGCTAATACATACCATCACATCATTAAATATGGTGTCATGGTCACTGTAGAATTTGCGGAGGAGTAGATCAAATCCTTTGTGTTTCCACATATACATCCTGTTTGACAGAATATCCCCGGTCTGCAATTTCTTTTCCATAACCTGCAAAATTTCATATGTAAGAAAAAAAATTTTTATTTAATTAGTTAAAAGTTAAATATCCTTTACATAATGCAAGATAATACCTTGATCTCTGAATCTGTAAGAATGTCTTCAGCTGTAGTAGACTGCAGAATCTTGTCACTGTTTAAGAGAAATCAATATTAGCATAACTTTGCAGGTGATGATACAACCCAGAAGTAAATGTATGGATTTTTCTTATCAATTCCATTATTCTTCAAACCTAAGCTTAAGTCCTTGATATTCATGTAATCCTTTAATTTTATGAAATCAATTTTAACATAAAGTTAGTAATTTAGCTTTCATTTTAGAAAATTGCATGGTCTGCACTGTTAAATTGCTTAAGCTGGTTAAATATAAAGTGCATCATAACACATTCAGTCCTTCAAGCTATAATTCAAAATTAAGAGAAGTTTGATTCAATTACAACCACTGTTTTTACATGAGATAAGTAATTCTTACATATCAGGGTTTGCACTGCATCCACAAAAGAAGTCCCCCTCATTCCAGTCTTCTGGCAAACCAGCACACTGAAAATGCAACCAGTTTTTACAGGTTGTGCATTGTACCCAACGGTACTTCTTAATGTGTCCGTGGAAAAGTCTGAGAAGAAATAAAAACATAGCAAAAGTACATATTAAATTAAGATTTTTAAAAATAACTTAAATATATCATTTCCTAATCACAACACTTCACATTTTGCAGAGTTGAATGTACTGTAAGACTGAATTCGTGCAACACATACGATGTTTTCCCTGTTGCTCGCTGAAACAAACATGTCCTGATCTTCCAGGCCAAACAATGCATACTTGAATCCGTGTCTCTCTGCTCTGTTTCTTGAAGTTTACTTTCCTTTTTTTCCATTACAATGGCTTCTTTTAAAGTTGGTGGGAAATCCTATTTGGCAAAGACAAATGTTGCTTCACAACTTATTTCTTGAAGTAATGTGGATTACAGTGCAATGGCTGAAAAAAAAACCTCACCTTTGGATCAACATTTTTCAACATTTCACTGGCATGATGTAGACGAAGAGTCCGGCATTGACTAAGTGTCAGAGGCTCTGCACTGACCTTGTGACGTTGAACTTCATTTTCAACAGCCTAACAACAACAAAAAACATTTATTTAAACCACAAAAAGAAAATTGTTATGGAAGTATTGCATAAGCAATGCAACTCACTGAACACACAAAAACTCCACAATTGATAGAATCCTGTTGCTTCCACTGTGGAGGAAATGTTACTGTCCAACCTTGAAGACCACCAGAAGATCTGAAGACATTCCTGAAAAAACAAAGCTAGCATTTTAGGTAACCAATATCTTCTCATGAATGTACAAATAAGTTTTGTGCATCAGTCGTCCTGTACCTGAGTAAAGCCATGTCGTCATCACTTATGTTTTTGTAAAGTGATAGGGAGTCATATATCCGGATCTCTTTGCAGCTGAAGTCAAAGACCTACAGGACAAGCATGTTTTCATTCATAAATTTCAAAATTTTAGATAATTTCTGCAAAATTATCTTAATACTTCCACTTTTTAAAGTTTTTGTTTTGCTTTGTTTAAATACTCTTTGTATGTATAAAGTTGTGAAAACTACCTAAAACACTTTGTGATAGCTCACCCAGAGAATGAAATGATTCCCAGTCTCAGGAGAAGAATGACCCACAATCCTCGGAAGGTATATTTTTCCACATTGCTTTAAGGTAACAAAAAAGAAAAGTCATTTACATAAAATACTGTCAATTGAATAAATTAATAGATTTAATAATTAATACATTTTTATTATTTCATTAATTGTATTTTAATAAAGTAGTACTTACTGGTATCTGCTTCACAATCTGATCTCGGACAGTTCCATCTTTGGTCCACTCACGGTGCCATAAAATGAAGTCATATGTACCCAGGGAAGTACACTGCAAAATTATAGCACATATCTTTAACAATGCCAACTTATTTTTTCATTTACGAAATGACTTTTAAATTCACCGTATTGTCTTGGGCCGCCAGTTGTGCTACTCGGTAGTTGACAGCCTACAATTAAGAGATATAATAATAGCAATAGCTCTGTAAGAGCAATGTAGACACAGGAATAGTTAATTAAACAAAAACATGTAAACAATACTTACATCATCTGTCAACCATGGCATAACCAATGAAGATTCTTCTAATAAATCTGAGGTGCACACACTGGTAATGTCTTTGATTGACACGGGAAATCGTCTCCTGGCAAGTGCTAGGACTTCATTTTCATCCCGTCGCCCAGACAGCAAAGTCTTCAGTTTCACCTTTCCGCATGTGTTATGAATAAAATAATCATTATTTTAAAAAAACAACAGAATAAATATATAGCTTTGTCATTACCTTGCTGTTATCATCAAGAATGTATTGCTGTGCCACAAAGGAGGACATTACATTGCTGTCAGCCTTGATGTTTAGTTTCTGCTCAGGAGCTAAGGTTTTCATCACATCTATAAAGACAAATGGAAAAAATTAAATATTCATAACACTGTACTTCTATTTGTCAAGTCTTTATCATTTGTACAATTTATGGAAAATATCCAGTAGTCAGATACTGTGCTTAAAGATATGCAAACAGCAGTCACTGACTTTTTGTGTTTAAAGTAAGAAGCCGATATTGAAGTGACAAAGACTCTGATTTAGCAGCTATGTTGAGAATTGAAAGATGTTGAGTTACAGGGCAGGAAGAGAGAAATAGGGGTATAGGAAAAAAATTAAAGATGGGAACAATCTTTCTGTGTTAGGGAAACCTTAAGGAAATCAAAGATATGTTGTCTTTACATGACAATGCCTGAAATACAAAGTCAACATGCAAATAAAAGGCATTGAAACCAAAGCAAAACAGAAATACAATGAAAGTATTAAAGCAGAAAATATTGAATCAATTGGTGCCTACTCAAATACATCACACTTATGTTTCATGTTTATAGTCATTGACATAATTCAACGTCCCTGCTACTGAAAAAATTTCTACTTTATTATCACTGCCATTAGTATACTCATCTTTCTTACCAGAAGACTTTAGTCCCAGCATCCCGTTAAGTCCAACGTCCAGCTGGGCATTGCACATTGCCTCCATGTCTTTTTGAAAGTTTCTGTTGAGCTTGTCATTGTGCAGATCAATTAAGACCCTCACAGTCTGCTTGAAATGATGTTCATTCATTTGGCACAGTGAATACCTTACAGAAGCAAGTTCTCGGTTGAACTGTTCAGCGACAGATGAGTTAACTTCTTTCCTAAGATCATGGCAAATATTCAGGCTTCTGAGCTTCTCCTCTGGTCTTTTTTGATTTTTTTGATGAAATCTATCATACAGAGAATATCTCTCACATGTCCCTGTTAATGGATGTTGTCGTGCAAATTGGTTGATCCCGTCGTCTGTATGCATTGGCAAAGGACATCTCAATTTTTTGACCCACTCCATGTTAATCTGTAATTCCTTTTGCTCTGCTTTTTTGATGTTTTCAACCGTTGGGGCACAAAGTCGGCCATCATGAGGTTGGAAGTACAGCTGTTTGGTGCGGTTGTTGGTGTGTCTTGCGACCTGGCCAGCTACATCTGAAATGTAGCATGTAGGGAGGTTTTTAAAGCTCAACAAACCGTCTGCATGATCTCTGGCAGACTCCATCCAGAACAGGAAGTTGACGTAATAAACGACACCATGCATACATGAGAGGTGAAGGACACCACCTTCAAATAGAAAAAAAATAAGTAATAAATACAATGTGCATCACAATACTAACAAAAATGGAAAGTAAAAACCAAATACTCACCACCAGCTTTCTGCATCTTCAGGAAAAGTTTTGGATAGACATCTTTAAAACATAGCAGTTCCTGGAGCCTATTAATGAGCTCTGCTATTGTCCCCTCAGATGACACACCCAGAGAAAGGCAAGCATCTTGAAGATCCTTCTTGGAATGCTGGCAATTTGAGAGATACGTTTTCATTAATAGAACATAAAATTGTGAGTACTGTGCTGAAAGTGAAACACATAATGCACCTTTTTTGATTCGATGAGTTCCAAAATTATGTCTTCGTTTATCTCTCTCGTTGTATGTGTGGTGTTGTCCTGTTTTTTTTTCAATGCCTTTTTCATTTCGGTTTTTGGAAGAACGTTTCCAACTCGGGTGTGCTGTCCCATCCAGGGTGCCAAAGTCGAGTGTTGAGTTGATGTGCTGAATGGATTCGCAACTGTTGTTCCTTTAATGAAAGTATGAATCATGACATAATTATTTAACTTCGGTAACATGGCTTGACTTAAAATATAGTCTTTCATTAATATGACTTCTCTTTACTGCAGTTCTACACAGCAAATAAATAAATACCTGAAATGAGGGCATCTGCGATTATTGATTTGTCTAAATCGGACCACGCCTTAACAATATCAACTTCAAGTTCCTTGTCAGAAATGTCATCAGGATTAGGTCTTTTAAATGTGCCAACTGCAAAACAACAAGACAGTCATAATGCATGGATATATAACAATTAATCAACATACAAAAACTGAAATTAAAATTTAAGTTTATTTCTAAAAAATAATTCCCAGGCCATACATAATTTCAAAACACAAAATCATAACTTTATCCAAATACTAACATTTTTAAAATGTATGTTTGTCTTGTTAATGTACATGTATAACAAAAGTCTTACGTGGTATGTCAAAAGCCAGTTTCCAGTTTGCATCCGCTATTATTACCGGTGGGTGGTGTCCGCACTGATAACACGAGAAATCAAATTTAAAATTTGTCAGAGAAAGAAAGTGATGGAATGCCTTTCGAACAGTTTGATGATGGTATCTGTTGTCATTAAAGAAGGATAATGTCTCCAACATCCGTCCGCTTGTTGACTTGTTCTGTGAGTAAACACATATTTACAGACATAATAAGAAATTTTAGTTTTTACAAATGAAAAACTAAAAAAAAAAAATTATTGATGTTTGGCTTTAATTTTCCTCACCGCCAGGCCTGAAAGCAGAAGCTCACATAAAGGAAGCGTAAGAAGGACATTGTTGCTGAAATTGTGAAAACCTGAAGTATAGTCTTGGAATCTCACAATGTTCCCACAAACTGGGCATTCTTTTTCGGCAACTGAGATACCTATAGATTAAATTATAACTTGCATTAGTTTATAGTAAATACACAACACAGCTGCCTGAAAATGCATACATTTGTAGTAACATAATGTCACTTAAACAAAATATGGCTTATATATCCAGAACAATGCAGAGGAACACTTTATACTCACCTTTTTTGACATAACTAATGCCATAAACCGTGGCTTGTGAGGTGACTATCTTGGATGGACTAAGCTCTGGAGGGGTAGGTCCTGGACAGTATGGACAGGTGCTTTCAGAAGGCAAAAAGCATGGTCGTGGCACTTCCTCACATGTTCTTAATTTTATTGGTAAGTCCTGTAGGCAAGGGATACGCTTATGCGTATATATGTAGAGAGTCATTGAACATATTTTTTGTGTGGTCATTTTTTGCTCTGCAGAATATATGGTACTGTCTAGCATGTGAGTTTCTAAGTCTTCTATATCCTCAATCTGCACATCAGACTGCATCATCACAGTGTTTTGTGACTCCTGGTAAATCCACCACATTGCCATCATTCTGTGAATGCAACGATGGGATTTTCCACTTCCCTTGCATTGGCAGTTCCATTTTCCAGCCAATGAATCAAAAACAACTCTTGTTCTTCCAAATTGACACCAGCTGTCAGTTTCATTTGTGAAGATGGAAAAAAAATACCAACGTTGAGGGACTTTGTTCTCTCCAAAAATCACAGGGAACACACTGTCTACATTGATGTTCTTAGCTGCCAGATCCAGGTTTTCACATTTTGCAGCCCATTCTGATGACATCAAGCCTTTGCTAAGCATGTCCTGCAGTGAGTCTGACTTTAGTACTGCTGGTTTGACATACTGCTTGGCATGCTTTGTTCTTTCAAGGTGAACACATTCTTTCCCTGGATTACCAGACGACCATGCTATCTGCATGAATTTGCGGCATTGCTCCAACTCGCAGTCAATCGTTGGTGGGTTTGTCGACTTCATGACGTGAATAGGAAAAACAGGACTGTGGTCATGTTTTGGAGTCACATATAGTCCGTGTACAAAGTCAACACACGTCATCGGTGTCTTTTCTATATAATGCACATCCCTAATGTGCCTTGTTAAATTTCGGTATGTGCTTAACATAGATGTACAATGTGGACAGGCAAACTCTTCTGTTTTGGACTCCATGTTATCCTTGCCACCTGCGGTCTTCCTTTTTTTTCTATTTGAAGTGACAAGACTTTCTAAAAGAGAAAAACATGAACAGTAATGAATTACTCTTGAAAAGGTACCAACAGTTACTAGAAAGAAGAAACAAAAACTGTATTTTCAGTAACACTTCATTTGAAGGGGTGAGCATAAGACTGACAAGATGTTATGTCAAATATGACATAACACCTGTCATGACAATAAAGGAGTCTTTATGAATGTTTTTGACAGTTGTCATGAAGTGTCATTTGGTAAATAATGACACTTTTAATGCCAAATTTCTATAAAAGTTTCATTAAAAGTCAATTAAAACTGCAAATTTAAAATGATTTTTAAAATTATGATAATTTAATGGCAAGTTGGCATTTTTAATGGATTTTCAATAAAACTTTTTGAGGAAATTGACATTAAAAGTGTCATTACTTACCAAATGACACTTCATGACAACTGTCATAAACATTCATAAAGAGTTCTTCATGGTCATGACAGTGTTGTCATGTTTTTGATAGTGTCATGTAAGTCTCATGACATGACACTATCAACCTTTTTCATATTTTTAATATGAAAAGGGTTGTTAATAAATTTGAAACTGCTGTTTCGAACCTGTAAAGACAAATAATCAATAGGATACTTTTACCTCTTTTGTAAGGTTTACTATTCTGATTAATTAATGACTTATCTATGTTGTTGTGCTTGATGGGATAAATGGGTTTCATATATAGAAAATTGGTTGAGTCTTTATCGGGTAG
Source organism: Poecilia mexicana (assembly GCF_051168715.1). NCBI lineage: Eukaryota > Metazoa > Chordata > Actinopteri > Cyprinodontiformes > Poeciliidae > Poecilia > Poecilia mexicana. Next base: position 25,469,139 of record NW_028263375.1, read on the forward strand.
GTAAGGAGAACTAACTCTAGATTACAAAACAGCACAATGAAAATCCAATTATAAAATAGGAACCTATGAATGAAAAAAAATCATTTAATAAAAGAGAAATATTTTTTGGTGGTTCCTTTCCCTTATGGATGTGTAATTGTAAAGAAATGGATACATTTTCTTTTTAGTTTTCCATAATCACAGATTTTTCCAAATAAATATGCATATATTTGTAATTCTTTATACAATGATTTTTTATTGTTACATCTCTATCAAATTTTTTGAATTGTTATTGTTTTATTATATATTATGCTAATGAAGAAGGTGTTGTCTTAATTAAATCTGTGCCCATTTGTTGGCTAGCATTACACTCTACTTGGCTTTAAGACAAGTTATGTGATAAATAATGTGTCATTGTGAATAGTACAGGCATCCTCAAAGCTTATATATTTTTGGTGCAGCTTTCATAATCCACATTAAAAGCATGATGTGGAAAGACATATTTTTAAAATGAGGTGTTGAAAAAAAACATTAATAAATTACCTTTTCTTTTTTTGGATGTGGTACCTGCAAGACAGAAATTTTAAATAAAACTTAAAAAGTCATACACTCATACAACCAGATAAATATTTTCAGCGCATTGCATACAAATGTCTTGGGAATACTTATTGTAATGCTTAATCATACTGTTTCACATGAAGATAAGAATTTGTCTGAATCAAAACTACAAACCATGTATGCGATCCAAATGCTTTATGAAGTTATGAGATCTTGAGAAAACAGAACATTTGCACATTGGGCAGTGGTAGTGACTCCTGCTTGTTTCTGTGCCATCCTTACAAAAGCAGGCAACCACAAATTTTTCTTAAAAAAAAAATATACAGATATTATAAGGCATTGCATAATACAAATAAAAGAAATTTCATCATCAATAGACCTTAGATATAAATTAATTCTATCATACCTTGACTGTTGTTAATATAATAAATTGCCTCTTTGAGATGCCGTGATATGAGATGAGCAGCATTTCCAATTTCTTTTTTCTCACAAAACATACACTGTGAGGCTGCACTGGCCAAAAAAGAGTCCTTATCAGAAAAACAATGGGAAGCTGTGATAAAAAACACAGAAAGATCAACATAAAACATGAAATTATAAGAAAAAATAAATGTGGTTTAATAATAACACTTAATGTAGTGTCATTATAGGTTATGAGTGTTACAGTTCTATTTCTGCAAATAAGAATAATTTCATTCCATACAAATATTATATAGTACATCTTACCGTACATGTTCACAAATTTGTTGTAAGCAGTCAAAGACTTAATAATCTATCCATGTAAAAAAAAAAATAAGAAAGGACAACGGAAAAGAAATGGTTTCAGTAGGTTGCATATTCAGCCATGACAATATAATAATTAGAGTAATAAAAATGTTACAGTACACTTAAAACGCAAATCCACATGCAGAAGCACATGCGAATTAATTGATAATCACATAAATAAATATCTGTGGGCAAAATAATGTATGTACATAAATTCACTTTATGTGCGGTCTAACACTCCCAATGCTATTTCCCAGGACAGGCGCAATTACACTAAGAGCGTAATGGCAACGCTCGGAGTTAGCTGTCGATGCGATGGCTTATAACCCTAAGCAAAGTCAACCACAAAAAATATTAATTTTATTGTAACCCCGATTAAAATAGTGTTAACTGTAACGCTATAATACGCTGGTCATAAATATATCAAGAAGGTATTTTTTTTAGCAACGATGTTTAAAAAAAATGGGGGGGAAAAAATCCCATGTGGTTGCAGGAAACGCTAGCGTAGCCTATGACTGTCGCAGATTGTAGTGTGTCATTCATGTATCATATGTTTTTGAAATCATCAAAAGCGTTGCAAAAGAAAATGAAAGACTTACCTTTGTATCAGTGCGTTCTCAAACGTTCGATCACTACTAAAAGCAGAGTCGTAATAACGTGGTCGTCATTAGGCTTTACGTAAATTTCTTGCACCCTCGGGTTGCCAGATAGGGCTTTGGCCAAGATGGAAAAACGTAGTAGTTGTGTAAAACGTATATTGTAGAAATTAATAAAGTTTGAAAAATAAATTAAAGCTTAATGATCATAATTTCTCATGGAGGAATAATAAGTTATTTGATCTTGATGTAGTAAATTCACACGTTGACTAAACATGAATTTTACAGCAGACTTCAAATTGCTGTTTAAAGTATTTACATACAATGGAAAATAAATATTGACAAATATTTTACTATGCATATACTTTGTGACATAAACTTGAAAAAATGTTGAAACATATCTGCCAAATAAAATAATATGTAAACAGCACAATTTTCTTTGAAAAAATCATTTGCATCTTAAGTATAAACTAAAGTAATTTTTATTTCCAAAAATATGTAACATTCTTGTTCTTAATGCTGTTTAAGATTCACACATTGTCAAATTTTTTGAGGTGTAAATAATTTGTGTTTTGACTTATCAATATTCAATATTGGTGTAAAAAAATTGAAGTTGTTTTAACTTGAAAGTGAAAATCCTCCTGCTGCCTTGAAAATGCTGTTGAAATGCATTTTTTAGCTCAGATTTTAGTCATTCTCTCATCTTTGAATAAGAAAACTTTGAAGACAATGAACCGAACCAGAAAAAAACACAGAGAAGCAACCTTCATTTATGCCACACAAATCTGTAATAAACTTGACAAATAATGAAAAATAGCGGGGATTAAATGTAATAAATAAAAACAAGTAATAACTATTTAAAAATGATTAACTGGCATTTTTGGAAAATTATGATAACATGTTTCTTTTTTTAAAAAATGCATTATCTTAACAAAAAACACTGAAAGTTATAGTGGCTGCCTGGTCTATTAGATAATAGACCAGGCAGCCACTATAACTTATGACATCCTGTGCACTGTCATGGAACCAGGCTGAACATAATGTCACTCTGGAATTGTCAATATCTCATGTTGCCACTGTCAGAAATGTTAACTAATAAGTCAATATTAGTGAACTTACCCGGTTTAATAATCAATAGCATTATATTAAGGTCATTGTATGAAAATAATTATAATCCGGAACTGACAGGAGCTTGTCAGCACTGACATACCATGGCAACCGAGTGTCAGTTGTAGTGGTAGGTACCTACTGGTAGCTATTATCACCTGTTGCAGAAGAGGTCCCATCTGAAAGCGCAGGAGTTGTCTTTCTCTGTTTAAGTCTGAACACCGGCTGTATATTTAAATATGTATGAGAATTATGTTGTAATTAAGATATATTTTATTTCTATTTGTTTGATCTAAAGTTATTCATATGCTACATTCTGTCTGAAACAGATAGAGAATGAGGTTAGCAGCCTGTGGCACCCACGGCCACCTTACTTGTGTCACCTTACCCAGTGGTAAGGTGGCACAAGTGGCACCTTACCCAGAAGCCCGTGGCACAAGTGACAGCTTATGGCAACTGTCAACATGTTTTCACTGAGGCTGTTTATTGGAAACTGAAATTTGAGACTGTATAAAAAATAGACCAGGGCATATTTGCTTTTTTTAAGGGAACAGAATACTTAACAAGAAATGCAATACTTTGTGCCAGATCCACCATTATTTTCATTAATTATAAATTCATTCATATTAATTCTGACACAGAAGCTGTCACCAAAGAATATTATATTTCTATTCTATTGTTTTCCCCACTAAGCATATTTAAATATGCTGAAGTATGTATAATACAATTAAAAATACTTTAAAAATACAACTGTTTATAAATATGGCTGCATGTATAAGGTTTCCAGTAACAAAACAGCGTGTTATGAAAGATTAAATGTTCAAATACGTCATTGTGCCTGTTAAACATATAACGCTGAGTGGAGCGGTCGAACGCTATAAGATGGCCGCCCTAAATCTCGTGAGCAAAAATAGGCGAGAGGGGTCCGTGAGGCGTGGGAGGTGCCAGTATGAGGTCGTGGCAACCCTTGGAAGGTGCCGAAGTCAGCCGAAGTCAGCCGAACGCAGTGGCAACACTGACAGCTAGACCCGAAAACAGTGACACTAATGGCAGGTGTCAGAGGAAGTGCCAGTAAGAGGTGCCGAGGTCAGCCGAAGTCAGCCGAAGTCACCCGAACACAGTGGCAACTCTGGCAGCTAGTCCCGAAAGCAGTGGCACTTGTGGCAGGTGTCAGCGGAAGTGCCAGTAAGAGGTGCCGAGGTCAGCCGAAGTCAGCCGAACGCAGCGGCAGCACTGGCAGCTAATCCCGAACGCAGTGGCACTTGTGGCAGGTGTCAGACCTGCCACCGGAAGTGCCAGTACGAGGTGCCGAGGTCAGCCGAAGTCAGCCGAACGCAGTGGCAACTCTGGCAGCTAGTCCCGAAGGCAGTGGCACTTGTGGCAGGTGTCAGCGGAAGTGCCAGTAAGAGGTGCCGAGGTCAGCCGAAGTCAGCCGAACGCAGTGGCACTTGTGGCAGGTGTCAGACCTGCCACCGGAAGTGCCAGTACGAGGTGCGGTGTCACGATTTGCGCCTGCTGTCTCTCCCCGAAGAGGTGCCAGGGGTAGCTGTAGGTGGCTAATGTCAGTTAGCTGCGGCCCGGTTAACGTTAACGCCGGTGGATTGACGTAACACCGGTGCCGGTGCGCTTGGTCAGCAAGTAAAAGAGTAGATTCTTCGTCTGCGCCACTATTCCTCTGACTCCGAAAAAAAAAAAAAAAAAATCCAACGTTTTTTGACCTTTTCTCCGTGACATGTTGCAGTCGGTGTTACCGTGTGAAGAGGTAGAGAAAGGTAGTGGTGCCGGTGAAAAAAAACAAAGAAAAAGTTTTCTTCCTTTAACCACTAGATGTCGCCATTGCGCGTAAACGGATTTTACCATGAATACTCATAAACCTTCATCGTCACTGTTGCCATGTATAAAAATTACGTAATTTACAACAAACAAGCAGCGCTTAGCCTGGCGGCGGGGGCAGTAAAGCATGGCGGGCCGCCAGGCCTATAATACACTGGAGGAAACACTTGAATAGCTTAATCTTTGCGTTAGTGATAGTAATCATAGACTAACTACTTAAAATAGCACAACTCACTACTGACCGGGGCAGAAACAAGTCGGCAGCCATTTAATGCTTCTTTTGATCCTAAATAATTGACCCAACCTAAAACAAAATGATTGTTTGCTTCCAGGCCTTTGAAAGCTTTCATCTGCCTCTGGTTCATCAGGTCTGCAACTGCAGAAAGTTAACTTGATCACCTCAATGCCACATAAATCCTCAACATTATACAAGAAGTCTTTTTAGCCGAGAAAATATGGATCATCCTAAATATATAATTCAGATGGGGCTCAGGAAGTGGATTTCTCCAGTTTAAAAAATGGCTAATTGGATTAAAGCAGTACGCTAATGCCCTAAATTAGCTAGAACACACAAGGTGCCTCAAGAACTGTATATTTAGGATATGATGATCCATATTTTAAATTTTGAACCTGAATAAAATGGTAAATAGTGTGCAGTATTGTAATTAAGTATAACACCAGCTGAACATGTTGAACTGAACAACCGTCCTGAATGTAAGCTGCTTCTCCGCCGCCATTACATCCTCTGCAACGCTGCCAGGAAAAAGCAGCCGAGTCAGAAAGTGGGAATAGCAAAGTGGACAAAGGACATTATGGGCTTAGAAATAATAAATGATATAATTTATGACCAGTAATGGAGTCACTGGATAGGTAAGTGCATGCTTTTCTTATGTTTCTCACCACTTCCTGTTCGCTCTGCTGTGAAAAGGAGTTTTATACAGATAACATTAGCAGGAACACAGGAGGAAGCATCAATATCATTTTAGGGAGTGATGCAACAACAATAAACAATTTCTTCAGGCTGAATTTAAAATATAAGAGACGACACATGAATTGTGTTACCAGGGAGTGAAGCTTTATGGAAATACATACACAACCAAGGACACATGACCTAATATTTATGCAGTCGATTAAGCTACAGTTAAGTTACATCCACATGCCGTACCTTGAATATTTCTTTATTTTAGTCGTCCATCTGCGGTTAAGATATTGATGATACTGTCACCGTCAAGAGAAACGTATTATTCACAATAGCATTCATAAATATAAAAGTAGACAAAACTTTGCAAAGGTTTTAGTGGTAACAGTAAAAAAAAATTCAAATTTGGCATATCACTGAAACGTTTCAGCACGGAAAACCTGTAAAACAAAATCTGCTCTAAACTGTGAACAACCGTTTCTTTCTTTCTTTTTTTTCTGTGATGATAGTCAGATGTTAGTTTTCTGGATGTAAAGATTTATTTGCATAAACTGACTCGAATCAGCTGCGTTTCTTGCTTCTCTAACTGAGGCTCCGTCAGGTGTGCAGAGTCTTAAAAAAATATCAGTTTTCTGACTCACTTAAGCAGTTTGCTGCTGCCACCAACACTGAAGTATTTGCTGTCCTCCAAATTTGATAAAAGTAAAATTTAATACCTTTTTTTTAATTGAGAAGATGTACTTTTCAACCTGAGTTCTCAAGATATTTACAAAAAAATATATATTTTTTTTCAAAACACATTTAGCCTATACTACATAAAATGCACCCAGTCATAAAAGCTAAAATGTTCGAAAATAGATCCCACTGTTTTTGTCTAAATCTGTACGACCCAAAAAACAAAAATACAGCAATAAATTACACAGCGAACACTTTTCCCCTCCCATCTTCTTGTTTATTTCCAGCAGCTTGTCTTGTCTTCCTCCCTCAGTTCCTTTTGTGCTTCCTGAACAGGGCGTAAAGGACCTTCAAGGTGGCGGCGACGTCCTGAGAGACGATATCTGTCACAATATTCACAGGACAAATGTTACGTAATCAGCCTGGCCAAGTCGAAGCGCCGTGACTGCGACCACGCTTTGTGGACATTAGCTAATAGCTCCTCTCACAATCCACTCAGGCGGGTCAACAGATCAGGGGGACAAGAAAAATCCATTAGGCAGAAATTTGATCTCTCTGTCCTTGGTGGGACTCAATAAGTGAATGAACGTGACATTAAGATTGACTTCGTCGCTCGCTCATCTAATTAACACGCACAGCATGCTCCCGTTTAAAGGCCTTTAGTCCTGGAATTCATCCTTTCATTACAGCAATTATGGCATTAATTAAAAAGACAGTAAAAATGAATTAAATTAACTGCTACCTCTGGACTTAGATTAATCGTGCCGGTCTTTACATGATCAGTTATAGTGTCGGGAATTTATTTTAAGGTTGAAAAGGCGCCATGCGCGTCCGGTGGAGAAGAGAATGGGCGAGTTTGGGTGCCTGTAAGAGGGAAGTTGAAACTCAACCAAAAGATCATCCAGTTGGTAACGGATGCACGGAGAGGAAAGATTGACCTGTTTGGTAATTGATGGATTCGTATCCATCAATACCAATTGATGGATCGATACCAAATCAATCTGTTTGGTATTGATGGACTCAGGTCCCGATATATCGGTTGTTTCCCTTGCTTCGTTGTTCTCCTATTTGCAGTGAAAAAAGTTATACAGCAACTGATTATATTTGCTATTTACCGCATGAGAGTGACCTGTGGTTTACAGTGTCATGCCATATTTTTATGTTAATAAACACCGAGTACTATAAAAATATCATAAATATTTTTCTAATGGTATTCTCTACATTATTATTTGCTTCAGTGTTTTACTGTGCAACTACATTCAATGCAATAAAAAGTCATAAAGTGGTTAAATACTACACTGCACGGGACGATAAAATGGTCAAATTTTAGTTGATTCATTACGTTGCTGTATTGTACAGTATTATGTGAAACCATCCAAAGCCATGGAAATCGATTTTGTTTAATTTTTCTGTATCCTTCCCGAAGTTTCTCGCAACAGCTGGCAGGAATTTTGGCTGATTCCTCCAGTCAGGTAACAACTGAATTATTCACACACCTTTTCAGATCTGCTTAAAAATCTTCAGCGGGACTAAGATCTGAGTTTTGAAATGGCTACTCCAAAACACAGATATTTAACTCAATATTTACCAAATGAGTGCTTCTGCAAACCGTAACTGTACTTTTTATGTTGCTCTTTAGAGCAATGCCTTCTTCCTCTCGGAGCGGCCTTTCAGCTTGTGTCAACGCGAATGATGAGTTTCACTGAACAGCTTCAGCCTGCAGCTCAAGCTACATTTCACACCACAACACATTTATCTGTGAGACATAATGATTACTGACCGGTTTTTATACTTTAACGGATGAAAACTGTCCCCCAAAGTGAACCAGAGTTATCGAGGTCCATAATTTTGCCTGATATTTTTAAGATTTGCTCCATGATGTCACAAAGTGAGCAGCGTGTTGGAGGTTGAAATCCTCAGGTGCGCTACCATTTAATTCAAATGTTGCATTCATTAACCTTAATCGGAAACGTACTAAGTCATAAAATTGCTATCTGTGTGTTCCCAAATTATTCCCAGGCATATTTCTCCTCAATTTGAAGAAAAGTACAAAAAAATTCTCTAAAAATCTCAAATTTTGCTATTTTGCTAATAGAAATAATTCTGATATTCCAGTTTGACCAAAAACAGAAAACATTTTGTCCAATGTACTATAATGTCGAGTTTTGTCTTTTTAAGCATTGCATGCTGTAAATTGGCTGGAAGCATCAAAAGGAGAAATATCTTCTTTTTTTTTTTTTGCTGGATGAAAAACTCATATTCAGAGGTTTATAATTGTATCATTAGTACGGTAAGTTTCAAATTGGAGTTGAAAGACACTTTTTTTTAATATAGTACACAGATACAATCAACATTTTGAGCCCGATAACAATAATATCCAGCATAGCACGGCTCATGAACATGGATTCCTCCTCGCAGGCAAACGCTCCTGCAGCAGAGGAGCCGGGTTAAATCCCTTTTCCTATCAGAGGACACCAAGACAACATTGTCCCTTTGAGGCTGCCTTTTCTGCTGCTCCTCTCTAAAGGAACGATGGTGGCCTGAGACGGAGAAAATCATCTTAAGGTATAAATACTAAGACGCGAGTCACGCTCATTTATATTCCCTGAACAATTTCATCTTTTTCCTGTGAAACACCGTCGATCCCTCTCTCCACTCCAGCGATTAAATCCTCCGTGGACAAAGCGTCCCACCTGACACACAAACAGATTTTTAGCTTTTCCCATTTCATCCGGATAAATGCTGCTGATAGAGGAGATAATATGAATTAGTTTGACACTGCTGTCTTGGAGCAGGGGCGCTTTCAGCTATCTGACTCAGTTTGCAGTAATTTTACAGACACTAGATTTTTTCCTGCCATCAAGCCAATATTTTGTGCCGTGTTGTGATTGTGTTTTTTGCTCCTCTGGAAAGTGACGTCATTTTCCTCACCTTGCGGGTCAATATTGGGCAGCTGCAGGCCAATATCATCCAGGAGATCCAGTGCTAACGTCACATTATGAAGCTGCAGTCCAAAAACAAAGCACAAACATATTTATCAAAGTGAGTTTAAATAATGCTAATTCACATTTAAAACCTGTTTCATCTCCTTAAATACGAATTATGTTCCGATATGACGTTAATATTTCATTTTGCAGTTCCAGCCACGCCTTGTGTTTTTGATATTAAATCCTCCAACTCTTGGTAATAGGAGTGTGGAAAGTCCTTAACATATAACTACTAAACATCAGACACAAAGATATATTTTTGATTACTTTGTTCCTATCATTTTACCGTCTATATGTCTGAGAGGAAAGATGTTAGCGGATGTCGTTACCCCAGTGAATTATTCATGAACCCGTCGTATTTCAGATAAAAGAGGTTTTACCTTCACAGGCCGCATCCTGTTGGCCCAACGTAAAATAAGATCAAAGATATTGGCACAAGTGCTTTATGATGTTAATTGCATAAATGCATTTGATCAAAACATGCATTATAATAGGTACTTGTGCCTGTTTTTGAGTGGTTAGATAAGAAATTAGACACATAAAAGCAAAGGTTTTTAGAAATCCTAGTAGAGTGAAGGTCTTCATTGCACAACCGTTTATTTTAAATATAAAAAATTCATGTTAAGATGTTGAAATTTGATGAAAAGAAGACTTCAAACTTTAAAATCACATACACCCTACCATCTCGGCGTCATTAGCAGGGGTCAGGTGGAAGTCAACCAGCGGGATGAAGAAGCCTTCCAGTTGGCCAATCAGCAGCAGCAATATCACTCCATCAGCAAACTGGGACAGAAACGCGGGACTTTGGATCTCGTCCATACGAACAGTGATAAAATCTCAGGCAAGCTAAACGTCAGGTCTATTTTTATTATTCGGCAGCCTGGAGTAAATGAACCGTCAGATTGTACCTGTTTGTCCATATCAGCCACCTGCAGACCCAGCGATGCCATGTTCTGGTTGACGAAGTGTAAGATGGCCTGAAAGCGGAAGTTGAGAAGTGAGGGAGTAAGTAAAGGTGCTGTCACCAAAGCCATCCACTGTAGTATACTACATCCCTATAGGGGATTATGTAATCAGGCTCATAATAAAGTAACATCTGTTACTGTGTGGAGCAATTACTAAAAGTCACGCAATAAATTGGTCAAACAGCTGAAAATTAACCGAAGGAAAAGAGACACTTGGCTAAGTCACTAAAGTTCACAAAGTTTAACTGTAGTTGCAGCCAAATAAACAGCCGATAAAAACTAATGCAACAGGCAGAGTGTGAATTTCCTCTGACGATAAAACCACCAAGTCCATGTTCTTTCCCTTTTATCGCGTTGTATTCTTAGAAGTAAAACCTGTGAAGGATCAAAATGCCGGTCATCGCTGGCATCCTGAAGACACCTCGAATTAGTTCACTTTTAATGGTTTCTACTTGTACTGAACACTGAACATATGATTAGATTAGAGAAGTCCTTTGAAAGTTGGACTCAGAAATACCTGGAGATTTGAAGGCAATCCTGTTGAGAAAGCTCAGCGAAACACATTTGAGCACAACAAGCACATCTAAGGTTGTCAATAGGGCATTGATCTACAAGTAATGACAGCGTCACCTCACAACATCGGCTGCTTGGTTCGACAAACAGAGGATTTCCTCCTAGAGAGACAAACTATGGCAGTACATCGTATAAACATGTAGGTCCAGCAGTATGAAGATTATTGGCAAGGAGGAAAACTGAAATGTCAGCTCTTCAACAAATAAGTTGTTCTGATGAAAAATGTTCTCTTCCGTGGCCAGCTTGGCTTGAAACACATCACAGATCAAAGACTGACATAGTTTTGCATCAAATGCATCTGTCTTTACTTTTACTGGATGTCAGTGCTTCATTTGATGCAGTTGCTGGTCATAAAATATTGGCAAACAGTAGAGTTGATGGGCACTTGTGAAACTGCGAAACATCTAATTTAGCAAATCAAGACTTCATTGTCATTTGGAAAAGCTGTGTCTGAGTGAACAACAATCACATGCGGTGTTCCTCCAGGCTCCATTTTTACAAATTTACTTGCTTAACATAACTATGCTGATGACACATTTTATTCTATAAGTCCTTTATACTCACTTGGTCTGCTTTTTTTTTTTCTTTTTGGTATCCAAAATGAAATGTTTGAGATCAGCACTCAACTAGATCCAATTAGGCTAAAAATGACAGAACATGTGAGCAACTTTGGTGTGGTTTTAGACCCAGACCTACAAAGCCAAAGGTGTAAAGTGAAAACTTAGCTTCACTATTTTAAGTCATATTTACGGTGCCTTCACTGGCATATGCAAGACAATTAATCAGAGCTTAACCAAAACCTTGTTGCCACAGTCCTGACCGGCACCAGGGAAATGGATCACACCACAGGATTGCACCGAGTCCCTGTTAGTAAAAGGATAGATTTTTAAATGGTGTTATTGAACTTCAAGGAATGGTGTTGGACCTGAACGTCTCGTGGGAACCTTTTAGACACCTCTTGTCTTCAGAGACTTGTTAGCTCAGTGTTGCTAGGACCAGCGCGGACAGCATTTAGTTTCTACGCTCACCAGCTCTGGAACGAACTCCCTGTAAACCCGACGTCCAGAAACTATTGGATTCTTTAAATCAGGACTGGAAGTGTTATTAGCTCTTACAAAACACTTCAAGGCCGGATTAAGGCGCCTTTTTTGCTGCCTCCCAGTGTTTTGTGAAAGGATCGATGCACCAAAGTGGGCAAATGTCAGGCCACTTTTATCACAGCCCTGACTCGCCGGGTGCAGAGGGCACCGTCATTGGCTGACATCAATAGGGTAAGCCAGCTTTGTGGGTCAAGGAAATGACACTTATCTTGTCTAAATGTCTAAATGTGCATTTGACTGTTTATTTCCTTTTATATCATCTTTAAATGATTACAGTTATTGTTTTGTTTATCTTTTTCTTGAACAGTTTTTAGCATTTTGAATGACCTTGTGTATGGATCCTGCTGTGCTAATAAACATGCCTAGCCTTGTCCCGCCTAATCAACTGCTAATTGTGGGGCTAACTAAAGCATCCTGCTTTAATTGGATCATTTTACATTACAGATTCAAAAATCAACAGTCCATTATTTTCATGTTCGCCTATTTTTGTGAAGAGATGTTAAATTGACTGGACTTTTTGTAGTTTAGATCTGCAACATTGGATAATCCCTAAAAAGAAAATGTTACAGTGACAGGACTGAGCAGACTTGTTCACTGTAGTGAAGGTTGAAGTGCGGACCACAAGCCCACACAGTATGAGGTGTATTTTATGCATTAACTTTACAAATCTCTAAAGTTGGGAGCATCAACACCTTGCACAATGCCAGCATGTCTCCTCCTGTCGTCTATTTTTTTTTACCTTCTTCACTGTGTTGACCTTGGTAGCCTCAAGCTTCAGCAGTTGCTCAATGGGATCTTCCCCTGGGTTGGTGAGACATCCAGAAAAATGTGTTAGTAGGTTTTAATGGCGTTTGGACGACATTCAAGATGTCACTTCAGCTCAACCTCTGACCACTCTCACTCACTTCCAGGATAGCTGGAGGAGTCTGAGCCTGCATTGCTGCAGAAAAAGAAAATAAATGTGATATGACTTCTGTTTTTTGTTTTTTTTATATAAATGAAATGAGAGTAAGACACAAGCAAGACGCAGAAATCCACTCACCTGTCCTCTGTCAGGACTTCGGTCTGCACCTCAGATTTGATTCCGCTCTTGCTTACCTGCGTGAAAATGAAAAGTTAGCCAAAGCTGCGTGGGAATTTCACCAGGCAGGTCCGGGGCTGAAAAGACTTACTTCTACTGTGACAACGTCAATCTTCACATTCGGTGGCAGATTTAGCTCAGGCTGGAAGGCTTTTGCCATGGCAACCAGCAGATGAATGGTAGCTAGGAGATCTTTGTTGTGGATGACTGACAGGCAAACAACGGAAAACAAAACAACAACAAAAAAAAAACGTTCAGCTTGGACTGATGTGACAGATCTCAAAAACATATGGTGAGCAACTGAGATAAACCAAAAGGATCTTGGACAAATAAAACAGAAGCACAACTAAAATGGGTAATTTTGGAGAAAGACATTCAGGGATGTTCTCAAAAACGGCTTCATGACTCAAGGAAAACAGGGATACACATTTAGCAAATTGTAATATTTTGATACCTTCAACCTTCCTATGCCTTGAAAACATGTCTGTTTTGTGTATAAATGCATAAAATACAAAGAAATAGCTGCATTGCTTTTAGCTTAACGGTAGTTAGCTTGTCAGTGAGCATAGCAGCTAGCATAACTGCCAGAGGTAGGAGGCTAGCAATTAGCTACCTAGCTAAAATTACTCACCTCATATCTTTCTGAGCCTTTGAGAAAAAAAACGAAAACAAACGAAACAAATAGGCAGTACTTCACTAGTCTTCAAAAAGCACTGTCTCCAGCTTTTGTGGGGGGGGGAATGGCAAAATAATGTTTGCTGAGGTATCAACGTGCTCTGGCTGCCGAGAAACCAGTCTGAACTCAAGCGACACTCAAACTAAAAGAGCCCTGTCATTTTTATTAGCTGCAATTTGCAAAACAGGTGTTACAGAAAAATCTGTTCATTTTCTGTGACCGCAGGGGACGAAAGAGTGCAAATACTGACACATCTGGGATTTTAATATTCATGGCTTTTTTATTAGCCATGAATCTTATATCTCCATGCATTATATTATATACAAAGTAATGCATTATATTTCCTCCATAAATATAATGCATTACTTTGTATTTGAGGCTGAACACTGACCATCGCATTGAATCCCTATGTGCCATTGTTAAAATATGCAAACCAGCTGTGGTCATTTAATAAATCGGTAACAGATTAAGAAATGGCCAGATTATTCTAGCTAGAATAATCTGTGATCTTACTGCACAGGCCTGTAAATAATGTCAAAGTTTAAAACAACTATTTTTCAGAGTTCTACCACCTCATCACTACAATGTGGGTGTATTTATAACAATATTTAACCCTCAAATAGCTAAAATCACACTGGTCACAGATCATTCTGGCCAGAATAATTGCACCTCCGCCCCCTGCGGTCACAGAAAATGATGGGTCACAGATTTTTCTGTAACACCTGGATTAAATTGAGAGTCACATCGCTCTGCATCATCAGGTCACGTCATCACAAAAAGAAGACGCCCTAAAAAATATGTGCACACACATTTCACATTTAGATAATCATTTGCTTATAAAATCTGGGAAAATTTCCCATGTTTTCTTGGTCTTATTTTCCTCAAACTAACTCGATCTCCCTTTTCAAATTCCTTCCAGCTGGTGTGAGCTTAGATGGCACCCTCAAGCGAGCACCAAAGCCTGTCATGAAATGAAGCTGAAGTCGGTGCCAGAAGGGGACATTTGATCACTTGTTGCTTTTTTGTTGCAGAGTCCAAGTCGAATTGCGTCGACTCACGTTTGACGTCCCATTTGATCGGGCAGCCGTCCTCCACGCCCAGCATCTTGTCCAGCTCTTTCATGACGGCTTCCAGCTTACGGAGCTGAGAGGAGCCGGTCAGCGCTATCTCCTCCACGTCGAGCTTCACGTTGCCTAATCTGGCTGCAGAAACCAGGAAGACGTTATTTATGAGCTCGGGGTTAAGCTTCTGGGACAGACCGTTTCATTTGTTCTCGGTCCAGTTATTGAAATCACGATTGAGTGATTTAATGGGACATCAAACGTGTAATGTCTCACCCAGCAGGTGATGAAGGACGAGTCCATCGTACAGATCCTCCTCCAGACTCTGTATCACGATGTGCTCTGCTTTCAAAGTCTTATTGATCCAGTCCACCAAGGCCTCTCAGGACACAATTAATCACACAGTCAGAAACATCAAACACCTCACCTTCTCACAAACGTTTTTCTTTTACCAATGCAGCGGATGAAAAAAAAAAAATGAAATAAGATAACAGCACAAGAGCCTGGCTGCTTCTTAAATGAGCTTTGTCTGTCCTCAGCGACGACGTGAGAATGAAATGGACAGACATGGGAAAAGCTGCTGTTTCACTTGCATTTTGTTCTGATTTGAGGGTTTATTTATAACATTACATGGCTGAAACACTTAAGTTGCTATATTTACCTGCGACAAAGGGTTTTAAACTGCGATCCGTCAGACTCCCCACTGACATAGTCTGATCTGTCTCCTATCACCGCTTATAATTATGTTCATTAAACTTTCACTAAGCCTTTCCCCTCTCTCTCTCTTATCAGGTATAATTGATGTTCGGTACCATGCATTCATATGCAAAAGTGCATATATTTATATTCAGTTAAAACACTACAAAGCTCTGATCTAATGGCATCTTTTTCAAAATTCATAACCTTTAAACTTTTCCATATTTTGTCATGTTACAACCATAAAATCTAATCCATGTTAATGAGATTTTATGACAAGAAAATGTGACGTGAAAGAAAAAATTGTATGATTTTTTTTTACTTTAAAAAATTTCTGAAAAGTATGGCATCCATTTGATTTGTTTGTGTAGTTTCATGTAGTTTTTAAATCTCAAGTTAGAAAAATGTTTTGATAACTTTTACTTCCAATTCACACGTGTCGCTCTGTCACGTGAAATCTCAATGAAATAAAAATGTGTCAAAGTTTGAGGTCGTTACATAATGAGATTACAAAAAGGCAAAGAAAATTCTCGTGCAAGGAAATACGTATCAGAGATAATTTCTTTTCTTTTCTGTTGATGAAAAGACTCATCTTCTACCTGCTTTAGGTTTTCAAGCTTGGGGTCTTTCAAGGATGTCGGCTGGATGAGCTTCCTCTTCTCTCCTGCGCCAGAAGTGAAGTTTTCAGTAATCTTTTTTTTTTTACATTGTCAGGAATCTTTTTGGCCGGAAAAATACACTTAAATGCTTTATGGATAATGGATAAAAAGGACCAAATGGACTGAGATTGCTAAAAATCATCTCTCGACTCCGCAGGGCTTTTATTTTCCCTCCAACTTTTACTATCAGCACCACTGTTTTCTCATGTAGTCAGGAGTTGTTGCGAGGGTCAAAACATCTTCTCATAAAACCATTAAGGCATGAAAAAAGGAACAAGATGGAAAATATATCATATAGGGAGTCATATGTGAACTTGTGGAAACGCTGTTATATTTATACTTATTGAGACATAAAAATGTATTCATGCCACCCTTCACAGTTACTAGTACCATGACAAAGAAATAGAGAAAAAATTAATTAATTCAGTTTTCAGTTATGTATCATTATCTCATACTGAGAAATATAGAAAAATTACACTTTTAGTTTCATCGATGTTGATTTTTCACTCGCCTGAATTTTTTGATGTTTGGCTGAAAATGTTTCCGATTTATTCAACCTCAAGGCTGTTTGGGAAACTCCAGTTTGTGATTCTGAAGGAATAAAATATAATACCTACAGTATATTTTGAAATTATTTAATAATGTCTAAATTGTTTATTAGTATTGTTTTACTCAGAGTTTTTTTAAATGGCGTGTCTTCATCTATTTTCATGCTACGACCACTAAAAAAAAAAAAAAAAAACACAGGGCCTTTTTACCTCACTTTAGTCTCAATGCAATAACTAACATTTATATATGCATCCAGTACTGAACTAGTATGAGAATGAAGGCTGGTTAAATATTTGAAACGCAAGAAATCCTGAAGCAGTTTGAAGGAAAATGGCCAAAATAGGCAGGTGGGTGTCTGAAAACGGTACAACCTGCCACTTCATTTAAGACACACATACCCCGAAAAGACTCCACCTCCAGGTCTTCCTCCTTTTTGTGGTACTCGAAAGCGGCGGCCTCCATCTCCCCTCCTCTGGATGGCTCGGTCGCTTTGCTGACCTGTTGGCACGAATCTGCAGAGGAGTCAGAGGCTCTCAATCAAACACCGTCTGAGGAAGAGCTGAACATGCAAACGGCAGCAGAATGAAGAAACACTTCTTATCAGGGGTGTTGGAAGAAAGTCCCTCTTTCAGAAATAGCTTAGTATGTGTTCATAGCAAACCGACTCCTGTTTCTGCTGGGGATCGATTTGCTGGAAGGGAGGATGTCGATTCTACTCACAGACAGCTTATAGTTGAAATGTTTGCAGCATCTTGCAAATGTTTCTTTTCTTTCACATGTTCTTACACTGCTGCCACAAATTTTAGTGCATTTTATTTCAGCAGGGTTTCCCACAGCATATCATAAGCCTGGCAGGCCACCAGACTTTACTTGTGCGTCCACCAGGCTAAGCATTACTTACTTATTTAAGTCTTTTTAAAATGTCTCAATTTTTTTAAGACTTTATAGTTGGTGTTCAGGTATTAATATTCAATCTTTCATTAACACATTATCAATTTCCTGTTAACTTTAAACATTTTTCAACTCAAAAACACGACGGGCCGCTGGATGAATGACTGCGCTAGCATCCAACCACCAGAGTACAGTTGTTTTGTAGAGTTCTCTTTTAACATTGGTAAAAGACAGCAAGCCATTTCTCCCGCTAGTGTTTGTTTTGGTTGCATTTACCCAGAATACCCTGCGCTGTAGTCCGCTTCCTGCTTTCAGAGCGGTCTCCGGTCCGCTCGCCATTCAACCACGCCAGAGTTCTGTCCATCCGAGACAGGACCCGAGGTTTGTAGGAGAACCAGAGTTTGCTTTTTTGTTCTGTCCGCATCAGAGTTTGATTGCGCATTCATACCTCCACAAATGAACTGAACTTTCTAGACAAACGAACGGTCTGCTGTCCGTGCATTATGCAATAACACAAAGAGTATTGCAAAACTACATATCTGTGAGGATTTGGTTTTTCTGTATGTTCATTAGTGTCTGTGTCGTCATGTCCGCCCTGATTGCTCACAGCTGTGTCTGACGTTTCCTGATTAACTCTAGTGTATTTAATCCCACCTGTGTCTGTGTTCCCGCGTCGGAGCATGACGTGTTGTTGTTTTGTTAAAATTGACCAGTTGCTGCCTGTAACAGAGTAGTTTGTTGCCCCCCAGTCGCAAGAAACACTGACGTTCCTGTTCTAGGAATAGCTTTGGTATGCCAACTTATTAGGACACTGCCAGTGATTGAGCTCCTAGCCTTTTGCTCACCTGTGCTGTCTGGACTTTTGTACTTGCTAGAAATATTGATTAAATCATCAAACTCAGTCGCTACCTCACCTCTCTGCTTTTGGGTCCGAACCAACAACAACCGCAAATCATGACAAAATCAACCCCTCTGCACATGAAGTGACAAGTAAGTTGAGCAAGCCATTTATCCTAAAAGACTTGCAAATGTTCTTGTAAAAGTTTTATTTTCTTTCCATTCACGATACTCCTGTATTTAATGTTGGTCCAATGCAAAAGCCCTGATGAGAAACGCTGACGTTTGCGAATGAGGGGTGTGAAAACATTTGAGTCACTCTAAAGGTTCCACCTATGAAAGTCTTTCGCTGACGAACTGTTTCAGACCAAAAGATCTGAAACAGGTAGTGGTTTCTAAAAACTAAAACAAGAAAAGAAAACTCTCATAACTCACTAAATCTTATCAAAAACTCCTTACACCAAAATAGGAAATGTCAGGTTTGCTCACTTCCTTTTTGTCAGCAGCTCACAGCAGAGATCTGGAGAGCCCTGCAGGGTCGCATGGCTCTGCCTCTACCTCAGAATATTTTAAACCCCCATGGTTTCAGACACAAAGCACGGCGAACGCCCAAAGTCACACATCCTGACAAAACAGACATGACATGAAGCATGTCGAGCTGTAGTTTCCTGGATACGGAAAAAAGAGGAAACCCTCCGTGAGCAACTTTTCTTCCCCCCCCAACCTCACATGTGTTTTATGCATGTGTGGCTTCCATTTCCTGAGGTTGACAGCAACTTTCAAACAAGGTCATAAACATAGACTTTTTGAATAAGCTTACCTTCAGCTAGCTCCCAGAGAGCAACCACAACAAGACCGGGGGAGTTTCTGCTGAAATCAGTCCCTCTACAAGAAGTTGACTCTTAAAAAAAAAAAAATACAACTCATCAAAACCCGGGGTGCAGGAAGTTGGAGGGCTGCGCTCCGATCTGAAAAGAGACACTAATGAGATCTGTGAGATCAACAGGCCCAACTGCAGATAACTGTCATCTGAGGGTCAAAAGGGAAGACAAGCACAACTGAGAGGATGTGGCATGAAGGAAGGTAGCACTTCCTCTTTCTTTTTTGATACAGGCTTTACAGCAGAGCGTTTTCACATGAGGTTGTTTGTGTTCAGTGACACGATCTGTGTTTGGGATTATGATAAACTCAAGTGCGTGTGAGGTGAGAACTATATGCACTGCTTGGAAATCTTCGCCTCCAGGAGCCTGGGGGATACGAGACTTTGTTGAGGCCTGAAGCGTTCAGACTTCTCTCTTTGTGATTGGCTGGCTCCGTTTGCTGACATCTGGCGTCCAGCCTCGTCAATTCCACGTCAAAAGCGGCTAAAAGAAAAAAAAAATCAGACCAAATGAAAACCGGATTGAAGCGTGCAAAAATAAGTGGGGAAAGAAAACCTGTGAGTGCGCGTTGCATTGTTGAGGGAAAAGGAGGAGGGGGGAAATACAGACCACCCATAAGGGAGACGAAAGGGCAATTTGGGAGATGTGGAAGGTTACCATAGCAACAAAGGTATGAGACAAGAAAATAAAGGCCTAAAATAAATCCATAATATCTTTACCCAAATTGCAGGAATTGCCTGTTCCACAGCCATTCTCTCTCAAAAAGCCAAGGCAAATCTAACCTATCACACGAATCAAATGAAATCCTCATTCAGTTTCAGTCCAGGCTTTTATTTCCTCCTGATAGGCGAAATGAAGAGGGGGGGAAGAAAAAAGAAAAAGAAAAAACTTGCAGCTGAGAGGTGCAGTAAGATCTTGGTCGAGACCGACTCATCTATTCTCTCAATTATTCAGTTTGGTTGGAAAATGCCTGAGCAGACGTGCTCTGTGCGTTTTCAGCAGGTCTCCAGGTAGTGCTGCGCGGCCGCAGCGACCGGAGGAGCACAGAGACAGCGGTCCAGACCGCCGCCGAGGCTCATTTAAAAGCCCGACGATGCCCCAGACCAGGGCTCTCCTGAGACACGGGGAACACGCTGCACTTAAGGTACATTGCAACATCAGATTTTACAGCTTAGAAAGCTGAATATATAGGCCAGGTCAGTATCCCACACTGTTTCTGCTACTTAGAAACATTTAAAAAGTAAATCTTTTAAAAGATCTTTAAATCTTCATGCATACATATGAATTTCACATGTGTTTTTGTTTGTGTGAAACTCATAAATTTGTTAGATGGGAGAAATGTAATAATAAAATTTGCCATTAGTCTGCTTACGTAAGAACTACACTCTGTTTTTGATTCAGTTTTAAGGATTCGGTCATTTTGCGTTAAAGCCCGGCATCAACTACATTAGATCTGATGACTCAGAAATAAAGTTCAGTACAGGACTTCCTCGACATTAGCCTTTAGCTAACGTCGCAGTTTGCAGAAAGGTTGCTAAAGATCAAAATAATGTAATTTTACAAAGGTATCAGTCTGGAGGAGGGTAGCAAAAATAAAAATAAAAAATCCACAGTAACACTGGAGATGCTGCAGAAGTTTCCAACAAGTTCTGGCTGCGTTTGGTGAGCTAGTATATTCAGACTGAAGAATAAAGTTTTTTCCTCCAGGCCTGGGTAATGTCATCTAAAACTTCTCAGCAAATCACGTTAAGGTCGATTTGATGTGAATCGGTGCTTAACATCTCAAGATACTTACCCAAATATGGTTCTGGCAGTTTCCTGATCCAAGTGTACGTCCAAGTCAACAAAAGAGCAACTTCTTGGGAGACAAGCTAAAAATCTGAAATCTGTGGAGACACAGGAAATGTTCTCACAGCCCCTCAGGAGTGGGGGCAAATGTTACCATGTTATCCTGAGGGATGCAGACTGGAAATGGAAATTGAGTCTCAAAGTGTTTGTTTTAAAGGTGTACTCTTTTTTTTTTTTTTTTTTTAATCATGCTTCCTTTTGGCAGATTTGTTGTCATTCAGAAGTGCGGGACAAATATTGAGTTATTTCTTTGAAAAGATTTTGAAAATGATCATCATTGCCTCATTTCTTTCCTTCACAAAAACCTGAAATTTTAGCAGGAATGAGTAAAATTTTAAGAGCCAAAGTATCTTTTGTAATTGAAGGTACCGGAGGATTTATTTTTAATTTGGCATTGTTGTATAAAGCCGAGGCGGATGTTAGGGTGACATCTGCCTTGGCAAGACAGATGCTAATGAACAGCTAGCATCTAGGAGATATAGATTATCTCATCTTAGAGAGGATATCTGCAGGATTGAGGCACCATATTATGTTGTTTCTAGCTTTCTAGAAAAAGCTTATAAAACTTCAGAAACTAGAACAGAAAAAATATCCAGTCATTTACAGTCTTTGTGCTCAGAGCTACACAGATAAACAGCATTAGCTTGTCTGACAGCGTCTGCCAAGCCTAAATTATTGTGATTATGTTAGCATGACTAATTATTTAAGTAGAAAATTTCAAACTGAGGCATTCCCATATCCTCTGACGGCAGAGAAACATGTATGTGTTGCATAAAGTCTCATCCTGACAAGTCTGTGGGTGCGCGAACTGAGAAGAAATGTAATTAGGTTTCTTTTTTTTTTTTCTTCTATTTTTGTTCCTTTAACGTGTTTTTATTTTGTCGAGTCAATTATGATTTAGACATGTATTGGGTTCATCTTTGGTATAATTTTGGAGTTGAGTTTTCAACTCTGCACGTGTTTGTCAAAAGTTTGTAGGTTTTTATTTACACCAAAAAATATCTTAGTTTTTATTATGATAATTCATTTGAAATATTTTACATTTATCAGTTGAACCTTATTTTGCAGTGTTTAACTCTGGTGTGTCACTGTTGCAGAAATAAACAAAGCCTTGCCTTAATGATTCTGCCTGCGTCGCAGCAAATGTTTCTGTAAAAAATTAGCATTAATGATGCCTTCATAACCGTGTAAAATATTCAGCTTTACTTGGCAATCAGCTGTGAATTTTGTGCTTTAAAAAAATCTGGGTGATCCCTCTTATTGTCCGGCAAGAGAATACAGCTTAATGTATTTCGTGAGGAACTGATTCTTTCAGTCTCTTCTATAATCCGTATATTGAGTCCAGAAACGGTGAGAATCGTCTTAATCTTCTTTATGTGTTGGTGTTCAAGACGAGTAGTAGTAGCCCTGCAATGTTTTGTAGACAAAGCAAAAACGTTAACCGAAGATGATACTAAGTCGTCGTCTTGAACAGATAGAGGTTTTTAACAGGAGAGTCATGTTTGTGCTTATTTGAGAGAATATAAATGTTAATTTCGACACGTATTTTATCCCAAATACTTTTGGACCTCGGCAGTCATTTTGACCCCATATATGTTACCAAGTCGTAAAATTTTATCCAAAAGAAAAAGAAAAAAACAGGCAACAACAAAAACAAAACAAAAAAAAAAAACAGCTTTATAAGTTGATTTGCCTTGTTTGTACTATTTTTAATTAAATATGAGTTTTAAAGGACAGTTATTACATTCACATACTTTTACAACATACAGTACAAGTTTTGAACAGACTGCTTTTGCATCTCGTACGTCTCACAGAGTTAACGGTTTGATTCTTGCATAGGCTAAGCAAATATAAGAAGAGCTAATATACAACAAGCTTTTCTATTCTGATTCTGGCTTCTTTTTTTGCAACAAAGAGAAAAAACATTTTTATCTCAAATTTCAGTTGCATTTTCACGCCTTAAAAATCCAGACACCTTCTGAAAATATCAGCAAAAAATATTCAGCACTGAAGGCAATTAGTTCACTTTAGCACAAACATTCTCCGGCGTCGTCATTTTCCCATGACGGCTGTATTCAAATGCAGAGCCTAAAGGTCGCCCTGCTTCTTAAGTCGCAGATAACTTTCGAGGAAGGAATAAATAAATACTGACATTTGGAGATGATTAAAGAAGAGCCTTGTTCTGTCCTTTCCTCCGGGGGTTTTCGGATTGCAGATAATGATGTCTCTCAGTCCCAGGTGGCGTCCTCCAGTGCCCAGATCGTTACGCCGTGTTCAGAGTTACTCTGACCAGAGTACCGCCAGGGAAACGGGTTCAGTCAGAGTTTTTGTAGTTGGTGAACAGGTTGTAGAGGACTCTGAGGGTGGATTTCAGGTTCAGGTTGACCACATCTGCAGGAAACATAAGCAACAATTGAGATAATTACTTTTAGATTGCTCTTTCATGAAGGTTCTTGTTAGAGTCTGGCGCGCGATAAGCGCCGGACTGCTTTCCTTCGAACAGCCATTTGCAATTTTTTTGGAACAGCAACGCAGCCTAAAATAGATCCCCAAGAATTCGCAAATGATTATCATATGATGCATTACTCCTGGCTGAGGATTTTGGAAGCACAAAGTAGGTTTCTGTTCTTTTTTGGAGGTGTCGCAGTACATAAGCCACTAAACTGAATTAATCATTCGAACTGGGTTTGGGTTAACCGAGGGGCCAGTCAGATAACAGCAGCGTTGCTGCACGAAGCCTGCTTTTAGCATCCTAACGTCGGTGTTTCTCTGTTCCGGGTCTCACTTGTTGCCTATAATCAGCCTTGCAATGAAAGATAATCACAGCAGCTGGGATGAGCTGAAGTAGTGTAAATGTTGGGAACAGAGTTGATAAGTAGTGATTTGTTTGTAGAAAGAGAAAGGACATTTACATTATGGCTGCACAGAGCGAAATGACATCAAAACATCTTAGAAATAATTATAAGGTTTATACTTATGACTGTAAATCTAAAAATGAAATCTACATGGTAACAGCTGGTCATAGCAAAGTTTTGAGGTGCCATCTTTTATATAAGCACGGTGAGAAGCTCAGCCGGATATAAATCAAGTGGTTACAGATTAGGCCGAGGTCACCACCTGCTGGACGATCATGGTAATGACAGCTTCCTGCACACTTATTGACTTCCCTGGTAAAGAAGCATTAAAAACAACAACAAAAAAACAACCTTAAAGTACATGAATCTTTTAATTCAGTGAAACCTTTTCCACATTTATTCAGTAGGTAATACAAAACGTTGACCCTTTAAGAAAAATAAGTGAAGTGAAAAATAAGAGTCCAAGATGCCATAAAATTTTGATCAAATTGCAGAAATAGGCCCACAGCATCACTGATTCTCCACCATACTTAAAAGTTGTGCTTTTCAATATAAACCAGGTTTCCATCAGAACAGGCATAGTTTATACTACTCCAGTAAAAAAAGTTATTTTTAGTTAAACTCATGTAATTTGTATTAATTGGCATTAAAATTGTGTCTTGTTTTATTTTTTTAAGGAGAATTTAGTCTTGATCTGCAGTAATATTAAGGCGGTGAAATGGTGGAATACCTTCTGGTCTTGCTTTTGGTTTCTTCAGGCCTCCGTCCTGCATCAGCTCAAAGGCAAATGCCACATTGTGAACCTAAATGGGAGCAAAGCTGGCAATTAATATTTCTCATCTAAAAAAAACATGCATATCTAATTTCTACTTTTCTATAAGTGAGACAACCTTCTGCTCAAAGCTTTCAGGGGTGAGAAAAAAGTTGTAGAGAGGGACAAAATAGTCTTCCAGCAGCCCCATCAGCAAAATCAGGTACACTCCATCAGCAAACTAAGGAAATACAAACATCTTATAAATATGTATAATGGACACGTTAAACATAACAGATCGTGAAGGGATTTGCTTTAAAAATGTCATCCAGTCAAAAGAATAACAGAAAGAAATCAGTTAAACTGTAATGCACCATATACATTTTTTTTAATATAGACAATATATAAATAACATGACTTAATTGGATAGGATGTGATTTTAAAAATATATCCATAAGATACCTGAGATTCCAGCTCAGTGACCTCCAAGTTCAGCTTGTTCAGGTGTTTGTTCACGAAGGTGATGAGGGACTGAAGGGAGAATCCCAAAACCGTTCAGCATTTTTACAAAACATTCTTTAAAAAAATAAAAACATAGCTTTAGAAACAACGTCTAATGTTCAGCTGAGATCTTATTACCGTTTTTACAACGTTGAGCTTGTCGGGCGCATGATCCAACAACGTGTCAAACGCATCCCGCTCTGCTGGAAAGGAAAACGACTTGAAGGAGGTACAAACACCGACTGGTGATGACTCAAAGGTTTTATCTTTATCTGATTAAAGATGTTTTTTGGGGGTTTTTTTTAAATCTGTGACTGAAGCAGCACGTGTTCACTTCTAGTTTGACATTTAAGAAGAACCAAAACAAAAATGAATTCAAATTGGTCAAATCTAGTTATTTAAGCTTTTTACACAACGTTTTGGGTTTCCTTAACTTACCAAATCGCCCCAGCATCATTCTGCAACAAAAAAAGCAAATGAGAGAAATTACATAATTAATTTGTTTGTTCCTCAGCTGCAGGCAACAAGCACTTCCAAAAAGTCTCATAAACGTGTCTTGGTAGCTCTTACTCTGTGGTGCTGGTCAGTTCTTTAGCCACGACAGCAGTCTGCAGGATTCCTTCTCTCTTCTGCATGAACACAAATAAAAGTTGTGACTTCAGAGAGCAACTCATGTTGCTGACAAAGAAAATGTCAACCACAGTTTTAATTTCAGGAACATTGTTTCTGCTTCTAATGTCAACGCCCCGGCCACACTATTCCATATAGTTAGAGTACGAAGATATTTCTGGAACTGGCTCTCCAGATTCACCTTTCTGGACATTTGATACTGTCGCATACGTAATTCTTTTTTTTTTTTTTTACATGTTAAAAAAATTCTGCACCAGAAATTATGCAAATGTCACAGCAGCAATGACCCATTATTGACGTCACTTCATCTCATTTAATGCAGATCTGTCAACTCATCTCATGCCTAACGCCTGAAGAGAGCTGAGCAGAATAACCACTTGGGGGCGCTCAACGAGTATTAACAGCGTCGTTAAGGTTTCCATTCTTACAGTGAGAAATGTACAAGTCTACACCTTCCTCCCAGTAAACAAGTCATAAGGTATGTGACGCACAATTTAAAAGCAAATGCATCTCAATAAACAGAATAAAGCTAAAAGTTTAATTTTAATTCATTGTACTTCAAGTCATTCACTGTATTTCTGTTTATTTTAGTAATTACAGCTAATAAAAACTCACAATTCATACATAACATTTCATACAAAAATGTCACCACAATCATCGAGAAGAGTCGACAACCGTCAGTCGCAGCAATAGACAGTTAAATGGAGAAAGACATGAAGGTATTAGCAGCTGTAGCTTAGCTTAGACTCCATTGAGTCTATTTAAGACATGCAGTTTTTCTAGCTGAACTGAAATACTGAAGACAAACTGAAAGAAAGCATTTAAGTCAATAGTTTTACTACTCAAATGTATTCATATTCCAGCCTTCAGTGCTTTCAGTGATCCTGCAAGCCGACTGGAACCTTACCTTTACCACCACCACCTGCACAGTCACGTGTTCAGGGAGTCTGATGGGAGCCTGGAAGTGCATAGCGAGGGCAACCAGCAGGTAAACGATAGCCACCAGGTTCTTTGAATGAATCGCTGCAGAGACGACAATGAAACAGAAAATCATGTTAATGTTGACATGAGTTTGATTGGGTAGAGCTGTGCAATGTCAGAGAAAATGTGCCAAATTCTGCAATAACAATATGGGTTGGGAGACATAAACACCCAGGTGTAGAGCGTTGACGTCTTCCCTCTTCAGCTTCACTATTTAACATCTCTCACTGAAAAACTTGCATCCGGCAACAACTGTCTGTATGGGCAACCAAACAGCTTTGTTGCATGGCAACACCATGTTTTAACAACCAAACATCTTGTTTTGGTCATCTGCTCAGTTTCCTGTCATAATAGCAAATTTTGCTGGACGATAACTTGTCGCAATAATCAGAACTTATTGCGATAAACGATAACATTGTTTTGACAGCATTTCTAAGTAATATAATTGTAATGGTATAAAAATGCAAGAACTCATACCGTTGAGGCCATCGTGTATTCTTGTTTTCTCAAACACCTCCACACTCTCTTGGGAAAGACTATGATGATGCATGAAAGGGAGTATGAAAGTGTATGCAGAAGCAAGAATACATTACAGCTTCAATGACCTCTCATCGTGACTGATCTCACAACCGGAAGGATAGTCAGACATTCGTGAAAAATAAAAAGCTTTCCCAGAAAGACTGAAGCCGTTACAGACGATGAAATGGTGGGCAACGGGTGAGCAGGCATCATAATGTACATTATGGATCACTAATGGGATGTTACTCGAGTTCATCCGGGATGTGTGTGTGAAGTCAGACAAGTGAACACGTTTGGCAGTAAAGCATATCTATCTAGGAAGTTCTTTGTGATATTGGGATTGCCCAACTGTGTTTAGAAGGAAATACTCGTCATTTTAAAAATGAAGACGCTCAGCTGTGTTTAACCAAATTATGCCACAGTAATAATCGCATCGTAAATTAAAACAAATTTATCGTTTTTCTCTTTCTACGTTTTTCTAAGTTGGATAGTAAAAGTCTTCAGACTGGAGTTTTGGTCTCAACTAAACCTTTTTTTGAAGGATAATTTTGTTTCCAGAGACTTCATCACTCATTTTATTACTCGTTTCTGTTGTTTTGTTGATTTATTTGGATATTTAAAATGTCTTCCAGTTCCAGTGCTAAATGTTAATTAGAATTTAAAGTTTATTGATCTTTGAGAACATGTTCTTGCATTGTTGTGCCATTATCATCATTGTGTTACTGGAAAATTGCCTCAAAACAACAATATTACCGTTTATCGCGATAACGTCTGGGACGATTAATCGTCCAGAAACTTTAGTTATTATGACAGGACTAATTGTCACACATTAAAATTGTGCGTATACGTTTTGTGCGTTTACTTCAAGAAGTCAGGGACTGAAAAGGGTGTCAAACTCACAGTCCACACTCCACTCCAGCGTCCAGCCGTGAGGCCTCAGCGTGTTGTTGACGGCCTCCAGAACCGTCTGAAGCTTCTGCTTCTGTCCAATCTCCGACTGGGTGACCTCCGCTACGTTCAACTTCCGACCCGACAGTTTCTCTGTCACCGACAGACAAAGGAAGAGGTTTAGAAGTCCAAGCTCATCTGTGTCGTTTCAAATATTACTGCACATAAAAAGTAGCCAACAGATGAACAAATGCAACAAAGGACTCTGACTGCAAAAGGTGCAAGAATGATGGAGTTTGAAACGGGGCAAAAATCCCACATAGCCATCCAAAAGATGTCTTGGTAGCAGCTGAAGAACATTTGGCTTTAAATGTGAACATACTTCCTGTTTTGTGTTCATCATTAAGAAACGCACCGAGTTCTTTTCGTGCTTAGTGTTCACTAAAATAGACAGCTAGCCACAAGCCATTTGTTTACGTGTAAATAGCTGGATGTTATGCTATATATAAGCCAACTCTTTGGACTAGAGCAGAGGTTCCCAAACTGTGGGGCGCCCCCCCTAGGAGGGAGGAAAGAGGATAAACATTAGTTACTAATATCTGATTTTCTTCTGAAACCTTTATTTTCATAATTATAGAAAAGACAAATATGGGGATGCTGTTAAACATGCTGGTGCTTTACATCCTAAAACAAATCACATTTTTCACAGCAGACAATCGAATAGAGCTGCTAATGCATTAACTGAATGAGCAGAACATTTATCTGAACTTCAGGTTTCCAATTTTCCCAACTAAATGGTTTCCAGAAATGCAGTCCTGGGGCTAATCGTGCTGTTGTTTCAGGAGCCAGGACTTGTTAGTGCCCACTTGGCAAACAGAACAGTAAGAAATGAATCTACTTTACATTTTTAGAACAGAAATGAACCAGCATGACTGAAACAAGCCTTAATGCCGTCTACCAAGAATAAACCCTCTGAGGAGGTTTTATTTTTGTAACTGTTAAACATGTGACCATTTCCTACCGAACAGCTTCTGCAGCACTTGTCCGTCGTAGCAGTCCTCCTCCAGGTCTTTCACTATGATCCTCTCCTCCTCCAGCTCGCTGTTGATCCAGTCGATCAGAACCTGCGTGATCCCGTTCGCACGATTGGGGTATTTATGTTTTGCTCTGAACATATTCAGCTTTTTTTTCACTTCACAAAATCCCATTTGGTCTCATTTACCTTCACGAGATCTTTAAATTTAGGGTTTTCCCTTGACGTGGGGTCCAGCATGATCCTTTCAGCATTCTCTTCTGCGAGGAAAAGCAATCATGAATCATGAAACATGAGTTGAATAAAGTGTCGCTTATAACAACTTTTTATTCAAATAAGAAATATTTTTTCTTTTCTCGCCGGTGAGATCAATAGTTTATAAATATGACGACAGGTTTTCCTTCAAAAATAACTTCACAGCCATCAATAAGACAAGCTTTTCCTCCGAGATGCATCAGAGATGATTTCACAGTTTACTGAGTTCAAGGGCATCCGCACTCCACCCACTTTCACTTCCTCCTTCTCCGCTGTCAAACAGTTTCAGCAGAGTCGTTTTCTTGACCTCTGAGGCCTGAATACCCTCTGACACACTGCCTTGAGAAATCAGTCTGAAGAACTGGAAGCAGTAAACGTCCAACCGTAACCCATCGCTAAATTTAACACAACCGGACGCAAGTGTGAGGTGCTTTTCAGGTCCAAATGGTTCGTTTGCAGCGTTCGTACCCAGCAGAGTGTCCTCCGGATGGATTTCTGTTGCTGAGGGAAGCAGCGGTGCGTTGATGGCGTTCTTGCCCTCCTCATGGAGATCGCTCACTGGTGAGATGGAAACAACGGGGAGAAATCAGGTCAATTTTTAAAGCAAGCATGCTTTAGAAATTAGCAAGAGAAATTCAAAATGTAATTTAAGGTGAGAAGAAACTGAAATCATGAAGAGTACAGAACAAAAACGCAACAACGTAGAAATAGAAATGGAATCAAATATTGAACTTCTTTATTTAATAAAATATACAGTCACATTGAATGTTTTATGCAATATAAACAATTACAAATAAGAAATAACTTCTACTCTCTCCTTTGAACATGTAAATATACTTTACAACTATTCTTCTTTTTTGTTTGTATACAACTGTTTATTATATCAAGTTCGATGAAGTCAAACCAAAATACTGTTTATGAAAATGAAGTTTAGAGTCCGAGCCGGTGTTGTGACGCAGCGGCTTAGAGAAAAGCGTGTTAACGTCTTAAAATGGTCCAGTCAAAGTTCAGATCCAAGTCCAAATGGGAATCTGTGGCAGGATTTGAAAGTTGCTTTTTGCAGATGCTCTTTATTCAGTGCGACTGAAAATCAAACCGATTTTAGTTTCGAAATGTGCAAAGCTGGAGATTTACCCCCAAAAACTTGTAGCTGTAATTGCTTTGACATAAAAGACGGTTCTGCAGCTGAGTGACTCGGGGGGGCAAACATTAAGCTTTCTGCTTATAACATAACAAAATATTTAAAAAAAGAAGAAAAAAGCTCCATAGCTAATAGTTTGTCACAATCAAACAGCTGAGTACTGGGGTTCAGCCTGCAGGTTGATTTACTTTCAACTGAGGTTTTCTGCATTACACACACACATCCAGAGGATTTAATTAACACACAGTGTTTGCATTTAGAGAGGATTGGCGAGAAAAAAGGGACACATTCTAAATTACACCAGAACTCACACGTTGGCTATTTCAGCTCTTCTTGCACACTAATGAGCTAACCACATAGCATGTAGATCCTCTTCATGTGGCTACTGTGATTAAGCATTAAACTCAAGCCCAATCATGTACTGTAAACGACTGCTCTGATTGGCTAAGGTAGTGTCATTTTAAGCCTGCAACTTGCTAACAACCCAACATCGTCCCACTTCCCTCCACTCGCTGTCAAGTAGAGCCAACAAAATTATTTTAAAGAAAAAAAAAATAAACTTGTGGAGTAGATATTCACTGTAGGGGATCATTATGACAGTGTAAGACGGAGGAATTGCAAAGTATTCACTTTGTACAAAGTACAATGGTACCGACTTACTGGTGCTTCACCAATTGTGTGAAATACAAATTAAATATTCAAACTTTTGCTTCAAGTATCACAAGTCGAGTCAAGTTTAATTGCGTCGCACATTTCAGCAAAGAGGCATTTCAAAGCGCTTTACATCACAAAAACGTAATGCAGAAACTGACTATGAAGCAGCAGTAAACTTTAGATCTTGTGAAAAGTCATCATCGAAATGCTCCAAATACATTTGATCGCCGATCAAAAATATTGATCAATCAATGTTCCTGTTATTAAGAATCAAAGGCAACTCTAAGTGAGTAGGTTTTTAGTCACCGATTTAAAAGGAACTCATCGGGGTTTCAGCAGCTTTACAGTTTTTTGGGAAGTTTGTACCAGATTAATAGAGCATAAAAACTGAATGTTGCTTCTCCACAGATGATAGAAAATAAATGGTCTTAAAGAAATTAATGGAGATGCACTTATCGACCCCTGTTTGTTTGCTTGTTGGCACTAATAGCAAATTGGCCAATCACACAAATTGAAGTACTGTAGACACTGCTGATCTACTGGGACCTTCACACTGCTGGGTTATAGAAAATGGTTGGGAAGAGAGAGCATATTAATGTCAGAGGAGAATGGGCAGAGATGATTTTAGGCAATAGGGACTCAAAGAAATCGTTCACTACAGCCAAGGCATACAGGATACCACCTGAAGGAGGCATGTACAGCAGCAGACATCTACACTGGGAGCCAACTCCTGCCACCTAAGAACAGCAAACTGAACAAAGGATCGTCAAAGACTCACCAAACTGAGACAATGGTAGATAGTAGTGAAACACTGATCCGTAGATGTTTTTACACCTAATAGTTTCAGCTGCCAAACCCTTTGAAAAACCTGTTCACCCCTTTCGCCTGTGGTGGCACTACACCACTGGAGGAAACATGTACTCATCTGATGGCTACTTCCAGCAGGACAATGCTCTGTCACAAATCTCAAATCAGC
Source organism: Poecilia mexicana (assembly GCF_051168715.1). NCBI lineage: Eukaryota > Metazoa > Chordata > Actinopteri > Cyprinodontiformes > Poeciliidae > Poecilia > Poecilia mexicana. The sequence goes on from NW_028263375.1 coordinate 25,501,559, forward strand.
TCAAGCAGGTCTCTTGAACATGACGATGGATTCCTTGCGGCCTCTGCAGTCACCAGATCTCAATCCAATAAAGGACCTGTGTGATGCGTTGGAACCAGTGAAGCAGTGATGCGTTTCACAATATGTGATGGGGCTCCTAAGATTAAAAAAAATAAAGAGAGAGATCTACCACTGGGAGTACCTAACAAAGTGGCCAGTGAGTGTAGAAGTTAAATGAACTGAATAGAGTATACTGTGTCTGGTGAAATTTGCACGCTCTTCCTGATGTGGATCTCCAAGCTCATTAGTTTTGCATCACATTTACATCCTTGCTGTTGAGCACTTGGCAAATGTTTATTCTGGTTTCGGCTCCGAGCTTCATTCCAAAAGTTTCTCATATTTCTTACTTCCTTTTTCAGAACAGATTGCTTGACATTTACTGTCCAAACAACAACAAGAAGAAAACCTTCTCTGTAACCTTGGATTTGTTCGGTAGTGGAAGCAGCGTAATGACTTCAAAATCTCTTCGTGGAAAAACAAACTCTTGACACTTGTGAATCCATCTTTAAGCAGAATATATTTCTGCTGGCACGTTTGGACGCGGACTGCAGCGATACTCCAGGAGATTTAAGGGCTTTCTTGCTCCTAATGGCCATAATGCTTTTTATCCTCCCACTTTTCAATTTGCACAACCTGCAACAGGCTAAAGCGCAATCAATGCTTCCAAATCTATTGTTTCATCCAAGTTCTGGATTATTCCTAGAGCCTGGAAGGGCAGAGGAGGAGGAGGAGACGGACGTCAAAGGGAACAAACCAGAGTGTGTTTATAGCACAGCTAGAACAGTAATACGACCTCAAAGCGGCGAGTCATGAGAAGATAAACAGAATTAGCCGGAGAAGAAGAGGGTTCCCCAAAGATTTACTATCTGCTTCAGCCCTCTCATCGAGCCTTTAATCGTACTATAGATCAGCAGTTAGCTTAGTAATTACACATCAGATTGACTGAAATTCCTCATAATTGCTGCTTCCTGCCTGCGTGTCCATCTCACTGCATAACTGCTGCTTTGAACCGTGTGGGGTGCATCTGAATGATCGTAATGTTTAAAGAAGAAAAAAAACAACTCATTTACTCAAGCAGTGCGCTGCTGATTCCTCTTAACAGCTGACATTTAACCAAAGCTGCACTGACTCCCGCTTCCCCATTTCCACTTCCAAGTTCCTAATAGTCCAGCAATAAAAAAAAAAAATCAGATTACCTTGCTTCTTCCTTTTAGTCCCACACAGAAGCCCAGCCATGTCCCCTTTCCCCCCCCCAAAAGAAACACACACTCCGGACCCTCCTTGGAGCCGGCGAGCAAGCGAAGGAACCAGTCACAGAATGAGAACGGTATTAAATATTGAGAGTATTTGTGTGCAGTGTGTGTGTGTGAGAGTAAGTTGCGATCGGTGCAACTGAGCAGAGGCAGGGGCGTCATCACGTGTTTATTTCTGTCACAGCTCTCCACCCCACCTCTGCGGCGCAGCTACCAGACAGGTTCATCAGAGGAGGGGGTGTGTGTGAGACAGGAAGGGGACACACACCACGCCGGAGGCAATTAGGTCAGAGCGCACAGGTCGGCTCTGGGATGTGGAGACTAGGTGCACTTTGAGGAACCATCACAGGTAAATGTGAAAAACTGATGTCACTGCAGCCAGAACAACAAGTGGCTCTGCATAGGGGCGCCGCGCAGGAGGGGGCGCCAAAACGATGGGAGAAAATTCTATTTCTAGAGGCATTTTCTGCATTCAGCAGCTGTTTGTGCTTTGAAAACGCAACATAGCGCGTCTGCGTACTTGCATCACAAATTCAGACCTGAGAGTGGGGTGTTCTCATGCTCACAATACGAGTTCTATCCATGAATAATGACTTGTATTTAATACTCTTGCTGCAAATTTCACAGGCTTGTTACAACGAGCAAGTCGACTGTGCATGAGAACAGTGCCGTGAATATCTTTTGCTGCATCGTATAACCAGCTGGGCTGTGACTGTGTTCCTGTTAATCCACTTGTTCTAATTTAATACACACAAAGCTCGCAGCCATGAGCATTAATCTTCTGAACCACCAGAAGCCAAGAAAGGAGCTTCCATCTACATGGACGACTGGGTTAAATGACAGCGATTTATCAAAACCACTGCAGGGAGGTTCCCTTTGCATTAGAGACGGTCTGCTTGTAATCTGTGTGCATCATAAACAACGACGTTAAACAGATTGAAATCGACCTCCTCCGGCTGGGAAAGAGCCGCTTGACTGAGGTGCACAGGGGAGGATATAAATAAGGCCGTAGTACAGAGACGACAGACAGACGGCCGCTTAAAAATAGCGCCGGTTATTTACATCCAGTCAGGAATCGGTGAGTAACAGCAGAAAGGAGAGGATGGTGTCTGAGTGGGTTGTGCATTTCAGACCCCACAGCTGGAATTCATTTAGCTTTTTTTTCCCCCCCTTTATCTGTGTGTGGGAGCCTTTTTTTCTTCTTTTTTAAAGTTTGATCTGTTGATTTTCTGCTGCTGATAAAAAGGGCTTGTTTCCATTTGATCTGTCAAGGAGTTGAGGAAGTGAGACGACGTTTCAAAAACAACAAGATGTGGTACAATTTCCCTGAGGGAAAGTCTCAAAGGGATCAATAAAGTTCTTTTTTATCTTAACGAGGGCTGAATATGCATACAACTATTTATGGATGTTTATTTGGAAACTTAAAAATTCTTATTTTACTCCCACTTCATGGCTCTGCACTGTGTTGGTCAACCACATAAAATAATAAAAATATACATTCAAATTTGTGGTTCTAATAAATTTGTGCAAGTCACTGAATATTGCAATACAAGCTCGGGAATTTGTAAATGAAACTGAACTAAATCCAGTAGAAATTGGGCACAAATTGAGTAAATTCCTCTTTTAGTAAAATAATAATCGCATAAAGAAACAGACCGCTATGTACTGTTCAAAACTTAATTTTCAAGCAAGAAGCTAAATTAGGTATACAGTGCAGACGAAGTTATACTAAAATAAGAAAGCATTTTACATGTAGAGTGTAATGACTCACTGCTGTTGCCATCCATCCTCCAGTCTGTTTATTTCTACACTGTATTGTATATTTAGGGTGTAACCACAGTGTCAAAACGATCAGGATGCGACGGCAGCCTCATCGTTTTCCAGCGAACTGCACTGTCTGCCCACAAATCTCATCGGCGAAACGCAGACTTCCTTCCAGCTTATCGCTTTGCACAGAGAGAGTCAAACGCCAGAGACAAAAGTCTCTGAAAAGGTGACATGTTCTGTCCTGTATGTAGCACTGAACCACATGTTGTGGTCACTAGTAAGAGATTATTCAGCAAAAGTGAGGCAACTTTTCTAACGGCATAACTCATCTGCTGAGTGTCGGCTTTGAACCACACCCAGGACGGCAACACACCGTCTTCTGCCAGCAACGTTGCCTTCAAAAGCTACAATGCTACAGTCTCTTTAAACATTCAACTGATCTGAGATCTGTGTGAGGGTGTCTCACGCAGATAATGAGAAGGTTCGTACAAATATCACAAATTTAAAACAAACATTTTGCCTGGATTTATGTTCATTTATTTAAATAAAAACATTGCTTGTCTTTTTGTTGTCATACGTTAACTAACAATTCTTAATTTGATTGCTAGACCTGAAATTAGTGTACATTTGGGTATGATGCTAATTAGCGACATTAGTCACAAAGGGAATAAAATTATATTTTCTGTTTGAACTATATATATTATTTTGGCAAACATGATTCTGAAACTGAATTACAACCTGTTTGTAGAGTATGGGATTATTTATTCTAGGGCTGAAACAATTCCTCGAGTATTAAAATTCCTCAAGGAAAATTTATCTGCCTCGAAGCTTAATTAAATTGTTTCATTATGTAGCGCACCGTGTTCCAGCCGGATCATTATTTGTGGAGGGCAGTGCTCTCACTTCCGCCAATGAATTGTTGTGAAGTGCTCACAGCATGGTGTTGAATTGTGTGGCGTTTTGGGGACAAATAAGGATTGTAGAAGTTTGTGGTGCGATGGTTGAACTACGACAGCTTTTCTGGCGTTGGAATCTCGGTTTTGGAGTGAATGGTAGGAATGGCAGAGAGAGAGAGAGAGAGAGATCAGATTCCTCGGATAATCGTAAAAATATTCCATAGAGTACTCGATTACTAAAATATTATTTTACAACAGCCCTAATTTATTCCACAACATTTTATGAATATTTATTAACTATTTATTAATTATTTAAATGAATAATTTTAGTTCAGAGTGACACGTTTCAAATATATGCACAGGATTTCCTTTTTCAACTATTCTACTTGTGCATTCTTAAAATAATACCTTAGGTCATTTGCAGTCATTTACTTTCTAGTGTCATGAAAACATGACAAACCGAGGATTTAAGAAACTAACTTTGAGAATCTCAATACATTTGTAGAAGAAGTCATCGTTAAGCTGATGCATGTTCGTAGCTTTTCTGACTGGAGCATTTTATCAGCTCAAATTCGTGAGGTCTTCCAAGTAAGCACTTCTACTTTCATGAAGCAGATATAGATCCGGCTTGTGGTGGTGAGAAACTTCTGATAAGATCCTGGGTATGAGGAAGGAAAACGTCAGTCAGCATCAGTGGTACGCACTCAACAGGCTGGTCAAATTTAGATCGGAAACAGATTTAAATCAGAGAAGAGGTTGGCAGAACGCATCAGGTGCTTTCATGGTGAAAACATCTACACTCATTTTTGACTTTTTGCTTTTTTGTGTGTATTATTATAGAAGAAAAACAAATTGAGGGGTTAAAGTATAGCATAGATACATCTCCTTAAAGAGAAACCAAACTTTTTTTGTAGCCGTCGTGAAACTTCTGGCATACTTCAGGTTGGATATTGGACCTTTTTTGGCTCTGACCTGAATTTTAAGCACAGTCTATAAATTTTCCACAGCTTTGATGTCAAATTCATTTAAAGAAGCTTATTATTAGCCTTCCAAACTCAGTTTTCATATCTGCTTATGATCACTGTCCTGTTGGACTCCCTACTGGGGTTTTATTAATCCATAGCTACTGAACTAAAGTGAAGCTCAAGACTTTTGAGGGAGTCATCCTTTCTGATCACCAGAACCACTAGAGATAAACATGATGCTCCCAACATCTAATAATAACATCTATTAATAGCAACATATATTACAGCATACATAGATTTGGAAATCCCATTTTTCTTGAGTGGGTGACAAGGTCCGAGTTTGTGTGGATGTTAAACTGACGTCATTGGACGATGACTCGCTAGGTGTTAAAGTTGAAAAATGATCCCGAACATACATCAAAACTGGTTTTGAAACACAAGTCGGACTAGACAAAAGTCTTTATTTTGAAATCCACTGAAGTTACTTGCCATTTCAGACGATTAAACTGCTGATTGGATCTACATAGAACAGGTGAGGTCACCTCTTAGTTATTTACATCAATTGTACAACTCAGTTCTTTGTAAATTAACATCTATTTTCATCTTTGAAAGTCAGAAGTTATCATAATATGAGTTGTAACCATCAGCTGCTATCTGAACTTAGGCAATGGTGATTTTATTTGAGGTGAAGAACAACCAGGAGCTTTTCTCTTTCTTTCTTTCGCCGTCTCCTCAAAATTAGAATGAAATCTTACAATTTAGATATTTCAAAAACCGTTTAGCTTTACATCAAAACCTCTAAAACTGTTCTGAAAACGGTCTTTTTCTTAAACGTTAAGAATGTTTGCACTTTTAAACCCAACATTGTGAGTATCTTTGCTAAATTCAATGGGGGAAGAAAAACAAAAGGATTAAACTGCACAAAAGCGGTTTTTCATTGCCTGATCCATTAAGAGAAGTTCAAATGAGAGAACAGTCTCCTTGAAAGGTGAAGCCTGGAATCCAGGGTTCCTCCTAAAACAATTAAAATGTCTCTGACCTCCTGCCAGTGGGTCTGCTCTAATGGAAATTGCAAACACATGGCAGTGAGAAAACACACACACACACACACACACACACACACACACAGCTTGAGGTTGATAAACCTTTGCAGCTGTCCTTCTGACCAAACTGCTCTGTGGATTAAGGACATAAAAATAGCTGCTTAAACACAGAATAGTAGAAAAATAAAGACTGCTTCAAGTTAATAATCTTAATTTTTTCTTTATCAAAAGGCATTCCTGTAACGGGTCACTCTGAGGATCTGATCTATTTATACATCTTTACCTCATGTTGAATGCCAGAGGAGTTTGCCATCTATGAAGTCTTTGTTTATATAAATAGATGCCTTCCATGTTCACTTTTATCAGCTTCACCACCATCAAAACCCGTCTGTGTTTGCATTTCAAACAACGTGCCTACTCTACGATGGAAAATCTTGTGATTGCAGCACCATGGACAGAAACACAGGAGGACTTATTATTACAATAACAACAACAAAAACGCATTAAAGCAGGAAAAACTCTAAACCGACTCACCTTCTTTAGCCCGTTTCTTCCGGACAAGGGTTCCTCCTAATTTCCCCAGAAAGGATTCGTCTTTTTTCATCTTTGCTGGCTGCAGGCTGGCAGATGCGCTCGGAGTCAGAGACATGGTTCTTGTTGCGGCTCTTCTCTTTGGGCCAACCCTTTTTTTTTATTTTATCCCCGTCTCTCTTATTCTCTCTGTTATTCCGCTCACTCCTCCCAGATCTGCATTCAGATTACCCAATCACAGCCCAAACACACACACTGTCTCTCTCTCTCTCTCTCTCTCTCTCTCTCTCTCTCTCTCTCTCACACACACACGGCACAGTAATCAGGCTTCTTCCAGGAGGCAGCCGCGGTGGTTTGGCTTTAACACAGATGATTCACATGGGAGGAAAAAGTCTCTATTCGCTGCGGCTAACCCACAGCGCCACCCACAGGCCTGCAGATGTCGTTCATGTTGTCGGTTAGCTAAAATTAGCCCACGTGTGGGCTAATTTAGGTTTAGGTTACACACACACACACAAAAATCTGGAAAAGTTTGCAATTTATTGAATAGTATGGAAAAATGAAAAGTGAGTTTGGAAAACATTTTGGTTTCTTGCTCTTTTTCACTTATATCTTCTAATACGCAAAAGTCTAATAATGCCGCGGTTTTCTCGATTTGTTAAATTGACATTCTTTATCATTGCTGTTTTAACATTTCTCCCCTCTGTATTTTGCTTTTGACTCACCGACTGATTAAATGCTTTTTATATAGATATAAAAATCTAATTTGGGCAGTTTCACAACCTTTTCTCTGTAGACAGCCTTTGAATTCAGGTTTAACTAGACCTAATAGCTCCACTAAAACTGCAAGTTGGAATTTTTTACTAAGTAAAAAAAAAAAGGGTACCAATATGCAAAAAGTGCACTTTAAAGAGTCTATAGGACAATCCCTTCTAACAGTTCTAGATTGCCTAATGTAAGTATCTAAACGGCACAAAAGCATTAAAATGGTTATGTGCCGTTTAGAATGGGGCCATTTTAATGGTGCCCCATTTGACACCGCTCTCTCAAACTCGGACGCCATTTTTAGAAGTGTGTGTTTTCCTATAATTTGTGCAACCTACAGTTTAGACCCAACTTCAGTTGAAGCAGATTCACTACAGTTTTGTACTCTAAAATCATAAAAACAAAAATAAAACCGTTTGAAAAAACCTGGAAAAAGGCAGGGTCCTTTTTTGAGTGAACTCCAGCTTCAGTGAATTTTAAAGACAAGGTTTTGAAGCAAAATTTTTGAAAATCTTTTGTGTTTTGTTTCTGCTCCATATCGTCTCAAATATACTCACCCCACCAAGGTTTGGTTAAAAGTCCCTTTCGCGTGCTGTACTTTTATCTACCACAGGCTTTTTGCAGCTTCCAACAAGCTTACAGCCTAAAAAATGTCTGCATTTACGACCATTCTTTCAATCAGAAATACTAAAGCACATTTAAATTGGTTTCCTGGAAAACATACTGCTTTCAAGCACAAATTTTTATGACAGGCTTGTGGTCTGGATCAGTCCTGCAGCTTCATGTTAGTCTGTTTTATCCATTACAAGAAACAGTTTGTGTGTTTGAGATCATTTTTCCTGTTGGAACATCCAACCGTGTCCAAGTTTCATCCATCTAATCCAGACTGTTACCATCAGACGAATGAAAATTGGAACTGGGAGATGCTGGGAACGTCAGTTTCATCATCTACACTGGTAAATCTAGTGTGCAACATCAACATGAACCGAGATTAAGACCTAGAAATTTGTGACATTTGCCACACTGACAATTAAGACAACTGTGTTAGAGAATGTTTGATGGTCAGAGCAGACAAAGACTCAGCTGTTTGCACCACCATGACAAAAAAAAGAGACTGGAGGATCTGAAAGGGAGCTTTCAAATTTATCCCAGTTGGTAAGTGTGGTGGTGACAGCATCATGCTGTGGGACTACCTTGCTCAGTGGTGATAGGACAGTTCAAGGTATGAACGGAAATGTATGAACCACTCTGACGAGGCATGGTTTCATCAGGTCAATGCTGACATTTTAAGCACTTTAGTGATGTTTGAAACACTCAGGGGTAGGCAGAGTTCCCAAAAATAATCCTACTTCAACATGATTTTACTCAAGTCCAAGAAATTACTAAAGTAAGAGTAAATTAGTATTCAGTAAAAAGGCTACTCAAGTATTGAGCAAGTGACCAAAACACCAATCATCCAATATTTAAAAATTACATAATCAGACCAAAATATGAAGTGGAAATTTTGGTATGTTAAAGACCAAAGTGAAAGTAATTTACATAAGTAACAATTACAAAATAACAAAATCAGGCAAAAGAAAAACATTTCCTAATCAGTTTCTTTCAATATAAAACTTATGAAGCTTTAATAAGACTTGTGGTTAAGGAAAGCTTTTTCTTCATTCAGTGAAGTAGCTCAAAGTGGGTAAAGCATCCAGAAACATTCTCAAGAAACAGTAGCGTAAAATTGAAAAGTGTAGTAAAATTAGTCCTAAAGTTATTTTTCCATAAAGTGGCTCAAGTAAATGTAACTAGTAGTTACTACCCAACTCTGATACTCAGGCCGCAAAGTTATATTTATATAAAACTATAATACATGAGTTGCACTTCATTTTTCGACCACTAGATGTCCCCCTGGAACTCTGTATTATTGAAGACTCCAGTAATGAGCCACTTGTTGGATCAAAAGTTGAAACTTCTACAACACTTTTAAAACTTCATCTTAAATGAAGAATTAGATGATGGAAACCTGAACATAACAGGCTGTTAAAACAGAAAAAAATATATATATACCTCAGGTTTGGTGGAAATGTGGATTACATTGGACAGTCATAAAATCAACCTCTTTAAATTAATTATCAAACCAACTAAGAAGAGCCAGAAACCTGTTCTTGGATGTGACCTGCAACTTGCTAAAGGACATTAAACCAAACATTATTTGAGGTTCATGAGAATATTTGAGGTTGTATAATTGATTATGACCAAACATGGATTTAAAACAAACAAAAGAAAAACTACATTAAAGATAAAACTTGAGCAAAATTGCTTCTGAAGTTGCTGTTGTAGTTGTATCAGTTGAAGTTTAAATGCATAAAACAGCCCAAACCAACGTGACATTCATCGGCACTGGAATGTATTTTGTTGAAATACTAATATTTTGCACACACATAAAGACATGTTCAAGTGTGGAACACAAAATGACAGTAATGATAATAAAAAAGCAGAATTCAGAAGAAGACAAAGAGGAAAAACAGAAGGAAAAGAGAGAGCTACTCAATAAGATAAAGAATGGTTTGACAGATACTGTATTAAATAACTAAATTAAGTGGAAAGTGAGAATTAAAAAGAAATAAAGCACCCCCTAAGGTTGAGGATTGTCATCTAACTACTTTATAAACAATTTTCACTTCTCTCAAATATTATTTTCTCTCATAGTGGCAGCACACTCCAGAGCAAAACATCTATAATTTCCAAACCACACATAAACACATCATTAATATGGTCTGTTTTAATTATAAATAGGTGCCCAACTTTTGGTTTACATCTGATGAATTGCTTCAACATATGAAAAATCACAAAAAAAACATGTCACCCTTTTTTTGTTTTAGTATTTTTATCACAGAGCAGTTATAGGCGTCAAGTACGTGTAATATCCCTCTTTGGTCACTAGAGGGGGCTGTGGGCTCAAATGAGCCACGGGGCGACACGTAATAGGGATGTGTTAAAACCAGAAGAGCGTTCAGGTTACCGTGGTGGCGGAGTCCGGGTAAATACTGTTGTCGTGTTCTTTGGACTTGTTGGGTTTTGACTTGTCGGAATGTAATAAACTGGTGAACGTGGAATCCAAGAAGAGCCCCGGAAATGACGTTTAGACGCCACAAGAGGTACAACGTCGTTAGCCGCCTAGCATCTCATAAAAAAAGCAGCTACCAGACCAACGTTTCACTAGTTCAGCATAATACTGACTATTACAAATACATTTAAGAATGTATGAAAATCATTGACTGAAACTTAATTTAGATTATAAAACAGCACTTTGGATATAAAAATGAACAGTGTGGGGTTTACTAGCTGCCGAATGTCATATGTCAAATCGTCCATCAGCTCCACAAAGACAAATTGCAGCAGAACAGCTTCAGCTTTTGGCAGTCTCTCCATTGCCTGAAGATACTTAAGACACACATACATGCAAGTTTTTGTTAGTATACATCATGTAATTTTGAGTTTTGAGAGTTTGGGGTTGATGCTCAATACTGAAGGGTTGCAGCAAATCCATTCACCTGTTGTTTGCAGCATTTTCCAGTCAGCTTGCAGCCTCTCTCTCATTCTCTCCAAAGCACCTCCATCATCTGGGAGCGGAGTCAGAAGCTCCTGCAGAGGAGGCGCAGGGTGCCCAAGGAGGGCGGAGGCAGTAGGGCCCATACATGCCCCATCATTCGTCTGAAGCCCAAAGAAAAATAAAGTTTATGAAGACTTCGACTTCAAACTTGCTCCGGTCGTCTCACCTGCATCAGAACCAGAGTGTGTCCCTTTGCAAAGCCCTTCAGCAGGCCAATTAGTTGCTGCCACATACAGTCGCCCACTCCGCTTCCTGGCATGCGAACCAAAAGGACAAGACCGGGGTCGTACTCGTATCCCAGAAGTAGGAGGAGGCCAAAGACTGCCTGGATGAATCCTACTGTGTCACCGCAACCCTGAGAGGACAAGAAAACTACACATCATGTTTGTGAGATGCATTCAGTATTGTGTGTATCTGTGTTTTTTAAAGTGTCTCACCTTCTTTAAACACACTGGAATATAATATTTGCCTTTCTGTTCCTCTTTGTCTTCACCGCTGATTTGTACAACAAGCATTTTCCTTAAAACAGAGATTTTTTCGTAATAAAATTGTGATTCTTGCTGAAAATCCTTTCCATAAAACTTTTATAAAAAGTGCAATACGGCTTAAATCACTATTACCCATCAGCTGTGGCATAATTCAGCTCCTCTTTGCCGACACAAACAACTAAAACCCTGAAGGAAGACGAGTGGAAACAATTCAGGCTGGTCTGAAAGCATTTATTAGTCATTTATTTTTGAGAAACCAAACTGGGTATTCCCCTAAATGTTGATCGGTTACTTTAAAAGTGAAGCTCAGCAGGAATATTTCTGTGTGGTTTTTGTCAAAACATACAACACAGTCTGCGTAAGATTTGACTTCCGTACCGGCTGACAAGGTCAGAGCCGAGATCCTGGACAACACACTCCACGGCTGCGGCAACATCGGGGACCAGCGCTACGCCGTTGCCGATCTGAGAACCGTTCAGATAAACTCAACACACAACAAGCCAGTAGAGGGAGAAGGAACCCAAACAATGTCTTGATTTTTACCTCGTTTGTTCTCATTTTCTCAATCAGGGTGTAAAGTCTCGAGAAGGTGGCTACACCATCCGCGTCACCCGCATCTTCCATGGAACGGTTCCTCCAAGGAAACGGTTCAGTTAGCGAACAGCGTGAAAACGCTCGTAAAAATGAGGCGTGCGACTCTGGGTGCCTCTCACCTTATTCTGCTGACTAAAAGCGGTCCGAGATCTTTGGAGGAGACGAGGCGTTTTAATCCGTCCGGACAAGCCGCGTCGTCAGGAAGCACCGACGCAGAACAAACGGGAGGGCGCAAACGCTCTGCAGGCTCAGGCCAAACTTTTTCCTCCTGGCTTCTTTCGTCCTCCGCCGTCTCTGCTTTTTCTTCCTCTGCTTTTGCCAGTTTGATGCGTTTGTTGCTGACGTCCGTCGTAGCTGAATCGGCTGGAGAAATGAGAAACCGCACGAGACAAGAAGTATTGAAATAAGGAACTAAAATTAACATTTCTACATCTTAAATAAGATGAAGGTTCTCTCTATTTCCATCAGCTTATGGCAGGAGTTGTAAGAAAACGATTGTAATATACAAAAAAGTAGGGTAGTCTGCACTTGTAACATGTATAGGACAACATTATTGCACTTTTCTTAATGAATAAAAAGGCATATGTGTCATGCTGGAATAACAAAGTAAATCTGAACAACTGCTGCGTGGCTGTTTTACCTGCATGCTTGAGGATGGACCAGTACCGCCTCTGAACCGATCGGACACACTGAAGAGACTCGAGCGCACTGAAAAACAGCAACAAAGCCACCGATTTCAAGATTCGCACAGCTTAGGTATCTATTTCTCTGTCAAGTTACATCCACAAACTTGACGCTTGTTTTCATTTCATGAGAAAGATCAGGACAAAGTAACAGTGTAATTGCCAGGTAGAAGGAAAATGTTACACGACTTTCTGCAGCGCTCAGGTTACGTTTGACCGACCTTTCGCAGGGACTCCTGAGGTTTGCGAGCTGAGGCAGCGGATCGCCAAGCAAAGTTTGAACAGTCTGACACACGGATTGTGCAAGAGAAGTCAAGTTGTATCCTCCCTAAAAGAAAAGTATGAAAATACGTAAAATACTTTCAAAGTCAGTTAAATACGACTCCTAGGTCTTGTTAATCATACCTCCAGTACAGCACACAGTTTTCCTCCAGCTAGGTTCATTAGAAGGTGAGTTAAGTGGGCGAAGATGTCCGGAGTGGCACACATCTCTCCCTGGAAAAAAAATCCAACAAAACAAGTAATTTGGATGTTTTTGATGCCAATTCAAAGGCATAAGATAGAACTGTAAGAGAGAATGCATGCATGCAATGTGAAAATAAGTTTGCTTTGAACTGGAAGAATTTCTGTTGTTTTTTTTTTTTGGTACCTCTGGGTCGCCGATAGCCGAGTCAAAGCCTGCGCACACCAAAACCAAGTCTGGGCAAAACTGCGAGGAAGAATCAAAAGAGCAACAAGTCATGGTTACCCTTCAGTCTTAAATAAATGTGTCCTAAAAATGTCTCACCTCATAAGCTACTGGCAGGAGGACATGGCAGAAGACCGACAGATAGTCGCTGTTTTCCATCCCCACCTGAAATATCATAATGATGACTCTGGTGAGCGAATATTTATCCCTTACTTATATTTATCCAAAATCCAAATTATAAATATCATTATAAATTTGTAAAAGTAACAAAAACGGTAAGTAGATTCTGACTGTACCACTATTCATCCTCAATCAGTGCAAACACAATAAACATTTCAGGGCTTATAAGTGAGCAGGCCTTTGGCAATGCAACATGGTTACATTTGTGACAGTAGGATAGTGAGTGTGATCTCACGCCTTAACCAACCAATCGGTATTAATACCGACAAAATCAATGCACCAGTCCAATTTTCTACCTGCTCACCTCGTTCCAAGGCACATTTACGTTGAAGCCGGCTCCGCTTCCTTTGCCGACGCTATCGTAGTCCGACTCCCTAAGATTGGGCCAGAATTTCTGACGCTCGTAGCGGTGCCAAGAAAAGTACAGAACACTGCAGAACACCATGAAACCCTCAATAAATAAAACACCAGAAAACCTGTTGCATCCTCTGAGACTTTTACAGGTTGACATTTGACAAACGGGCCCCACCTCGGATCATCTTCAAAGCAATACTGCACCCCTTGACCGTGATGTATGTCCCAGTCTACTATTAGCACCCTGAAGAAGAAACATTTAAGCTGCTTTAAGTGAATGTGATTCCAGAAGAAGTCAGCAAAGTAAACCAAATGGCGAGAAAGATTTAAAGAAAGGCTCAAAATACCTTTCGGCTCCATGTTTTTGCTTAGCGTAGCGCGCTGCTATGGCCACGTTGTTGAACACACAGAAACCACTGGCAGCACTGCGCATGCTGTGGTGTCCCGGCGGTCTAGAAACAGCAACACGAAACACGTACATTTCTTATTAGTCGTAGTGTGAGCTAAAATTTACTGTTTATACTCTGTTTTTCTCCTCCTATATGTTATGGTTAATGTTAAAAGCCTCACTGCAACAAAGCAGGGACATGAAATAAACAATGCAAAGCATAATTTACACATTTCGACCCTTACCTAACCAGAGCCATGCCGTTCCTGACCTTCCCTGTCATGACACTGTCCACCAGTTGCAGAGCAGAGCCTGCAGCCAGCTTGGCGCAGTGATAGATATTCTACAGCAGTAAACAATAGGAGGTAAAAAGTGAGGAACACAACCAGAGAGTGAAAGAGGGACAACTGTCAAACACTGAATAGGAGACTAACTGGGTGGAAGTAAACGTCCCCGTATTGAAGGGTGAACTCCTTCAAGTCCTCCAAAGTCATGTGCGGAGTCTTTTTCACACCCTCCAGATATTCCTCACTGTAGACAGCAGCATGATGAGAATGTTTGTTTATTTCACATTAACGAGGAGGTGAATAAATTCACTGAACCGTAACGGTTCCAGAGGAAAATCAATGCAGGAACAAATTCAGACCAGCAGGGGGCCCCCAAGCGCACATGTAAATTTGACGTTACATTTATAAAGAATGAACCCCATTTGAAATTCTTTAAAATAGCTGAGATATTTCATTATTATATTGACTACTGCTGTATGTTTATATGCTATAGTTACAAAAGTGTTATTATTATTTACTTCTGTCATTTTTTAACTCTCTTTTTTTTTCAAAAAGAAAAAAAAAAACAATACAAAGCAAAACAACAGAAGAAGAATGAAAAAAAACAAGATAAAAGTAATATAGAAGCAGAAATTGTAATATTGAACATTCCTATCAAAGACAAGAACACAAAGTACAGACTGAACTAGAAGCATAAGCTTTTTTATACATACGGCGTTATCGAAACCAAAACAGCAGAATATTTCCTTTGTATTTTTCTAAAACATATCTCTAAAGAATTCTGTATGAGTCTGTAGACAAACTCATAAAAAAACTACCATAATAAAACCTAATTGTATTTATTTAACAAAAGATATTTAGACATTTAGTTTTTATTTAAAAAGTGAAAAACACAGCTTTAACTCCTCGCAACAATTATTCCACACATGAATGCCTGTAACTAGTAAATCTTGAAAGTCAGAGGCATTGGATGTGCAAACAATCAAACCGAGAACATTTAAAACGATGTTTTGATTGGTTGTGCTAGTAGGAGATGGGGGGCCCTGAGTCAAATATCTGCTAAAGGACCCAGTGTTAAAGGGGCCAGAACCGACCTGTGGACGAGCAGGATCTCCGCATCTGAGGCCTCACGAGGCGGCACAGAGACACAGCGGTCAGACAGACCCGTCCTGACCAGGGCCTCGTAACTGACCGAGAGCCGCTCGGGGACCTCGATCTTACATGCCGGGCTGTAGAAACAAAAACAAAGTAATATAGCCGTAAGCATCATGTTACCAGTCACAGTTACCAATATAAAAGTAGGTAATCCACCAGAAGTTTTCAGCAAGAGGTTTCTATAAATGTGGTGGAAAAGTTTTAAAGTTTTTCCTCTAAGCAAAAGTTTAATTTGTCTTTTTGGAAGTATTTTAATCAAACAGCTAATATTAAGTCATTATTGTAATATGGCGTAATAAAAACTCTATGTGTATAATCCATAAAGACAAGAGTGGCAAAATAGGGTATTTTGAAGAGTAAGACCAACACTTACAAATAACTGAGTTTAACTGGGTGTTTGTGTTATATTTCTACCTAAATCAATAACACAATATTAAATACAAAATATAGATAATATTATAATAAGTAGAAATATTTATTTAACATTGATGGATTACATTATTTCTGCAGCAGGACTGGATAATTTTTGGTGTGTTGTTTCAAATAAAATCAATTAAGTTTATGTTTTGCATTTCTAATGCAATTTTTTTTTTCTTAAACTAAAACGGTGGCAGTTTTATTTAAATTTACACTTTGAAATTTTGATACGCTCATTTGAACATTTATTATATTTGGATTACTATTCTGTAAAATTGCTTAAATATGAAAAGCAGGTTTGATGATAGCAAAACAGGAATATTAAAAGCATATTTTCTAAAACAAACCTTTTTAATTTATGGGTAGGTGTTATCCGTTCCTACTCCTAAAGACAGCTTGAAATTTTTAATTTAGAAACAGCTCATTTGTAGAGTTGAATAACAGTAATATATGTGGTAACATTTGAAAAAATTCATAAATAATATTAAAAATGTCGTAAAAGCGCTAGCAAGCAGTTGATGGAAAGTGACAGTGAACAGCAGTCTGGTAAGTGAAGTTAACTGTGACTACTGTAGGAATAACAACATATAAACGTATCCGACATAGTGACCTCCAGGCTAAAGAAGCCAACAAATCCGATTCACATGATGTGAACATGATTTTGATACTCACTCAACCCAGAGCAGTTTGTATTTGGTCATCTCCTCATCATAAATCAGAGCTGTCCCCATTGTCAATACTCCGGAACGTGTAGAGAGTAAATATCACAACAAAAGCTCCTCGGTAGTTTAGATTATATTTTACAGCTTGAATAAAGAATTCATATGGATTCCTTCAAACCTTTATGTAAAACAGTCTGAACTGTATCCAGTATGAATTTATCTCTGAAGACACTTATTAAGGAAGAAGCATGTAAACAGAAAGTTCATCTGAGCTGCACCAAGTGCGAAGTTAACATTCTACCGGGGAATGAGCGCCTTCTACTGGACGGAGTCCGGTATTTCTCCAAGGGCTGACCGACATCTCGTCATTGTAGCGTTTTTCTACTTCTATTTCAAATTATTTTCAAATACAAAAGTACTTTATTAATCCAGAGGGAGGCAGAATGTTTTTGTAACTGATATGAGTCATTCTTCATAGAGTTGTTGTAAATCCTGATGGCTGGGCAGGAAGGATCTCCTGCAGCAGTCATTATAATGACATTACAATGTCATTATAATGACTGCTGCAGGAGATCCTATATTACTCTGTAATATATTACAGAAAGTCTGGAAGACACCTCTGACTGAAGACACTGCTGTTGTATACCAATTTCATGAAGAGACTGCTATGCAAAATCAACAACTGTTATACAACAACTGAAGTTTTTGCCTTCTTTTGGACAAAGATGTACACAACAAATTTCTCCATTTGGAGTGTTTAAATCAAAGTTTATTTTTTAATTGAATTATTTTAGTGTATTTTTACAACTTTTTACTGGTATCTCTTTTGAAGTGTTTCTTTCTTCTTAATTGTATCATTTTGAAATTTTTTGTAATGATTTTGTATTTGAAAGGTCATAATCAGGTCAAAAAAAGGTTCATTATTATTAATGTTGTTGTTTATGTCGCATATAAAAAATCAACAGAGGAAATTTCAATATGATGTGGCCTTTTATTATTTATTGTTGTCATAAAGAAAAATAAACAGTGAAACGTCTAAAACAGTAGTGCAACACAAACCAAAGTACATTCTGAATGTATCACATATCACATATCATGAGAAGCTTTTATCTGACCCCAGATTATTTCTGCCTCAAATAATTTAGGAAGCATGTGCATTTTCCTATGGGAAACATCTCCATTGTACCCTGTGGGAAAATACTGTTGAACATTCCCATTTCTGGATGTTAACTGTAAAAGTCTCACACAAGCTGGACAGAGCAAATGCTCAGGCAGCTGGGAATTTTCTAGACCTAACAATGTCCAACAAATATTCAGATTCTCTTTTATTTTTTTAGATTCAAATTTATTCTGCTTTTGAACTGAATATGAAGAGTTTATTATTCCTTTTCCTTCTCATAACCTGTCCTCTTCCTCTTCATCTTCTGTCCTTCCCTCTATTTCCTGTTGTGTCCTTGCTGGAAAGGTCGAGCTCCTCTGCTGTTTCTCTTGTTCTTCTTTCCTCCCGTCTCCCTCTGCTTCTCTTCTGCATATCCCGCACCACACGAGCAGAGTTGCTCTGCACCGTTCCCTGAATGCCGGGTCACAGGCGGCGTAGAGCAGAGGATTCAGGCAGGAGTTGAGGTAAGCCAAACAGGTGGCGTACGGATGAGCGGCCAGCAGAGCCTGGTCTAGAGAACATGAGTACGGGACGACGCCCAACTCCAGCAGGATGAAGACAGTCTTGTTGACGTTGAGTGGCATCCAGCAGAGGAAGAAGGCCATCACTAAAGTGACAATAACCCTGAGGAGTCTGCGCTGGCGCATGCGGTCGGGACGGGGGCCATGTCCAAAGTGCCTGCTGAGCAGCTGAGCCAATGAGCAGTAGCAGACGAGCAGGATGACAAGAGGTAGCAGGAAGCCAATTAGGGTTGACTTTAAGCTCAACACGGCAGCCCACCATACCTCTGCCCTGTCTTTTTCAGCCTCTTCAAGCTCTGCCCCAACCAGCATGGAGTAATTCATCTGGCAGGAAAGGACGACAGATCCAGGGTCATCTTCAGACGTGGGGTCAAGTTCCACTTCCCCAACGGAACGCAGCAGCAAGCCAGGAAGAGCCAGGACCGCCGCTACCACCCACACCGCTACGAGTATCCACAGCGTCCTGTTGGGACACCTCGGTGAGGGCTGGTGGCCGGAGTGCCGGCGTCCCGTCAGGATCCAGTACCGCTCCACACTGAGCATGCTCAGACTGAATACGCTGGCATACATGTTGAGAGCGGTGAGGAAGCTGCTGATCTGGCAAAGGGGTTGCCCAAAAGGCCAGTGGTAGCCCATTGCCGTGTAGGTAGCCCAAAGAGGGAGAGTTACAAGGAAGCAAAGGTCAGCTAATGCCAAACTGGCTATCAGAGAATCTGTGAGGGAGCAAGAGGGCAGAGGGATGGAGGGAGGGCACGAGGAAGAGGTGAAGGAATGAGAGGAAGCTCTGGGGCTCTGTCCTGATGGTTCGCTTTCACAAGAAGAAGGCGCATGCTGGCGATCAGCTCTGAAACAGCAGCAACACTGTGGTTTGTCTCCTATCCTGATCCCGTCAGGTTGACGCAGGTACACCCAGAGCACCAAGCTGTTACCAAGGCAACCCACCAAGAAGGCCAGAACATAGATAGACGGGATGATGGAGAAGGAGGGATACCAGTCGCCATAGTCGCAGTGATCTGGAGCGGGAGTGGGAGTAGAGGAGGTGGGGAAGTCTGACATCTTTCTATTAAACAAATCCAGCCATCATGATTTACTTCGACTCTGTTAAATGAAGGCTGTTGAGATTGAGAGCCTGGACGCGTGTCCTGTTTCCCGTTCTGTCCTCTGGGTGTTGACTTGTATTGTCTGAAAATTCAGAGAAAACAGTGAAGTTTTACAGATTTGAATACCTTCTTATTCTGTGACTTACAACTGCAGACAGTGCCTTTAGGAAGTTTTGTCATTTTACAACCACAAACTGCAATGTATCATGTTGTTGTCAGATACAATCAGGACTATGTGGTCTTTAGTTTTTTTGTTTGTTTTTTTTCCCTTTGCTCTGATGCCTCTAAATAAAACCTTGTACAACCCACTGACTTCAAAAGTCACCTAATTGGACAAGTCCATTTGTGGAGATTTTAACCTGTTTGTTTTAGACAAACAGATTAAAAGATAGAGAATATTTGATAACAAATAGCATCACTAAGTCCTAAACACACCAGACAGGTCAGGAATAAATCTATGGAGAACTTTACCTGCACTGATCTGACCTATACAAACCAATATCCCAAGTGCCATCTACAGTTTGCCAAAAACCATAGGAAATATGTAAAAGAAGTTGCTCTTGTTGGATGAAGCCAAATTTAAGAGTCTTTGTCTTAGGTGGAAAAAGTTGTACTAAACACAGCATCCCCACAGTGAAACATAGTGGTGGCACCAGCATCCTGTGGGAATACTTTTCTTGAGTAGGAACAGATGAGTTAGTCAGAGTCAGTGAAAAGGTGGATGATGCAAAGCACATGGCAACACAGAAATAGACCTGTGAGTGAAATGACTGGGATGGTTACCTCCCAGCAGGACCCTTAACATTCAGTCAGAGCTACAGTAGAACAGCTTAGATCAAAGATTACGGTTTTTATTTGTCGAAAAAGATTTTAAAAACCATCTTTCCTTTTCCTTCTCCTATCATATCGAGAAAAACAGGAGTGAATATTTCAACGTTTCAATATTTCAACTTGAGAAAGAAATACTAAAATCTTAAACTCGGTATTAATTCTAAAACTCTCTTACCTTAATAAGTTTGGGTAATATCCTTGTGTTGATACTAAAAATATGACTACCATTGTAGAGGGAAACCAAAATCTCCTAACTCAGTCGTCTGTCTCTCTATCTGGTCATGAAACTGTGGATGTCTGCTGCTGCAGCTTGCCAAATGGAGAGAGAGGGCTGAATATGTATCACTGCATCCTCCATTGACAGGAATGGGGAAAAATACACAGACAAAGCCCTCCTTTTTTCTTTTTTACATTCTCGAAGCAGACCACCCCAGGAGAGGTACAAGACCTATAAACATCCATCCCCTCCCTAAAATAAACACGCACAGCTCCTGTAAGGCATGAAACAGCCCCCCGTTCCTCCATCAAACACAGCCCAGCCACAACAGGCAAATAAACGGCGTCTCCTGGCTCTCACACGGCCCGTCTTCAACACGGAGACACAAACGCATTGGAATGCATCCACAGGACAGAAATATCTGCAAACACCCGTCATCCTCAGTGTGACACTCGTTTAAACAGACGAGGAACACCGTAACGAAATGCAACAACAACGAGAAAATAACTCTACAGACATTCAGAGTCCGATCACAACTGATCGACAGAAAACCACTGACCTGAAGCTGGTGGACACACGGGAAAGACCCGTTAACAATTAATTCCAACATGACAAATGAAAGGATTTTTGGAAACACCGAAGCAATTGAATTTACGGTTTGAATTCAGTGCTGATCATCTTCAAATACTGTCTAGATCGACTCGCCACAGTCTACCCGCCATAAAATGATAACAGATGCTTCTCTAAGAGCAAGGGTGGCAAGAAAAATGTGTGTACTGAACAGCTGCAGTTGAGAAGACAAAATATAATTCATTAGCTAGAATATTTAATGTTGGAACGATAATGACTTCACTGAGGATATATTAGGAATCTTAGCCTTGGGAAAACAATGTTTTCTTGTTAAAGAAGGAAAACTGAAATCCTTCAGTTGAAATTTCTTTTATTTGCACATGATCTGCTTTACTCTCCAAAAGTGTTTTTACTCATTTTCATACGGGGAGTGATATTACAATCTGAAAGTACAGGCAAATATCCTAGTATGGCTGGTATGAAGAGACCATTTAAGCTACACAGAAGGAAAACTCAAATAAATATTGATGTAAGATCAGTAATAAATAGTTCACATTCAAATATGTGTTTCGCCGGGATATTAAGCATTGAAGAAACAACATTAATTCATTTTTTATAGCTAACACAAGACATAAAATGTAACAATTACATAGCTAATGATCTTTTGTATAGTTGAAAGTAGGCATACCAACTGGCCTGACCCTTAGAGGCGACTGTAAACAGAATCTAAAAGTATGTTATTGTTGTTGTAACTTCTGTTTTCACTAGAGGTTTAGTCTCAAACTAGGCATCTGCAACTGGACTTTTTAATGGGTAAGAGGGCACGGCTAGGTCAATATGGAGTTACATCATAAAAGGTGAAGAACTTTGGGTGGTAAACAGGAAGAGTTTGTTTCCACAGAGGCCGTGCTGCCATCGGCCTTTTGTTATGGGAACAGATGTTTCTGAGAAACGTTCCCCACTCTTTTCTCCTGCATGAAAAAAACACACAGCTTTTAGTTACAAAAGAAGGAGGTGGAGGAAGAGTCAACACAAGCATTTCCTAGGGAAGAAAACTGCGCAGGGAGTTAAAGGATGTGAAACAAGACTCCTGCAGGAGTCATGAGAGCCATAAATTTATTACGGTTAGAAAACGTAACTTTCTAGAGCACATCATGGTGTCAAGCTGGAAAACCAGCGCGTTTCGCCAATTGTTGTTATGCTATCTGTTCAGACACAAGATTATATTGATGTATTTCTTTACATTTTATCCATGCAAACACTGAGAAACATGTTGAGGAATATGTTTCTTGGTGTTCCCCATTGGCTTAATGAGAAGCAAACTGATGTGAAAATAAAAAGTTTATGCTTGTACTCATTACATTCTATCTTCAAGCTCAGGCTTCCCCTGTCATCAACTTAAGGGGCAATGTTATTGTATTTCTAACTGAAAATCTGAAAATCCAGCAGCTAAAAACCAAGAGAAGCACATCATAGTTTCAAGTTTTAATAACCAGTAGCATTTGGTAATTGCTATGATGTTATCTTTTAGGAATACAAAGGGATAATGTTTGTGTCTTCGTTTTATACTTCCAAATACTGAAGGAAGATGTTCACTAATAGATATTGTGAAGCACTGTTTTTTTTTTTACTAATTCAATAACAAACAATTGTGCTAATAAATAATACATATCTCCATCTTTCACAGTGTTTTATATGTGCAGCAGCCCTATGTGATACGGACCATGAGGATGGGTTCTCTCCAGGTACTCCAGTTTCCTCCCACAGTTCAAAAACATGACCGCTAGGCTAACTGGTCTCGCTAAGTTGCCCTTAGATGTGAGTGTGTGCATGGTTGTTTGTCCTGTGATGGACTGGCAACCTGTCCAGGTTATACCCAATGACCACTGGATATAGGCAGCAGCTCCTGGCAAATCTGCAAGGAGAAATATGTAGAGACTAAGGATGTATGAGAGGATGGATATACACTGTAATTATATGTCATATAATCCTCACCAGACATATTAAGATAAACAACGTATAGGAAGAGTTTAAAACATTTTCCTCTGGACTGACTATCTACCTCTACTCTTTTAAAGAGTTGCTTTAATGAATACAAAAAAGAAGATGCTTTTTAGACCTAACTGTGCTGCGGAAGTGGCAGTTAAAACAGCGAGAGGGTTTTTGGGTGTGTGCAAAGGAAATAAGATAAGGATTTGCATACCTGAAATGGTATGAGGTATGGAGTAAGCTGAGGAGTGAGAGAGCAACTAAAAGAGATTAAATGCAGTCCAGAGACTACATTCTGTAGGTTTCATCATGTCCATCTACAGAACCGAAGGGAAACTCTTGTATTTTCTCATCGTTGTAATGGCAGGAGCAGAGGTCCAGAACAACATCTCACCGGAGTGTAAGCAGTTCTTGTACATGGGGACTATACCACGAGGGCTTGAGGAGCAACCGTTGAAAAAGATTTGCCAGTACTATGCAGGCAAGCCGCGGTTCTTCACCCTCTATGACTCCTTTAGCCACATCCCTGTTTACTCTGCGTACACGTTCAAGCGCTCGGACGGTTCCAAAAAGGTTGATGTACCCTGGATGTACGAGCCACAGGTAAGAGTGGCTGTTGACCAAAGATGAATTTGAATTAAATAGATTTGTTTTGTTACTCTGACACTGTTTGTCCTCACAGCTTTCTTTGGTGTCTGGATCCAGAGAGATGGAGCCGTTCCCTTCTGCAAATATTCACAAGAGCTTTGAGGATTCCCAGGCTGTGCTCGATGACTACTCCGACACTGTGATCTTCGAACGAGGCCAGCTGAATCCAGACGAGCATCAGGCCGACCCAGAGGATAAAGCGGCCACCTACACTCTGACCAACGTGGTTCCCAGGGTCCGAGAGTTCAACATCGGTCCTTGGAAAATGCATGAACACACCATGCGCAAGAGGCTGAACAACTACTGCCGTGGAACTGCCTATGTGGTCACGGGGATCACCACCTCAGGCCACACCATTCGCCGTCACAACATCAACCGCCTGGGCATCCCTACCTACCTCTGGTCGGCCTACTGCTGCACTGAGTTTGATCACAACGCTCCCTACTTGGAGCGCTCAAAGTTCCCTGCGTTTGCTGCTTATGGGCTCAACGACAGGGAAAACAACAAGGTTCAAGAGATGACGGTTCAGCAGCTGGAGGACTTCCTGAAGAGGGTAACATATGTCAGCGGCTCCTTCCAGATCTTCTATGACAACTGTGTGCCTCCTAATACTGCTAGTGGCCCACTGGCCTGAGAAAGGGAAAGTAGATTAATTCTTACTCTTACTATGCAATGTAGACCGTTTTAATTCCTCTCTGTTAGCTCCTTGACTTTCAATTGTTTCTGTAGTAGCTTCTTATTTCACTGAATACTCAGCAATCTCAGCTACAACAAGTATCAATATGTTTTAGCTCTGTTTCTTTTGTGAAGCATTACTAGGCTTTGGTTATACACAAATGCCCATAAATTCACAACTTACTTGGTTGTACTCTACTCACATTATCCGTTTTATGGCATCTGGCCGTAGCTGGAATGATACCAGCCTGTGAAGGCCTTTTGTCCGGTCAAAACAGATTAGACCAATGTTTTACATTTTCTATACCTGTGCAGAGAAGCTAAGCTAAGTCACATAAAGATATTTCACTTGGCAAGGTCAAGAATTTTGCTTGGGTTTTAAAAGGGATTGTTTGGAGTTTGATGGAGTCAGCAAGTTTTATTTACATTCAGATTCTGACTCCTGATGTTACGCTGTGATTTAAATAAATGTTAATCTGAAATTAAATTTCCATATTTTGTCTTAATTTTTACCTTTATCTCATTATTCTGTTTTTTAAAATCTAATTAGTGCATAAAACACTAAATAAGAACAACGACCCAAATTTAGAAAAACAATTATTTGATGTAAATAGTGGCCATATCTAGAGTACAAGAATAGTTTTCTCTCCACTGTTTGTGTAAATGATGTAGATTTTATTTTGAAAAGCGAATACCATATTGCAGCTTGGTCTTGAGCACAACAGAACGGTATGTAGCCTGATTTCAATATCCACTATACAGGGAGACCTTTCCCTGTTGAATGTGAACTCAGACTCATAAAGCATGGCTGTAGCGTTTCACTGAAGAAACCGGAGCAGGTTTTGGCCACTCCATCTGTTTTCTTGACCATCACACCACGCTGAGCGCGCTCAATAAGGTGATGCGACGCTCATGGCGGGGTCCCTGCTACGCTCTCCCTACAACCAATGAGACCGCCCCACGCTCCCGTCACGTGATAGAAAGAAGCAGTGCCTCTTCACACAGTAAGGCAAGAAAGAAGAGTGGAAGTGTATGGTCGTGGTTCTGCACCAAAAAAAAAAGCCCCTAATCTGATTCTGGACCTATCATGCTGCTGATAAAACTAGAAGATGCCCCTGCCGAGGGCTGCCAGGAGCAGGAGGGAGCAGGTCCCGGAGAGCACCCCGTTCCTGACACCTAACAGGAGGAGTCCACGAAGAAGAAGGAGAAGGTGATGGCCATGTTGACAGAGAATGAAGAAGTGTCCATGGTGGAGTGGCTGGAGTGCAACCCCGTCCTCTATAACCGCAAGCTGAAAAACTACAAAGACACCAACAGGAAGAAGGCTCTGTGGCGTGAGAAGGCTGCACAGATGGACCAGGACGTCCTCATTCTACAGACATGGTACACCAGTCTGCGCACTCAGTTCGGCCACCTGAAGAAGCTTTGTGAGGAGGAGCAGACCCCCGGGCTAACCGAGCGGGACTCCTGGATACTGAAACGCTTCGAGTTCCTCACACCACACATTCTTCCGGTCCTGAAGAGGAGAGGGGTCAGTGCAACCAGACATTGTTGGACATTGTGCCACCAGAAAATATTTACACCCGTTAATGTTTCCACATTTTGTTGTTACAGCCAGGTGTTTTCTAAAATAGATCATTTTAACCCCCCCACTATCAACACACAACTCCATAATGAAAAGACAAAGAACTTTTTAGAAAAGTCCAGTTTTATTTTTACCATTAGAAACTGTTTATAGATCGTCAGTTCCATTGCTTAGCATTAACCACTTTTGGCAGGAATCACACTTTGAAGCCCATACAAGCTAGCTACGCAAATCTGTTTTTTGTCTTTTTCTTTCATTCATATGTACTTATATTTAAATACATATTTTCCTTTACAAATAGCCTTTAAGCTATTGTTAGCTTTTTAGCTTATTTTAACTCTAAAACCAAAGTTGACTTACTAAATGAATTGTTAATTTATGCTACCCAACATGCTAGGTTAAGGCAACATGAAAATTATAGCATTTAAGCTAACATTAGTTTTTAGTTCATTTTGATGTAAGAACTAAGATTAGTTTACTGAGTGTCTTACATTAAGGCTATTCAGCGTGTTACCATACGTCGTCATGAAATTAGCATTTAAGCTAATATTAGTTTTTAGCTAATTTTGACGTAAGAACTAAAATCATCTTATTGAATGGGTTAAGTTAATGTTATTCAGCGTGTTAATGAGTCTCCATGACATTACCATTTAAGCTAATATTAGCTTTTAAGCTAATATTGTCCTAAAAACTAAATGATTAACATTCCCC
This sequence comes from Poecilia mexicana, assembly GCF_051168715.1. Lineage (NCBI taxonomy): Eukaryota > Metazoa > Chordata > Actinopteri > Cyprinodontiformes > Poeciliidae > Poecilia > Poecilia mexicana. The sequence goes on from NW_028263375.1 coordinate 25,528,318, forward strand.
AACCTTCTCTAGCCTAACCCAACATGATAAAAACAATTTTTTATGTTGTTCTAACGTGCAGTTTTCTGCGCTCATTTCAGAAAAAAAGGAAGCTGGGCATAAACGTCACTCCACACTACTCACACTGCCTCTTCTTGTAATGCCAGTCCGTCTTCTTCCTGCGGCGGGTCAGTTAAGCCCCATCCCATGATCCCCCTGACGAGCAACTCCACCAAACGGCCAGCTTCTGTGCGTCCAGCTCTACCGGTGGATGTAGGTAATAATCAGCTTGATGAACACTCCTTGGTCCTACAGCAGCACCAACTTCTCAATCAGCTCCGACCAGAAGGTGACAGCAAGGAACGAGATGCGTTTGCAGAGTGGCTCCGGTCAGCCATGCACAACTTTGAGCACTCTATCTGGAGGAGGTGCCAGCGGGAGCTGAGTGATGTAATGTACAGGTTTATTGGAGAGAATGATGATGTGAGGTGCGGTGGCCAGGCTACAGGTCAGTTTTCTGACCCAACTGCGCAAAATGACCTGGAAGAACACAAGTGGAGGCCAAAATAAGAATTGCTAAAGCTTTCTAGGATAGAACGTCTGTACTTCCTTTATCATCTCTTTCAAGTCTGAGCAAGTATGGAAAGAAGAAAACTGAAGCAGACTTTTCCTTATTCTGCAATCTAGAAGAAAAAAATAAATGAATAAAAACATGAGTGCTCCTTATATCGATATTTTTTAAATGCTGCTTTACAAAATAACTTGAATTTTGATCCAGAATAAAGGCGTCAAAGGTTACAATGATGTACTTCACAGAATAGTGCAACAGACATTGGACATTGATTAGTTCTTTTTATATAGTTTTTGTTTTGAATTTTTTTGATCGAACCTGACTAGTGTGTCTCTGCCCAGTTTTCTGACCATACAGCCAGAGAGGAATTAAGAGAGACAGCAACAGCAACTGGAGTGGATTAGCTGGGCTTACCAACAATAGTCTTCAGAGTGTTGCCTATTTAACTTTCACACTATTCAGAGATATTTTAAAGTAGCTTAATTTGTTGCCTCTGTTAGCATGGAAGGTGTGATAGCTCACAGTCAACTGCCTGGCAACTGGTGGGGGAGGGGCAGCACTGAGTTAGACACCATCTGATTTTACCAATGAATATAAACCAGCTTCAGTAAAACATTGTGATGAAATGGCATTTTTTAAATAGCTGTAAACTATTCAAATATTCTTATAACTTAACTGTGTCATTTTCTAAACAGGAAATGTTGAGAAAAAAAAGTTTTGACTGTTACAGTGGTTTTTACTGCATTACTGTAATAATTATAAACTTTAGTTTTATATTTACTGGATATGCTTTAAACCACAGCAATAAATGTTTTTAATAAATGGAATCAGACTCAGGTGTTAGTCACTTTAACTTTACTCCTATTTAGAGCCAGAAGTAAAAAAAAAAAAAAAAAAAAAAAAAAACTTTTCTGTACAAACCAGCATCAGAGTGATAAGCATCCAGAATGTGAAGCTCTTACTTATATCATCACTGAAAATATACAGTACAATCATAAAATGAATATTGTTGTTTAGCTCTTCATCCTTGCACACACCACAGACAACAAACATGTTCGTAGAGAACAGAGTTGTTGCTCTTTCGGATACTCTCTCTGCACATCAAACTCTAAAATAACTCGTTACGTAGATTTGTGCCTGCAGCAGTCCAGTTCGAGGCCAACGAGTCGTCTGATCTCAGTTAAACCAAACGGTGTTGAGCTGCGTCTGTTTCTTGATGCTGGTGTCCAACTTGAGGACCTCCCTGATCGCCATGGTAGCATAAGTCGAGGGAGGCAGGGAGAACTCCATCCGCAGAGCCCGGTACTTCCCGTCTGAGGGGAGGAATCAGACACACAGCACAGGTCACCTCTCGTGTCAGGTGGTTTTAGTAACAGCTGACATTCTGACCCGCTAACGACGTTCAGGAAGCTGCTGTTGGTCCATCACTTTTTCACAACAGATTTAGACCCAACTGGCGTTTCTTCACGTCGACCTTAATATTCTGCTTACCCACGGTTCCGCTAGCTTAAAAAAGCTACTATACAGTGTCCTAATGGAGTCCTGAGACATGCAGCTAGTGCTAGCATGTTTATTCAGTTTTAATATGACTTGTTGATACATTTTTTCTAGCCAAACTCTTCAATGCAGTTCCAGGTAATGAGTGGAGGTAAAGTATTGAAAAGGTTGTATTTCCTGCTGAATAGATGTAGTGCTTTGCTTTGTTCAGCTTAAAATTTAACAAGTACAGTTTTAGCAGCCCTCTACGAACTTGACAGGAAACATGGATATGATGAAGAGAAGCTACATTTTTACATAAAAATAGGACACGGTTTTAAAAAAGCAGTTTGGGGATACGCTTGGCAGGCAATCGCCACAGGTATTTCAGAGTTCAGCTTTGTCAGAGTAACGTTTGCTAGGGAGATCATATGCTTTTGGTTCAAGTCATCTTATTTTTTTTACACTTTAATCACCTTCGGTTACTTTTGACAAACAAAAAACAGGTTGCATCTTTAAAAAATACACAAAAAGAAAAATATAAAAAAGTTTTTCATATGGCTCCCGTTCAAAGGAGATCTGAAATGAGCAGACCTTTGTTGAAGACAGGAGCAGGTTTATTCTCCAGTTTCTCAAAATCGCTGTGCACCAGAGAGATCCGCGGGTCGTCATAGTGAATCACCTCCCTGCGACAAGAGAACGAAGCGTCAGGGTCTCTTATGAAAGCAGATAAAATCACTACAGCATTCAAACAAAAGTCTAATTTTTTAACCACCAAGAGGGTTAAGGTAGAAAAAACAAACAAAACACGGAATCCTGCTAACCAGCTGACGTCAGTGGGTCTGATGATGACGCGTCTGTAGGCTCCGGCCAGGGAGTAGTCCTTCACTTTGTGCCTCATGTTGTCCAGGTCCAGGCCGTCAGCAGAGAGCAGCTCCCTGTATCCCTCACCAACTGACAGAAACAAGGCATAATTATATTTTCCAATAAAAAGGGATTTTTTTTTTCATTTTTAAATCTATTGTTTTATTTATATATATATATATATATATATATATATATATATATATATATATATATATATATATATATATATCTCATAACTGATCATAACGGTTCATAATTGGGACAACTCAGACACACAGGGTGTCCCTAATTTTTCCTAATAAATTTATGTTTATAATAAGAAGAAAGGGAATCACAAAGACATGTCTTACTGTGGTGGGAGGGGTAGATGACATCATACCCAGGAAGTGGCATCACGATGTCATGGATGGAGTGGCTCTCGGCCTCCTCTGCAGTAAGGACGTGTGCTGTGGCTGTGGGAGCAGACGAGAAGCAAAAAGGCTGAAAATTCAGCTTTTAACAGCATTTTCCTTTATCACTTTTAAACCAAACTCTGTTCATTTTAGTTTAGAAATACTTTTCGGAACAAGTTAAAGGAAAACTGAGCTTACTTCCTCTGAGAACCAGATCGCCCTCCACCGCCTTCAGGCCGAAGGCTTCGATCCTGCGACTCACCATGGTGTTCCACACCACGCTCTGGTAGCTGTGAACGTACATCAGCCGGTTGTTCCGGGGGATCTAGAAAAATAAAGGCAAAAGCAAATCTGTGTGTTTATTATCTCTGCTGAATTCATATCTATGCAAGTTTTGACAGGGATGAAAGATAAAACAACATCCATCACAAAGGATTTTTCTCCCGCTTTAACACGCCCCGGTTTTGAAGATATGAAACGAACCAGTCCGAAGGCGGTGACGATGTTTTTCTTGCCGTACATGGACAGGCCTCGGAGCAGCTGACCCTCCACGCAGCGCTTGTTTGGCAGCTTCTTCAGCGCAGCCTCTGGGTCCTGCGTCTTCGCCCACTCCTCCCTGCAGCGAACCAGATATTCTTTCTCTGCTGTAGAAAGTGATCCAGACAAAGAAGACGTAAGATACTGTTTACAGCTGTACAGATACACAAATCTGAGTCATCACTGGGGCTTTAGTAAACTATATGTAAACTACCGTATAAGTATTTCAGTTGCAAGTATATTTGAAGGAAGACTCATTAAAAACATGAAAAACAAATACAGACAATGTACTCAAATTAAACTCCATCAGTTGCTTTATGCCTTATGTGATGTCATCAGAGGCACTGGAGCTTGTTTTAGGAAGGGAACATTTCATCTTACATAATTATTTACAACAACAAAAAAAAGTAAATTAAATACAAAACAATGACATGCTTTCATTTCTACCTAAACTAAGTAGGATGCACTTAAAAATAAATGTCTGGCAAGCAGCTTTAAAAGCAAAGAGAGAAAAAAAATAACAACTCAACCTCCAGGTCGAGGTTTGAGAATCAAATCCACCACTTGGTTCCAGTCGTTTCTCAGGATGGCCCTGAAACAAAGCGAAACCAGACGATCTGAGTTGTCCCTCCGGCGCGTCACAATTCACCGCATCCTATCGGGATTTTCTGCAGGCAGATCACCTGCCTACTTGCTGCGTGGGCACGGCGGTGGTGCCGAAGCGCTGCATCCCGTAGTAGTTGATGAAGCCGGTCTGCTTGAGGGACCCCATGGCCTGATGCACCTGCTCGTCCGTTCCCGAGATGTTCCTGGTGAGAAACAACAAAGAGAGATAAAATCAGAAAGTAGCTTTGATGTAAAATAGAAATAAATAAATAAATAAAAAAATTCTGACAGGGACGTAGCGCTGTCACAAAACTAAAAGAAAACATGAATGTATTAAGCTCTTGAGGCAAAATTCACTTCTCTTTAACAGCTCCTGTTCTTCCCCTCACGAGTCCAGTGTTTGCAACATTTACAGAATATAATTTATCAATTTTAATCTAATTTTTTACCCTAAGAAATTTCAAATTTTTTAAAAGAATTCAATAATTCCTTCTGTGACTTGACCCGAATGCAATATGCATGTCAAACAAGACGGTAGTTCTTGGCTGGGGACCCCTAGGGAATGCAATGGTGAAAAATATTTTTAAATTATCCCCAAATGTAATCTTCTGAAACAGAAATTTTGTGATGAAAACGCCCAGAGCCTATTTATTACCAAAAAAAAAAAAAAAAAAAAAAAAAATATATATATATATATATATATATATATATATATATATATATATATATATATATATATATATATATATAAAATCAAGCTTTACAAAAGGGATCACCTCAATAATGCCTTTTTTTCGGACACAAAGAAAAAATTTAATTTTAGAGCAGTGCTAGCTTAAAAAAAAAAAAAGTATAATATCCTGTTGAAAAAGTTGTTGAAAACTAAATTTTGAGTTTCATTCAATATTTTTGTTGCAGGACTAAATCCAAATTAAATGGATGCCAGGGATGCGCGATGTTATCGGCCATAAAATCAGTATTGGCTGATGGTTTTTAACATATTGGTATCAGTCATGATGCCGTTTAGCTTGCAACAGAAAGGTGAGGCTGCAAACAGCAAAAAGTACAAAACCCCTAAACATTGGATCTAAAAACACGTTCGTTATCGTCAGGCGTATTTCACCAACATTTGCTCATTTGTGAATTTTGTGCAAAACACTTGTACTGTTCTTGTTTCTGCTGACCTGATGACCACAGTGAAGTGGTTTCCCTGGAGCTCCCCGAGCTTCAGAGGATGGTTTTTGTAGCAGAAGTTGCCGAGCTTCAGGTTCATGAGGCACTTGTTGAGGTGAGCCAACCTCTCTGCGGTGATCCTACGTAAGCGGACAGGAAAACAACAAGTCGGACCCACAAATCGGAAAATCTGTGGTTGATTTCCCAGCAACTGCACACATATTTAACAAACCCAAAACCAAATAGTTCAGGTATATCAGAATGGTAACCGTTGTAGCAGCAATTTAGCCAAAAAAAAAAAAAAAATTGTCTACCACTCACTTGAGAACTGCAATTTCCTGAACTGTGATGGCCCTCTTGTCCTTCGTGCCCATGTAGGAGAACATGTTGGGTCTAAGCCTGGAAAAACCCATGGATCGTTGCATACAGCTTTACATCGCCTTGTTACTTACACATAAAAGAAAAAAATTATTCTCGTCAAAATCAGACCTGAGGAATTTTGACAGCACATTGATTGCGTCCATGGTGTCTTTGTTCTCCTTGTAAAGAGCAAAGTGGCAATAGCTGCCACGGTTTTTGGGCCAAAAGTGCTTCCTTGGAGCTTTTGTGGAGACAGAAAAAAAAAAAAAACATGATGAGAAACATTTCAAATAAACTTTTTAGAATACAAAAACTCACTAAAAACACCACGATTCTACCAACAAAGTTGAAGATACAAATGTGTTTAGCAGCGTGACATAGACGACCCCTTTCAATGCTTTACACGAGACACAACCATAAACTAGTTTAGGCTCAATCTTTAAGTAAGTGATCTGGTTATGTAGCATTTCTGATTTTACTCCTTTACACCCAGTAACTCAGCATGAATCTCAACCAGAGCCACTGTTTTTTAGACAGTTCTTACCTGCAGCTGTTTTGACTTCTATCCACAAGAGAAGAGCAAAAGGAGGATAGAATAATGTTACTAAGAAAAGAGGCTCCAACAAACCAAAGGACAGGTTGCCATGTCAGGATGTGGGTTAGGGGTGTCCAAACTTTTTGTCACGTGGGCCAAAATCGTCAAGTCAAAAGTATTTGCAGACAAAACAAAAGAAGAAGAAAATCAAGAATTTTTTTTTCATTGGAAAGTGTTAGGATTCTTGATGGATAAAGGAAAATAATTATTTTTCAAATGTTTTTGGGCTCGACTGAACAGATTTATTATAAGAACAAGATTTGGGTCACTTTGTTTCAAAATGGTTGCTACATTTAGCCAAATGTTATAAATAATTAAATAAAAATATCTGATGCGAGTGCAGCACAGTAAAAGTCTCTGGTTCTGTTGATTATAAAAGCTCGGTTATAAAAACATGAATACCCCGTCTTGTACTTAGCATTTTCTATTGTAAGAAAATTATGTCAGTAATAGTTTTAACCCTGATTAGGATAAAGTCGTCCGCATCAACCACCTGTGCTGGACGGGCCAAAGCTGCATCTGAACTGGAGCTGAGGACCACAAAAAAAATATTCCAGGGGCCACAAATGGCCCCCTGGCCGCACTTTGGACACCCCTGATGTGAGTCATGCAGGAGCCTGGGAGAACTGCTCTCTGTTTAAATGTTTTTACACACAAGTGATTCTTTTTTATTTATTTCAGAACTGATCCCAAATATTAAAAATAATAATAATAAAGCATCAGTGTGACCTCTGAGCAGAATCATGCAGATGTGTCAATCATGCACATGTGCATGCAACATACAGCGGCTTGCAGATGAACTCGTACCCATTTTGTCAAGTTACAACCACAAACCTAACGCCCTGCACCTGCCACACTTTTCAGATTTTCACTGACAAAAAAACCCTGTGTATCGTTCTCCTTGCTACCTCACAACTATGCACTATTTTTGTAAATTTACATAAAAGTTTTGGTTGTAATGTGAGAAAATGTGGAGGAAAATAAAGAGGAGGTGAGAATACTATTGGAAGGCTCTGCAGTCTGGGTACAGGTAAAGAGAAACATGCAGTAAACCTTAATAATGTACAAGCTGAGAGTTATTTTTACCTGCTAAAGCCTTCTTCCCTGCAGCATGGTAGGCCACTATGAACTTGTGGCCTTCTTTCTCTTCGGTCTTTGTTTCCAGACCAGGAAACTGAGTCTTGATGGCTTTGTGGACGAGCGTTCTTTTCTCCTTCGTATCGTCTTTCACCTACGAAAGTGGAGGAAAGACACGGTGGAGAAATCTCGTCGGACCGCGGTGCTCGTTTGGGAGTCCTAAGGTGAAAAAGGAAGCGGGTCTCCTTCGGGCTCACCTCGATGGAGACGTTTCCTTCTTTATTCTTGAAGAGCTGCAGCTCGCCGAGCTGCTTTTTCTGCTCCTCCGTCAGCACGTCGCAATCATTCGGTTGTTGCTCGGTTTCTGCTCCTTCCTAAAAAAAACACAACGCGTAACAGAAGAACACTTTGGATAAATCGTAATCATGCATAGATTTAAACAAAAACACTTTTTTCTCAACGTCAAGTTTAGCTAGAGGGATTAATATCTCATTTCTAATTGTTTGCAATGCCACGTTTATAAAAGATATCTTCTAAATTGGAAAAAAAAAAAAAAAAAACGTTTGGAAAGGAGGATTAAAAACCTTAAACTTTGACAGCATTTCTTCACAGATAGCCTTATCTTCATTGAATTATTTGTGAATCACTTATAGGCTGCAAGCAAGTGTCGCTTTGCTGAAATTTTTAGCTTTTATCTAACTTCCCCCCCACAGCGATTTGGTTGTTTTCCCCCCTTTTGCAAAGATGTTGATGCTGAAAAATAGGCCAAATCGGTTGCTGCAGCTAAGACGCTGGAAGCAAAAACAGCAAATAAACTGTTTTCAGCCGGGACGTCCCTACTTAACTTAATTCTGGAATGAAAGACGACCGATATCTTACCTCGCTGTCTGCTGGGATGGAGAGATCATCTAAATGCACTATCTTTCCTTGTTTGTTGATTTCATGCACAACAAAATCAGAATACCTGAACACAAGCCACAAGAAAGGATCCATTTATCGAACGTGAAGATATATTCAAAAACATATTGTCGAGCAAAACCAGAGGAGGACCAAACCTTTCCTTCAGGATTCCAGAGAACCCTTCGTGGTCACTGACGTACTTCAGGATGCCGACGTCCATCTCAGTCAGGCCGTGCTTCATCATATCAGCAAAGCTCTCGCCGTCCTCCTCTCCGTCACTCGCCTGTCCTTCCTGCTCCTCCTCCTCTTCCTCACCACCACCGCCGCCATCTGTGTTGGGAGCGTTCCCGTTTTCACCGTCGACTTTTGGCTTTTTCGCTGGCGTCTCTTCGTCCCCGTCCTGCAGACAGGTTCTCTTCTCTCCGACCGGGTTGGCGTTAGACACAGGTTCTGACTCAGCCATCAAAGTCGAGCTAAAGCAAAACAAAACATTTCTTGTTGATCTAAATGTACTGCACAATGTTTGTTAAATACATTTTCTGTCACGGCAATGTGTGACAGAAAATGACTGCAGCCAAAAGTTGTTGGTCGCTTAATTATTATATTTCAAGTGCAATGCATGTCCTGAAATGATTAATCGTGACGAATCGATTATTGAACTAATCATCAGCTACTTTAGTTATCAATTAATCATTAACTGGACCAAAAAAAAAAAAAAAAAGAGTAGCATACTCAGAACAGTAATTAAGAAAAAACGATACAAAAATTATATACATTTTATATTTAAATGTGTATTTATATATTATATATATATATATATATATATATATATATATATATATATATATATATATATATATATATATATATATATATATATATACTGTCTGTAAATATGACTTTCATGTGCCATCCATGCAAATGCATCCTTTGCGACAAATGACCAGGCATACGCTACAGGAATGCCATGTTATTGCATTCAAATGTTAAATGTTTATGTTCTTATCTAACAGATGATTCGAATTAAACACTTTTTTGTTGTATTTTTTAATGTATTTCTAATATTGTTTTAAAAATGTTTAAATTAAAAATCTACAGAGAGTGATTTTATTTTCTTATAGGCCTCAAAATAGGCGATAACTAAAATAACTGTGACCTGACGTTCCCAGGATGCATAGAGGATGACAGGGTAAACAGAGAGAGATTAATCTTAAAACATACTGTTTACAAAGGTGGAGCAGGGAATGTTTGTGAATCTGGAAAACTCTTCTTATCTTCCACCGAACAGTCAGTCCCAGATACGTCTTAGGAGCCCAGCTTGACGCTGACAACGAAAAGAAACCCCACCATCACAATCATTTTAAAACTAAGCAGCTGAAGCCAAATGGTGCTAATGCTGAGGAAGGTCATCAATTGGAGAGCCGAACGTAAATTGGAACAACGAGTAATTAAAAGCGAGCAACGCGGGGATTACTGACATACACCTGTTTACCTGTTTGTGTTGATGTTCAACAGAGGACGGAAAGTGGTAAAGAAAAACTGCGTCTATCACATGTGCATGTGTGAAAGACCCCGGAAACACATCTAAGCCCAAAGCCCGCCCACGTCGGGGATTGGCTGGAGGAGCTGACAATGTGGAAGTGACGCATTTAATGACTTCAAAATGCAGCTTTATTAACTTTTAACAAAACTGACAACACAATAGAAACAGTTGGGGAAAAAAACTCATTAGAATATAATTGAAAATTTATTTATTTTACCAATTTGATAAAAAAAAAAACTCGCATAATAAATACATTCATCACACAAAAAGTGATTAATTTCAGGCTTTTATTTTTGCTAGTTACAGTGAAATTAATCTTTTAATTAATGTTACACAAATGTGTTATGACCGAGACAGTTAGAGGCAAGACTGCTGTGTGAAAATTCTTCAGCATGCTGTCATTTACGCCCTCAACCACGAGATATTATATGTAACCAAGAAAAAAATTCAATACACGCCCGACAACTTATTGAAAAATATGTTTTGTACAGTGCATACATTCAATATTTAGTTGGGACTCTTATACAAATGGCTGCATCTATGTGGGGTATTTATTTTAAAAGTGGCTCGTTTTTTCTTTTGAACTACTTCATGAAGTTGTCCACGTTTCCTGAATTTGGCCTCTAGAGGGAGCCATACCAAAGTAGCTGCACAGAAGTCCCCGCTCCTTTGGTTTCATACAGATTGGTAGGAAAGCAGCCATTGCTGCAACAACCTAGCCGAATGTATCAAAACAATAACCAATAAGTGATTAAGTTCTTATTGGTGTGTTTTATATTTAAGGCCAACACTTAATAAATAATAATAATAAAAACCAATAAAAAATAACAACGTAAATCAGTTGACTACAGAAGTGATTTCACATTTTGCATTTACAGGGTTTGACCTCGTCTTATTAAAAATAAAATTACAAAATTGGACATGTTATTATTCTTCCCATAAAGAATGTGGTATCCTTAGAAGCTTATAATAATTTGTGAATGAAAAAAACAAATAAGGAACTAAAATTAATTAGAACCACCAACATTCCAATTTTTAAAAATTGAGAATCTCAGAAAACACTTTTTATGATGGCTTTATATGTATATGCAGTTATTTGATCGCTTTGTGTTGCATCACATTCCACAACATTTTTTCCATGAGCGGAAAATACAACACGGGAAGGTAATCAGAAATCCCTTCCAAAAGAATTTTATAACACACACACTTTCTCAGACTGCATTAGTGTCTTGATACACATCATATCTATAATCTAAAAAAGCCTTTCACAAAAAAGAAAATAATAATGATGATACTTTTGTAAGTAGTTTACCATTATTTCATTAAAATTAATAGTCATGCATCACTCAGTATTAAAAAGTAGATATAGGGACATTGAACTAGTGGCGCCGTGGCTTAGTTGGTTAAAGCGCCTGTCTAGTAAACAGGAGATCCTGGGTTCAAATCCCAGCGGTGCCTTTTGTGTATTAATTTCTATGTTATAGGAGCAACCATACAGGTGTTTTATATAGGTGATTTTATATTCTGAAAAAATAAAATCCTTCATTATAAAGTGTAGATGATAGATTTCTCGACATTCGTTGTTAAAAGTAAAACATATTTATATCAGTATAATATTGTTTAAAAGAAAACAAAACTTCTTGAGTATAACTGAGATGCTCTTCCATCTCAGTAAGTCACCTGGCTGTGTCTAATATTTAGTTGATCCAAACATATCTGTGTAGATATGTTCAGAAAAATAAGCTTTTGTTACTTTACGGGACGTATGGTTGTTAGTGTGTAGGAGTGGAATGGGAGGTGGAGCTGTCAGCTCTCTTCTTGTAAAACCAGCTCTCAGTTTCAATAAAGGACGCAGACACCATGTCTACTTTTAAGGCCATTAACTAAGCCATCCTGTTTTTATTGGTGAGAATCAGTTATGTCTGACTCTTTGCTCTGCTACAAGTCTAGACTGCTGGACAACAGATTGTGAAGAGCATATTTTCTTTAAGTCATGATAAATATAATAACTTTCCATTTGTTTACTGCCATGTCTCTCCTGAATTCTTGGGTAGAAGCCTCTGCAAGTTTCTGCTCAAGGTTCTTTCCTTTCTACTGTCTCCACTTGCTTGCCCATATGAACGACTGTATTTAAATTAATATGTACCTTTATCATGTTAAATATGTGCAAAAGCTTTCTGGACATTAGTCATGCTTTCTTTTATTGCTGCTCTGCAACAACATTTATGCTGAAATGTTATGCGTCAGCTGTGTTTTTTCCTCCCTCCTTGTGTTTTGTTGCTGTTTGGATGTTAACTTTTAGGTGATACCTTGCTAAATGCCTTATGAAATATCATCAGACTCATACAAATACAACTTAGCCCCGATCTACAATCTACAGTTGGTGTTTAGTTATTGGTAATGTCTTCCAATATCACATAATTACCTAGTGATAATTTCAAATTTCCTCTCAACTTTAAACATATTTTGTCTCAAAAACATGGTGGCCCATTGGATAACTGCCGTAGCAGTTAGCAGCTGTTCTGGAGGTAACCCTAAATACGCACCGTCCCTCTATTTAATCTCACAATCTGAATCACATCCTCCACCATCCCTACCGATTCCTGCTTGGATCGACAGGGGGCGCGCTTGTCATCCAAACACAGATGAGGTTAGTGTGAGCGGGTACAGAGGGAGAGGACCCGGCTGGCGCCGCCGTACGACCCGCTCCTGCTGCCGGGGAAGAGGAGAAAACATGAGCTCCAAGAAAGGTGCGTATCTCTTCAACCCGGTTCTGCTAACCGGCTCCTGTCTGTGTTTAACTCTCAGGCTGGTGGACGTAAACAAGGCGTAAGAAAGCGTCAGTCACAAACGACGCTGCATGACCCGTGGCAGCCAGCTTTAAGCCCTAATGATGGTGATGAGGATGTTGTGTTGTCTCTCTCTCTGTCTCCTCTGTCTTCATGGGACTTCTTCAACGTCGCTAAACTTGAACCAGCAGTGATGGCCATTCAGGCTAGGAAGAGGCGGCCGAAGGGGAAGAAGGATAAAGCGGGTCACCATCGGAGGTAAGCGGGGCGGAGGCGGTGGTGGTTGGGGATTGTGGTGATTGGGGACGCGTTTGTTTGCGTTGCAGGACTTTAGTTTGTTCTTTCTCGTGTGTGTGTGTGACTGTGACGCTGCGGCTGCATATTAGACACATGGTACAAGGCGTGTTCTTCCATCCGAGCAGGCTTCAGTGGAGTATCTGAAGTTGCCAGCTGATTCTGTACTGAGTGTTTTCACCACCTCCACTGGCATCTTGGTTTAATTTCTTAGAGGTTTTTTTTTTGTGTGTGACGCTTTTTCCGTCCTAAAGCGTAGGCAGCGCCTCTGCCCCCCCTCGCCCCCCCTCCCTTCCCCCTCCGCCTACCCCCAACCTCCCTCCCAATATACCGTGTGTTATTATTTTTCATTATCAATTTTTAGGGGGTGGGATGTCATGTAACTTTACTCGGCTGCGCGGACCATTGTTTCCCGGGTTGTGACTCTTGATTGCAGTAGTATTTCAGCGTGATTTCGCTGCAGTGGCTCTGTAAAGTGCATGCGAATCGGAGTGCAGATGAGTAGGGGGGCTTCCTTCATGGCACGACGCTATTGGAGCGACGTCACCGGCAGCAGAAGCAAGCAGGCATCAATTAGGTGATACCACCGGAGCGACCACCCCAGGGGGCCGCAGGAATTTGCTGGAATTCCTCACACACGGAGGCATTGAGACGCGGGCAGCCCCCCCAATGTGCGTGTGTGTAGAAGCAGTTAAAAATATGGAAACACCGCCAGAGAGGTAAAACGAAGTCAATCACACCATGTAATTTTGTTTCCAGGTGCGACGGCGGTCACGTTTTGGCTCTTTGGTGTCATTTTTATGGACCTGTTTAGGCTCATTATTTTTTGTTCCCTTTTCTATCTTCAAAAAAAAAAAAAATCACTGAGACACGGGCTTCTTCCTTTCACCTGTTTAAACAAACAGCCAAGATAACGATGCTACCAACAGAAATGAACTGAAACCATGGAGTACACGCAGGAGACGTTAGAAATGTAACATAAATAACAGGAATAATAATGATAATCCAGCCCTTTAAACAAATTTAAATGTTTGAGTTGGGTTAAGCTGCACAGGTTGAGTTCCTGTTGTAGTTCTGAGTCAGCAGGTCTTCAAGTGACCTTTAGGTTGTTATAAACCAATTAGGGTTACAATGAATGACCTATTTTTGTTTCTATTTACTCTGTAAAACCTTTTTTGGGGGGCTTACTTTGGCTCCAAAACAGCAATTCTATTTAATTGTGTGTATTTGTTTTATTTTTTACAATATTGCTTCTTGCGTACAAAAGCATAAAATGTAGATTCCGCACGTCAAAGTGTGAATAATATATGTAAATTATCTAGTATCGTGATGATGGTGGTATAATCCCGTAATTGGCATGTGGCTTATTAATGGGGCAACTGAAGTGCTATAGAAGAAGCCAAAAATAAATAGAATATCAAATATAATCAAAGTCAACAGAAAATAAACAGAAACTTAACCTCGGTTCAGTCACGAGTGGAAACCAAAGGAAAAAATAAATCCGTTTCTCAATATCTTTTACTTGCCATGTAATCATGCGGGCATGAAGTGAAGTTGTTAGGTAAGCTGCAGATCAGCGTACACCGACTTGGTTTTAAATCAGTCAAACATGCGTCTAAACATTTTCATAAACACTTTGACAGACACACAATGAGCCGAACTTCACAGAGCAGAAATTAGCAGCTTCACGGTGATTGTCTTTGAGTGCTTTAAAGAAGAAAAATACATTTATTTACTGTCTCATTTGACAGTAAAGCAGACTTTTTTTTTTCTGCCCCCTCATTATTGTTTTGAAATTGTCGACGACTGGAGGCAGCACACACAACCTGCTGTACTGCTGTAGACAACAGCCTGAGGCTTTTTTGCACACAAAGTTATCATCTAAGAAACTCAAAGAGATGCATTCATTAAAAAAATGTACAAAGTAAATTATTCATATTGATTGGTTATTGCAGTTAACCAGTTGTTGATTAGCTTGTGAAGCTGCACTAATGCAAGAGTTTGTGTGTCAGTAATGAAGGCTAGTTAAACAGAAACAATAAAATGTAATAGTGGGTATAAATAAAACTAGGTTTTCATTTCATAAACTTTAGGTTTGGAGTTGCATACGATTGAAGTTGTGCGTGTTTTTGTACTAAAAGCCACCTTGACATGCATTCTTTTAAAGATTCTTGCATGCATATTAATTTAAAATCTTCTCTTGAAAGTATTCATCCACCACCTGACCACAGTTCCCTGAACTCTACCACACCTAACGTGCACACGGATACATATTTTCATCCCGGCCCCTGCTCTTCACTGACGTAGGGGTCGTATGGATATGCTAGAGTGCCTCGTAACAAAGTTTGTTTAGTTTTGAGGTTTGACTTCACTTCTTTGTGCAAGAACTGAAAGTTGCAGAAATAAAAGAAAGCTTTGAAGAGGCTCTCGTGATTGTCCGACATCAGCTGACCTGGATGTACTCTTAACTCCGTTCCTCCGTCTTTGAGAGCTGACTTTTGCCATTGTTGAGCTTTGTTCACCTCTTTTATGAACCTGATCAATAGCTCCATGGGACTGGCTCAGAAACCATCTTGTGCTCACATTCTCACCGCTATCAAAACCAAGAGCTGTAGAGCATTATGTACACAGCCATATTACTGTTTCAATTGTGCTACTTTTATCTACTAGACTTTGATGTTTTCCCATTTAAAAAAAAAAGACAAGGCTTGTTCTGTTTGAACTCACCTGTTCAGATGCAGAAATACAGCGAACCTCCACCTATTCATGTTTCAGAATTAGATTTTTTATTTATTTTTGGTTCCACATTATTCACAGAAGGCTGCCTATTCACATATTCTAAAATATTTGAAAGATAATTTTATAAACTGAAATATCTAGGCACAATACTACTTGACACACAATTGGTTGATGTTTCCATAGGATGCAACCCGGGAGCACCATTCATTTTACTAGTTGCTGATTGGCTGTATCCCAGTCGTTTAGGGAAAATTAGATGTTGTGTTCTGCGGTAGCGCTGAGATTTTTTTTCCACTGTGTGTCTTGATGCATAACATGCATTGCACGTCAAAGTAAATTTGAACTACTCTTTCATCTTCAAGAGATGCCTATCATTTCTACTGTCATAGCTAGAGTACAGTGGTGACTGCTTACAGGTTCATATCAGTCAGTCTGAGAGTTTATTTTCCAAACAAATGGGTAAGTTAAGGAAAGGCATAGCAACATGATTCTGTAGTTCAAACTCTTAGCTACTTTTTGCAGTCTTTACATTTCCTTGAAGTGCCTCAAATTTTCTGTACTTGCAAGATTCTAATTTGGGTTTTTGCTCTTGAAGGGAATGCTTTGCCTCTGGACTTTCAAAACGTTAGCTTCTGTTGGCAAGTATTAAAGCTTTCTGTGATTCAGTTCAATCCGTTATTGTTTTATCCATTGTGCCTCTTTGGCCGGGCCATGCAGAACTGGATGTTCTTGGAGACATTTCTGTCCACATACGTGCCGCTATCAGAGGCTAATGGAAGCATTTTGACAAAAGATGTGTTGTATCAGCAAGAGAGGTCTCTGGATCACAAACCCTCACACTTTTACAACCCCTGTGGCAAAAGATTTGAAATCAGGAGGATGTTTTGTCAGCTGTTTTACTTTGGAGCGCACACACAATAAAAATCACAAGATATGACAAAAAAAATCTTTATTTAATAACTGAACATTCTTACACTATAAAGGATGCCTCGGTAATCAAGGGTGCGACTTTCCTCTGCTCAAGTAGAGAGAGAAAAAAAATTAATCAGAATTTGGAAGGAAAAGTCGGAGATCAAGACAACAAGCACTTTTTTTATTTGCAAAGTATAATATGTTCAGAACTAAAGGTTCAAAGGCCACTGGTAATCTGGATGGAAGTAGAAACTTCCACTGCTGAATTGGCTTGAGGGTTGGGATCCCTCCGATGCTGCATTTGGAAGAAATGATGTCTCTCCAAGGACAAAGGTACGCCTCTCTTACACTTTTTATATGCGCTACCCGGTGATCCTGGATCATTTTAAAGCAACACTTGAACAAGCTTGAGTCTCCTTCAGATTATTTGAGTCTTTCTGCATCACCGAATTACAAACTGCGCAATCTGAGAACAAGGCAAGTAGCCACTGATTCTCAAAGAGCAAGTGCAGAAACTCAGGCTGCAATGGTTCCACTAGGGCTACAGAATGAATCCCTAACGGCTGCTGCTTAAACTTTTGTGGTGGCCACGGCCTGCGCATTGGACAACCCAACAAAGAGAACATGGGCGAAGCAAATTGAACATCTAAAATCTTGATGTTTCAATCTCAGCCAACCACAGCTGCATGAACTGCCCAGTGTGGAAAATCACTGCTGTAGCATTCATTAGTTGGCGTCACCCAGAGCAGCATATTGTTTGCGAGGACAATGAAATTTAACACCTTGTGGAATTGGGCTTCTGTCTCTTTAAGGAACTCCTGCTCTTTCTGACACTCTGCCTTCAAGAAATCATCTCAACATTGCTCCTCAATTAACCATTTAACAACGTTTTTACCAGCGTTGCACTGAGAAGCAGCTCGTATTATGAGCTCCTCAGACCGGGTGTTTGCTAATTGATGCTGGTTAGCATCAGTTAACTGAGTGGGGGAGTCGGTGCGAAAGTTTGGAAGCTTAGAAACGGCAACTCCGAGGAGGAGCTTTTGTCCTCGAAGGCGGGGCTTGGCCCATCCAGGCGTTTTGAAAGGTTGCCATGGACGATTAAAGGATTTCTCAAACATGATTGAAAGAATCAAAGCAACACTCCAGGTATGCTTTTGATGAGGGAAAAACATTATAGCAGCATGTACAACTAAAAATGTCAATTTTACATCACATTTTGACTCTTGAAACTGCAGATGATTTATATTTAGCAACATTGTCTTTTTTTGGTCTAAACAAGCTGATGTAATATTTATTCCCACTTTACGTGGCAAATTTTGTGACATAAGTTGCCTTTCATTTTAAGTGCACCTTTTATTGGATTGGATTTCTTACCACAAATAATAGATGATTGCACCCCATTATTGAGCTTGTCGCCATGATGACTCCTATAATAAAGCAGCTGGAGAAATTCCAGATTGTGTCCTTTTCCACGATGATTGCAGCCACTGCAAATGAAGCCAAAGTCTGCAAGAAAGGCTAATTAGAGCTGGCATCGATGCATTGGCAACAAGTCAAACTCTATGGAGCTGTGGCCTTTTACTTCCTCTTGATCTTTTTGGTTTGTCCTCTGGGGTGAGTCGGTTCCTGTCTCCAGCTGTTGTTTTAGGAGCGGAACAAATAAAGCTACCTCAGTATGTTGGCATTTGTTACTCGTAACTTTTCCTGACAGCAGTGGTGCGTCGAAATGCTAATATTCTTGTCAGGATATATATCTGTCAGCTTGCAGATCCTTTCCTAGCTCTGTGTGCCATTCTGCATGAAACAAGCTGAACCCAAAAAGACGTATGTTCCCACACAGCGCTTTGTGGACCTCGCAGATTGTTTGTGCACAGCCTTTTTTTTTTCGTAGCTATTGAATGTGGAGGAGAGCGGGCAGCTGGAATCATGCGGAGGCTGAAACCAGTATCTGTGACAAAGACTTCATGTATTGAAAACAAACCAAAATATTATCTGTGACAAACTGAAAATGAAAGTTTAGGCAGACAGAACATGCTAAGTTCAGTTGTGTAGAAGATTTAGCAAACGACCAACAATTTAGTAATTTCATTGGGTCAGTTCTTGTGCTTCGTAGGCACCGTATCAGTCTTTCATCAGCAGCACAGTTTGAATGTAATTTCACATTTCTACATAAACCTCCCTGTCTGACCAGCGTTCCCATGCTCGGCTCCCACCCACTAATTGTTTCCTCTGTGAAAGATGTGCAAATAGCATTACAATAATATTAGCTGCTTTGTTTTTTAGATTAAAGTTTAGTTTTTCTTAATACTTCAGTGTTTGTTTTTTTTAAGTTGACCAGGGTGTTTATGAACTTTTAGTTAGTAATCTGGCTTTTTAGGGTGTAATATAATGATCTAATATGATGTCATATAAAGGCTAAATTTTTCAAAATGTGAAATATTGAGGTCATACATTCTCAATAACAACCTGGAAAAAGGCCTTCTCTGTCCAACTATCACAACTGGCCAGCAAACTGCAATTGGTGCACCTCTGTTCATATGTAGAACAATTGATGAATATGTATAAAAGCACAACGTGCCCACTATTAAGTATGGTAGTGGATCTGTGATGCTGTGGGCCTGTTTCTTTTCCAAAGGTCATTGAACGTTGTTAGAGTTATGGCTTCCCTGAGATTACTGAATTATCAGCAACTTTTAAAGGAAAATCTGGTGTTTTCTGTCTGAAAATGGAAAATGTGTTACCACTGGGTCTTTCCCTAAAACAGTGATCCAAACATAGGGCCAACTTAGCAAAGAGATACTTCACCAGATACAAACCAACCTTGTTTTGAACCAACTATGATCTCCAGAACTAAATCCTACAAAAAATGATGTGCTGAGCTGAATAAAAGAGAGGACCTAGGACTCAACCTAGTGAAATTGTGCAAAGAGGAATGGTATGAAATTCCTCCAACCTTATTAAATGTCATAGGGCGGCTGTATAAAGTATTGGCATTAAGTCTGGACCTGATCGGGTTGTTAAAAACACAAATATTTGATTGTTTATGCAAACTAATGATCTGAACTTTCAAAATCATTGAAGTCATTTAAGATTCAGTTGAGGTGATTCAGTTGTTAAAGGGAAATTATTTAGCGTTGTACACTGATGTGGCGTCAGCCAATGCTGATTGGTTATTAAGCCAGGTCTTTGAATTTCCGTCTCCACGTAGGGTCTCTGGCTTATGTGTGTTGTGTTCTGGATGTGAGTTGAAGAAGACCTCAGTGGTTTGACCTTTGGTGAGCAGATTTGTGTGTCTCAAGCCAGTAGTGCTTCTCCCATCAAATACTGGGTGTAGTGGAGGACGAATGCTTTGAGCCAAGCATGTAGAAGCAGGATGAGAGAGAAATGGGGAAAGGAAAGAAGAAATATTGACAGGGAAAAGTGGTAGGGAGAATTAATTAGGTCTGAGCTTTAGTTCTGATAGGCAGGTGCATCAGTAGATACAAGGATAGATAGGGCGGATGGAGAAAGTACAGACATGGAATCAGAGGAAATCACGTCGTCTTGCAGAAGTACTAACATCTCTTGAACGTTTTCACATTTTGTCATGAGAAACACAAACCTTAATATTTTAAGTGATAGACAAACACAGCCCTGGATAAATGTGAGGAGGGTGATGGAAATATGTGATGGATGGGTGAATGAGATAATCTCAGTTTGATTGATCTTATAGATCGACCAACAATTGATAGCTATCTTAAAAACTGAAATGTTTTTTTATTCTATCAATTGGGCTGACTGTCTTTTTCCTTAACATGATGGGCTAAATTTGACCTAAATTTAAATGTAAAGATGTGTTGAAGCACATCTTTACATTTGAACATTATCTGTGTTAAATACTGACTGAACAAACCAAGCCTTCTTGCATTATTAAACTTAGAAAGAGGTCAAAATCAATCAATACTTATTGACATTATGTCTTTTTATATCATCAAATTTCTCTGCTTTTCTGTCTTGATCACATTCCTCACCTTCATAGCAAATCAGTCATTTTTGGTTGAGAGGTTGACGCTGCTCCGTCATAAAGCTCGGCTATTTAAGGTGATAACTTGTGGAGTTTGTCAAGTGCTTATATTTCAAAACACGTTTCTGGAATAGCTCTGCCATCTTTAATTGTGACCGGCTCCTCTTACAGATGTCCCGTGGCGCCATCTGCTGGATGGCGGCCACACTGCAACACTGAAAGAGGGTCTTAGCGGACGTTATCAAGCGACTGGAACTAATTTTAATCTAATAAACAGTTAAACGACAATTAATCGCAAATCGATTGACTGTTTTTGGTCATTTGTAAAAGTTCAAGAGGGATGAATATTTTCACACTGTAACTAGAATAACTTTTGATGAGTCAAAGCCTCCTGTCACTACCAGTCAGACCTGAAGGATAGGCATCCAGTCACCGAAGGGGACAAAGATCATCGTGCTCTCATAATTGTCTTGGCCACAACAAAGCCCTCCACACCCACTTTCTGTCATGCAGGCAGCGCAGGGTGAAATTCATTTTACGTCTGGCTGCTGAACTGTGCTTTACACCGTCAGAGGAGCAGAATTAATCAGACACCATAAATCTAGCTGTGCATGGATGATTAATTATCTAGAAACTTGGCAGAGGACGCATGTCTTAGAGATGCATGATCAATTTTCGGCCACTTTTGGAATCGGCACAATCTGGAAACCTAACATATTTGTGGGCGAGGTGAGCCTGCTGGCAAAAAGTTGTTTGCAAAAATGGTGGATGATTTTTGTGTTCTTGTTTCTCAGTAAAAAAAAAAAAAAGACAAAAAAACAGAAATAAACCAATTTTTGGTAAGTTCTCCCAAAGTCTTTGCTTTCACAGACATGTCAAATACAAATCCAGCAGAAATGAATGAGCCCACTCTCATCCTGTCAGAGAGAGAGAGAGAGAGGGTCTGCTACTCTCAGATGATTCATTGTTGCAGACTGAATTGTGTGGAGATATTAGTCGTTTCCTGCGTGTCTGAGTGGGAAGGATTTTTTTCCCCTGATGGCCACAATGCTTATATTATTACTCCCTCACCAACTAATTGAATACAGAAGTAGGCAGCGCTGATAATCTGTGGTTATACGAAATCAATCTCATTTGCTCACGTGCTTTTAGGGACGAATTGTTGATTTGATTTGAGCTGGTTCAGGATTTGTCATGCTGCTTTTCACTCAGGCTCAAAGATCAGCATGTCGATCAGACCGAGCGAGGGCGACTGAGAAGAAGAGACCCTCTAGTTCTCTCGGTTTGTGATCCAGACAGGATTTACAGGAAGTACGGATTTGCCCCTCGCGCGTTACGCTCATGACATGCAGTCCAGTCCTGTGGGGGCAGGCCAGTGGGTTGTCATGGAGAGTCATTACTGGGGCATGTAATTCTGTGAAGACAGGAGCTCATCACAGGATGAAAAGCCACATAGCTGCTCTCTACTGCCACCTTCTGGCTAAACCTGAGGTCAGAACTCCTTGACGTAATTTTTTTTTTTTTTTTTTTTTTTTTTTTTTTGATAATTTACAGACCAAAGGATACATTTGCAGGTAGCTTTCCATATTAAATATAAAACTCAACTATTTGGAATAATCTGACAACCTGTATGTTTAAAATATAAAAATATTTAAAATACTTATAACAACTGGGAATCAGATCTTGACTACAGTTTTCGCAGCCATTCAACAGTAATTATTTTCTTAATTTTTGCTTCTGTAAACATTGACAGCTTGAGGATTGTTGAGATTTGACAGCCTGGTTTTTCTGTCAATATTCAAGTGACCCTGGATGTTCACGGACTCAAATATGAAGGACGATGCCGTCAAAAAGGGACGTACCTTTATGTTGGAGTTCAGCTCGATAGATTTCAGTCGATTTGCTCTTTTTCTACCATCCTTACTGTTCGTTTGATGAACCTGGGATTGCATTTTCTTCTTGTGTCTGCAATCTGGGCAAATGGCTACAGTCACATGCACTTTATCCTGTTAATTTTAGCAAATGTGTTCACAGACATCACATACTGAAGATGGTTTTGTAGCTTTTACATTCGACCTAGAAATCTATAGTGTATCTAATTTCATAGTTATTAGGTCCTCAGACTTTTCTCGTCTTTTCTTTCCACAGATGAGTCTGGAAATGAATCCAAACAATCCAGTTCCTCGTTCTTTTTAAATTGACTGAATTCAAAAATCGTGAAATAATATGGTGCTAACTTAAATTGTGTAAGTCTGGAGATTAGATCATTTTTTGGCCTTTTTGTTTTTAAAGCTTAATTTTAGTCAGATTGGATGGCTGTCATTTGTGAATGTTCATTTTCAAGTCTTGCCACAGTTTCTCATTTAGGCTGAGGTCTGGACTTTAACTAGGCCATTCTAACACACGGATATGATTTGATCTAAAACCTCCCATTGCAGCTCCGGCTGTTTATGTGGACTGGTTATCCTAAACAATTTATTTGAACCATGACTGTAATGAAAAGCTCACGACTCTACTGAAGGATAAAAACAAATCTGTCTACACAACTTTGCAGTATATTGTTGTAAAGCAGGGGCTGCACAGTGGTGCAGTTGGTAGAGCTGTTGCCTTGCAGCAAGAAGGCTCTGGGTTCAATTCCCAGCCCCGGTCCCTCTGCATGGAGTTTGCATGTTCTCCCTGTGCATGCGTGGGTTTTCTCCAGGTACTCCGGTTTCCTCCCACAGTCCAAAAACATGTCAGGTTAATTGGCCTCTCCAAATTGCCCCTAGGTGTGAGTGTGTGTGTGTGCTTGGTTGTTTCTCTGTTGCCCTGCAACAGACTGGCGACCTGTCCAGGGTGACCCCACCTCTCACCCAGAACGATAGCTGGAGATAGGCAGCAGTGACAAGGGTGTAAAGAAAATGGATGGATGTTGTAAAGCAAATAATAAAATAAAAACATTGATTTTCAGTGTTTATTTGCTTTAGTACAATAGATGATTGTTTTGAAATGCATCACTTTTCAGGATAATGATGGTTTCATTGAGCTGTAAAAAGATTTTCTGTAAACTAAGCAGATTAGTAATGAGATTTATTTCTTACTGTGATCATTTCTTTTCTGAAATATTTTGTATTTATATATTTTTTTTCCATACTTGTGGTTGTTGCAGCACACTGTGGCCGCTCGGAATGATGCCTTTCTGATAAAGTGATAAAAATGCTGCTATTTATTGTTTATAGAGCTCACCAATCTTCCTGATGGCTTTCATTTGGTCTCGCCGACCTCAGGGCAGCTTCGATGTGGCCCGAGCAGCTGCATTGTGAAAAAGTGAAAAGGTTCACTCCCCTTCCAACTTGCGACAGAAGGCTTGTGGTTACAAATAAAGGATCGAAAATAATCTGGATCTTCACGTGGCTGTTTGAGCTTCATCTGTCAGCTGTCGCCCGTTCCTGCTGATTTAAATTTATCCACCATGTTTTATAAGATATAATAACAGTAATAAGCTCAAGTGGAAAATAATCTGCAGAAAACGTCTGATGATGAGGAATCAAGATGCCTCTCATGTCAGCGTTGTGGTTCGGCGGTTCCGCAGAGCAGCACAGTCAAACATTTTTTCCCTTTTGGCTCACCAGTAATTACAGATGATATGATGTACGCAGACTCTGGGACAGCAAAGCAGAATCAATACACACTCGCACGAGTCGGTGGCAGTCGGTGCCCATGTTTGCAGTCTAACCACAATTTTATGTTTGTCTCAGTTTCTCTTAAGCTCGGTAATTCATCAAGTGTGTGTACTCGGGATCAGCTTCTTTCCATCAAAGCTGCTGCTGCCGTAAACATCCAATGACTCCTCTGAACAGCCTGGCGTCATTTATTCATGTCAAATCTGCTGGTTTTTACATTTATGCGGGCCTTATCTTTAGATGTGTTTCAGATAAAACTACAGAGCCTCTCAAAACTATCTACACCCATTTAGCTTTTTGACTTTTTGTGTCCTTACAAGCACAAACTCCAGTGTGCTCCATCCATCCTTTGCACTGATGCCCCTAAGAAAACAATGGGGTGTTGCGTGGCGCCTCACATACACATACCTGATTAATATGTTATTAGCACGCAATTCCACTCGATTCTAATCTCTCCACACTGCTCAGTCTTGACTTTCTCCCATTGAAGTTGATTTCTCCGGTAGAATTTCAGCCAATCAATTAACAGAACGACAAGTTGTGAACGATGACGTCGATTCTTCTGTTTTAGAATTGTAGTCTGGCTGTTTTAGCAATGGCGGACGAGGAAGTGAAAGAAGCCTTTCAGTTTCAAATATTGAACATTATCGGTTATCTTGTTCGGCTTGGCACTTCTCTCTTTCTACAGGGGAAGATGGTTGTTTACAGCACAAAAAATGTAGAACCGCTATATTTCATCATGGCCAAACGTTGGTGATAAAATTTTAACTTTCATCCAGACCCAGACAAAATGAAGTGTAGAACAAGGTGCTACGCCAGTATTAGATAAAAGCATATTTATGTGCTAAACCCGGTCCTTGGGTCTTATCTGCGACAGTAAATCAGCAGTTCTGCTAGATAAATGATGGCATTCACTGCGCTGACATAATGCAAGGTGGTGACCTCCGGCCTGCCCCCTTTTACGGCTGCAGGGTTGTTTTCGCAGCTCTGGAGCACAGGGTCCTTATTGTTGTGCTCCTCACCCAGCCTCCCCCTGGTCTCTGCCTGCCCTTCATCCATGCTTGCAAACAAAGTAAGTGGAAAACATCTTGTGTTTATCCTGATCTAACCCCCCACCTCACACACACACACTCCCCAAAGTGCTGCTTTTCACAGCCCCCAGCTGCCCTGTAGTCCATTTCTGAGGACTCGTATTGAGTGAGAAGTGCGTTGTGTGCAGGTTCACTCTCAAGAGTGCAATTCCCCAGTCCGTCCATTAGGGGGCAGACATGTCCCATCTTTTAGACTGATGAAAGGATTCTTTCTCTCCTGGTAATTTCGACTGAAACAAAAAAGTATATTTTAGTCGTCACCTTGTTTGCTAATTAAAATCAGTAATTGTTTTTTTTTTAATGACTGATTCTATCACTTACCATAAATATGCAATATTTTAATTCTACTAGAAGTGGGAAATATAAAAATTGTTTTCAGATTTTTTATTTTATTTTTATTTGTTTTAGGTTTTATAGGTTTTCTGGGTTGGGATGTGAAATCATAAAATAACATTTAGATAGAAAGTAGCTGAGTCTTCATAATTTGAGTCTTGATGTGCTGTTATCAAAGAAGAGCTGCTTGGATACTGAAATCTCAAACTCAAGAAAAATACTCAAGCATTAGTTACTTGAAGGCATTTTGTTATTATTATTATTATTATTATTATTATTATTATAAAAATATAACAATATAATTATATGTGCATTGAATTCAGTTGAACAACTATTTATAAAACATGTTTCTTTATAGTTGCAGATTCATTTAGCATCAGTTCTGTTCAGGTTCTGGTTGCATCAGGCGATCAACTAATTCAACTAACAAGTTTCTGTTTGACTTTTGACAACAGAACACAAAATCCTTTAAGATGCTTTGTCAAGTTATTTCATTTCATACTTCATACTAAGCAATTTTTCTAGCACTCAATGAGTCGCCAGTCCATCCATATGTCCATCTGATTGTCTGCCTTCCTTTATATTCGTAGATTTCATAAGGAAAAACTAAGCAGTAGACATTCTTGTAGGGATTTTAAATGTCTGAGAAAGTTGAATGTGTGGATCTGTGTGGTGAGGCTGGTGGAAGGTGTTGCCTGATGTGATCCATTTAAACGTATCAGCCGGGCGGCACAGCTGAGGCCGTGGAGAAAGGAGAGAGAGGTCACAGGTCACTCATTTATCCATTAAACATACACCACTTACTGAAAGAGCTCTGTCACACACACACACGCACACGCGCACACACACACACACACGCACGCACACACACACACACACACACACACACACACACACACACACACACACACACACACACACACACACACACACACACACACACACACACAGGGATGTAGAGGTGTCACCATCACTTTAAGGGAAATTTAGATGATTGGACAATTGCCTGAACTTTACCAAACATAGCATTTGTCCCTCTTTATCTCTCAAGGAAAAAGCCCTGCTTTACAATATGACTGCAAAAATAACAATAAAAGCAATAATAAGAAATCAGAATCTGATTCAAACGTGTTGCCCCTCGGCGTGTTTCATGAGTAATGAAGCTCAGAAAGTAGAAGGTGTTAATCTGTATGTGTGGATGAATTGCAGCCAGTTATTTCTAAAACCCTACAGTGTGCTTTCTGTGATCCTAAAATTAATACAAATTTCATAGCATTTCAAAATGCCAATTAGAGATGCTTCAATCAGTAAATTATTAGAATTGGACTAATTTCCTTTGATTTTGCCCTGATCAGTGATTAGCGGGTCAAACTGACATTATTTAATTTGACATTTAATTTTCTTTTTTTAAATTTAATTAAATCAAACTGAGATCTCACACTGCATCCACCTTCAAACTATGTTGGTGCACTCTTTGAGGGGTTAAATAAAAATCAAAGGGTGTAGATGGGGTAGGTCAACATGACTCAAAATAAAATCTCTTGAAATCCAATTTCTGGTTTTCAAGAGGGTTTTTTTTTTTTCTCCCGTTTTTTTACTTAGGAAGAAATTACAAATGGCAGAAAATATTTTCTAAAACTTTCAACAATTTTTATTTTTCAGTCCAAATAAATACAAGCTCAGCTTGTACCTAAACCACCCCATGTTAATTTTAAAATCTGTTTTTATTAAATTTGTTGTTTTCATTTTCGATGAAATGTTCTTTCTTATTAAGCTTACGAGGACTTTCCCCTTCACATAAGAAATGTGGTCTCTTTGTCTCCTAAAGTTAAGCAAACAGCTAAATGTTTATCGATGTTCTTCACTTATGATAAATTATGTACATTAAACTTGAAGGCTATGACAAAATTTTGTTGAGGTAAACATTTTTCATTTCAAATTTAAGCAAACATGACGGCATAAAAGCTTTTGCATTTTTAGTTAAAGTCATCATACGGTGGTTTGGGCATCATCTCTATGCCCAAATTTGAAATATTCCCAACTGTATAGCGCAGTTTTTATCCTTTAGACGATATTTGCAGGATATTAGAAAAACGTAACATGCAATATCAGTGAGTCCTGCGATAATTAAAAAAAATTAATGATATAAAACTATATCGATAAATTTGCAACGTATTGCGTAGCTCTGTCCCACATATGAGTCTGTGTACTCCAAACACTGAGTTTGCGCCAAACGCCACTTTGCTTTATGTTTTCCACTTGGGGGCGCTGTTTCCTCTGAGCGCTTCCTTCCACAGCAAGGTCGCTGACACAAAGGGCAAAGCCACCACATCTCGCTCATCTGCAGAGAACATAAACCGGGCAGGGTGAACACGCTCTGCTCCAACAGCTTTTTAAAGCTGCATTTGTGTGTTTTGAGTGGACCTGATGTCCAGAAACGCACTATCTGTTGTTTTGGAGGGTTTTCGCCTGTGTAGACCCCTATTTTCTCTGTCTCTCTCTCTCCAGCATCCACCGGGCGGTAAGGAGAACTAGGCCGCTTAAAGATAGCTCCCGGCAGCCTCAATGCCACCTCCCAAAATATATCTGCTCATGAGAGTCATCATCTCTCTTCTTCCCTCCCCTCTTCCTCATCCTTCTTTTATTCTATCTCCTTTTGGACAGAAAGCAAGAATCCACATTGGAACTTTATTAATCGATATTCAGCATGATCAGTTTTTTTTTGTGTGCTTTTTTAAAAATGAAAATATATTCTAGAAGCTGGAGTTTGACTTTGATTGTTCCTCAACGGAGAGACGACATCAAGACTGAATTCATTAAGATTAGTGCGGTTTTAGGAGAAAGCTGTAAGAATTTTTGGACTCATCCTTTAAATAGGAAATCTGTGTTGGAGGACTCATCTTTTTTTTCAATTTGTTGTCCAAAACTTATGAATTTACAAAATGACCTTTGTGGGGTTTTTTAAAATTATCATTTCTTTAGATTCATATTTAATGCAGTACCAGTAAAATGCACTTAAAAGGAATCTAAAAACCCCTTTTATAAGAAAGTGTTTACAGTTCACCAACCAAGAAACAAAAGCCATATACGAAATTGATGACTAAAAAGCTGAATGCACCGTCTCAAATGAGCTCAATATTTTTCCTGCTGCCTGGATGGCTGCGCAGGGACCAAGACTGTAACCCCCCGCCCGGCCCTCCCTCTCCCATTGGCCCACATCCACAGAGAATGAGGACAATAGTTTGGCTCAGAGACATGTGTGCCTAATGTAGTCCTTTTATGTGGGAAAGTGGGACTGTATGGAAGTGGAAGTGAAAGGGGATCATTGCATTGCTGTTTTCCTTCCTTCGTGTGTCGCCCAAATCTCGCTGACTTCTGCATTGATGACTCTTTCAAACGCTATTCAGAAAAAAAAAAGAAGAAGTTTATGGGGCGGGAGGGAACTCTGTGTGCTCTGGAAAAGTGTGGAAATGTTTACATTTTCAGATATTCTTTGTGAATCCATCCATCTATTTTAGTCCATTTTTAAAGTACAAATAGAAAAGACCTGACAATAACAAGAATTTGAGAAAAGTATGGATTTGGAAGGTTTTTGAGTGCATAGTAACTGGATTTTGTTTTGATGGTAAAAGCTAAAAAAATGCAACACCGTAATAGTTGTAACAATGAAACCCTTTAACTTCTGTCCAAAAGTAGGCCTTCTCCTTCTACCAGGACCTTGTTTACTGCCATCATTTTTGCAATAATTTGTGGTGTGGTAATATTGTGATAGCAATAAAGTGACAATAAGAACTATGTATCACTTCTTCTTTTGATATTTGTGTGGCTGTGGCTAAATGACCTGGCAATCATATATTAATGCTGTCATTGAACAAACACAGTAAGACTAATAGCCCTGAACATTAACACAGTTATGAGTTTTTTTTTGTGTGAAAATATAGTTAATTGGTATTTATCGTGACAATAAATCAACAATCTTTTTCTTATAAGAAATGTATCACGTTAAATTATAAACGATACAGTAATTGCCAAGCCCTACTTTATTTTAACAATTTTAATTTTGCACATGGTGACAATCATTTTCTGCGCATCGCAAAAATGTTTTAAATTCGCGTCTGAAATTAACGCCTTAAAATGTCTTTAACCTAAAAAACGTAGTTTATCTCTGGCAAGACTTTACTGTCAGGCAAACCTTTGAGTGCCATGCTAATGCTAACACCTTCATTGTTGTACCCTCGCTACCTAGCCAGCTAGCTTTTTTACCTCTATAAAAGGCATAAAGCCGGGTTCACAATTTTTACTATGCTTCATTGTAATACAGCAAGTTCCCCCAACCACCCTTCATATTAATAATTTGTTAAATTTTATTCAAGGTGGCGTTAAAAAGGTCTTTAAAAGACTCGCTGTAACCCACATATCGCTCCTGAATTCTGTATCATGATCTGTATCATCCCATCCAGCCCCCCGTTTTGCATATTTCAGTTGCACATTCACATGCATACATGTACGAGCTGTGCGCATACCTCTACACAACAATATCGAGGTCAGACTGATAGACGGAGGACCCCCCTCCACCCCTTCCCTCTTCACCGCACACCCTCTGGCTACCTCTCTGCGAGCTGTTCAGTCATGTAGAAGCAGACCCATCTGCCCCAAGAGATGGTGAGAATACAGAGGCAGACAGAAGACACACACACACACACACACACACACACACACACACACACACACACGCATGCATGTGCACAAATGCAAAGCAGGCATTGGTGGAAGTGAGGAGAGAGGATGCCAGAACAAGAGAAGCATGATGGGGGGGCAGTGAAGCAGATTTGTGCAGCGTTGCCCCGAGATACAGGATGTCGTAATAAGGCAATTGGAAGAGAGAGAGTGGACGAGAGAGAGAGAGAGAGAAACTAAGCAAAATGGAAACGGGGGAGGAGTTTGAAGCCTCAAGAAGAAAAACACGAGTTTTCCTGTCTGTCACAAGCGGACACCCCTCCGCCCGAGCAGAGAGTGGGACGCTCCGCCTCGCTCTGGGCTCTGTTGTTGTGCAGAGCTGCATGCACAGGGCCTGACAGAGCCGAGCCTGACAGGAAGACCTCAAGACAGAGACATGCTGCGCACCGAGAGCCGGGAAGCTGTGTCATCATCCTGTCCGACCAGCACCACCGCGGAGGAGAGAGACGAGGCCAAGGCGGCGGAGAGGACGGGCAGCATCAGTGAAAGCAGGAGAAAGTGAGGGGGAGAGGAGAGGCAAGGTGAAGGAGGAGAAGGGAGGAAGGAAAGGGAGGGAGGAAGGAGGCTGGAGCGTGAGGAGGGGCGCCTGACTGACTGACTGACAGACATTGCTGCTGCTGCTGCTTTCAGCTCTAAGCACACACAAGAGGAGGCAGACCCAGACAAAACCGGGTCCCGTCCTCCATCTCTTCCTCCTCCTTCTTCTTAAAGCAAGAGGATATAGAGAAGGACGAC
This sequence comes from Poecilia mexicana, assembly GCF_051168715.1. NCBI lineage: Eukaryota > Metazoa > Chordata > Actinopteri > Cyprinodontiformes > Poeciliidae > Poecilia > Poecilia mexicana. The sequence goes on from NW_028263375.1 coordinate 25,559,689, forward strand.
GACGAAGAGGAGGAGGAGAAGGAGGGGAGGCAGTAACCCTCTCCTCTGCTGCACTCAGTCACACACAGCAGAGACAGAGGCAGAGAGGAGGACAGCAGAACAAGGAAAGAAAACCCCGTAAAGGACAGGAAAGGGAACGCGGCTTTGTGCTCTTCATTTCGCCGTCTCCTGTGGTCGCTCGGCCGGAGAGCGGCTAACAGGCACCGCTCATGTCCGTGAACTCGGAGAAATCCTCGTCCCCTGAAAGGTAACACCTCTCTGCTGATGCTTATCGTTTCACTCATCCCCCCCGTGCATGCCTAATAGTTTTTTTTTCCCAATTATTATTATTTTTGGTGTTCTCAAATCTACCGCCGACTCTTTTTTTTCCTTTCTCTTTCTGTCTGTGCTGGTTTCTTCCATTGTTCGAGAAACGACACCGAGACAGAATAATACAGCCGTTCGACATAATCTAACAGTATAATCCCATTTACACATCTCCCAGGCTCTGACGATAACAAACAATGCACAGACAAATATATAAATATATATATAAATGGTGTCTATGATGGTGGTGCACAGAGCTTACACAGCACAGAGTGTCAACACACGTCAACATCAGCTCAGCCAGCAGCAGCAGCAGCAATGCAAGACAACAGCTCACTACGTGACGCACCAGAATGCATGCTGTTTCTGATCAGCACATATCAGCTTTAAAACGCTTCGGCCGATCAGATGAGGTATGATAAAAGAGCCAATCTTGATGTAGCATGCTCTCACAAGGCCTGCTGTCTGTCTCCTCAACCAGCCCAACACGCATCATGACCATGCATAAGCCAGAATGAGATTCCAATGGTGTGAAAGAAAAATTAATATTATCACCATTTCACTAGGATTTACTCACAGCATCAAACGGCTTCAAATCAGCAAATATTTCCACTGCTGCTAAAATAATAACACATATTCTAGTTCGAATAATGTTAATTATACAATTTGTTTTTACTTTGATTTTAATACGTGGCCAAAGGCAAAGTTTTAACTTTAAGGGACAGGCAATATGGCCTTAAAATGTCAATTTTTTGGTATTTATGGTGGTATCTGTGGTAGTGGTTTTAGAGAGTTTAGAATCAGAGTCTTTATCCAGTTGGTTCCCTCAATACTGGAGTTTGACCAAGTAGTGCAAGCGTGCTGCTTGCAATCATTTCTATGTGAGAATTACATATGGTTGGCCTCATAGCGAAATTGCCTAAGACATATTTTGGCCATATTGAGATAAATGCATAATGATCTCCTTACACTGCTACATCACCCTGTTGTCTATGTCCTCAGCATGTCAGAACACTGGTTATAGTCTGAGATCAGTATTTTTCTATATATTTTTATTTGTTTCCATATCTTATCCCTGCTTTTTCTTGTTTTCTAACTAAAAACGTTGAAATATGACTTAGGCAATTATCCTAACGATATCTATTGATGCTCTCATAGAAACAATTGCAAAAACAGTGCAAACTGCAGAGGTCACAATCTCATGCACACTGTCAGTTTCTTTTGTTTGCAAATATCAATAACTATAGTTTCATTATTACGATGTATAAATGTTCAAATCAGAAAGGAAAAAAAGCAGCAAATATGGCTTAAAATTTCTTTTAGGTCCTATTTGACACACACAGCATTTTAAGGTAACATAGTTACTTTATTCTATAAAATGACAATGTGTCTAGAAAACATAATACTGTCCTTTTAAGATTTTGTCAATTTGTCTGATTGTTGGTAGTGATCAGATTTAATACCCTGCTTTTAAAAATGCTCCATTATTAAGGTATCTATTATTAGTAGTTGTTGTAGGTAGTTGATTAGTCAAGCTATCTGCTTGACTAATCAACTAGTCAAGCAGACTAGTTGACTAGTTGCATTTGCAAGATTGCCATCTTGCAATTCACTACTTATCATGAACTGTGACTTGTAGTTTGCTGGCCTGGCCATTGCCTTCCTACGCAATACCACTCTATTCTAATCTCTCTTCACTGCTCTATCTGGGATTTCTCCCATTGAGGTGGATTTCTCCAGTAGAATTTCAACCGGGCCGACCTGCTACAAAGCGAAGTGTAGAGCAAAGGTCTGGTTTGCGTCAGGCTAGTAGCTTGAACAGTTGTAGTGACGGATCCACACCATGAAGTCTGTGTTTCTGAGAATGTTTCCAAAGAGGTCGATTTTGTTTTTCTTGAGAGAGAAAAGTATAGTCGCCTTGTTTTAGCCAGCTGATGGAAAGTTTACAGTGAAACATGGGACAAGTCCAGTGGTATGTTTTCAGCGTTTTTGACGTGTCAAATGTGCGTTAAAGATGACGACCGATACCAATCGATTGATTAATGACGTTGCCAGAGAAACCTTTGGTGACTCAGCGAATGTTAGCCTCAGTATGTCGAGACAGAGACTGGATACGATTGAGAAGAAGCTACTCATCCGAGTCTGATAGCTAAATAAAGATCATTGTCCTCTTGAATAATTTGGATCCACTCATGCAGCCCCAAGTTATCAAAGTCAGGTTGTGCACACATCCTTAAAAAGTCTTAAATTCATGTATCTAATATTAAGGCGTTAAAATGTCTTGCATTAATTTTAAAAAATTTACTTTGACTTTAGTTAATCGATGAACTTCAGTTTATGTTGTAGAGGCAGTGCTAGCTAACTAGCTAGCTTTTTTGCGTCTATCATGAGTAAGTGTAAATTTACCGCCAGTTGGCTGGACGACGTTCTGTCCTGATGCAGGTCTTCAAAGCCTTAAGTTTGAGTTTGCGAAACCTGCAGAAACCCTAAAAGAGAGTTTTTCTTTCATTTTACAAGCAGATCATTATATATATAAAAAATATGCCCCATCAACATTGCTTAGCACATCTGCAGAAGATTTCTATTTGCTCATCTTCTTGAGTCAGTGGATCTGAAAAAACAAGCATGAAATATATGGTGTGTGCAGAGTTTCCTGACTTAATTCAACAGGAACGCATGTTCATTCAGATTTAATCAGGCCAACCTCCACGCTCCTAAATCGGTGTGCAGAAGGGAGCGGAAGGAGCTTGATTTGACGGGTGCCGGAGGGCGAAGACCCGGCAGACCGGATGACTCAAGTAGCCGCTGACGCTGATGCTGCGCCGCGTTTTTACGACCTGAAAGTGCCTCTCCCGTCCACACATCCCTGTGCCAAAGACCCCCAGATTGACACGCTTCAGCACATACTGCAGTGGGTGCGCAGAAACGCCAAAAGTAAATGGGCACTAATGATATCAAATATGATTACACGGACAGTTGGGTGCAGAGGAGAGTGGTACTATGAAGCAGAGTTTAATGTGGCAGTGGCACATGCATCCCATAAAACAACCGTGTGTGGAGGGTTAGGACAAAGAAAACAGGATCTCTAATCCTCAGTTCTTGCATGTCGGCTGTGTGTCAGTTTCTTTGTGGTAATATTTATGGATTTCATCACTCAACTTGCTTAATCCGTCACCTATTGTCTGGCTTAGCGCGATCTGTAATTACGAATACCGTCGCATGGCAGGTAACAACTAAAGGAGTCACTCTTGTATGCACCTCTGCCCCCAGTTTTTAACTCCAGCTGCACCTCAAATGACCCCTATAGTTAGTTTGCATTCGGACAGTCTCTTAGAAAATTTGTGTTTATGTACATCTCAGAATTTGTGTTTAAATGTGTAATTATATCCTAGTCAGTTATAGAGTTTTGGTTTGATGAGAGAACTCCCAGGATGTTTACGTTTGGCAAAAGACGTTTTACAAAGAAATAATTAATGAAGTTTCGAATCGCCTTTCGAAAAACTAAAATGGAAATGAACTGTAATCGTTTAGGCAATTAAAATATGATACTTTATAAGAAAACCATCTTTCTTGCTTCTGTGATTTGAAAATGTATGTGTTTTTTGAACTTGTTCACATTTTGTCATGTTATGCACACAAACTTCGATCTATTTTGCAAGGATTTTATGTGATAGACCAAAATCTTCAGTGCAGGAATTTATATTTTGCTAGTAGAGCTAATTAATGGTGGCTGGATAAACTACAGTGGAAACAAGATGCCTTAAAAAATAAAATCAGTTAATATTTAGTTTTTTTTCACTTTATAATTACTTGGGAAAATCTACAAAGTGTGGTGTGCATTTGTATCGTGCGAAATGTACTCTGCTACCCTTAAATAAAATCTAGATCAACAAATTGGATTCAGAGGTCGGTGCATATTAGGGCAGAAATGATTGATCAGACTAATCTTGATGCATTGATTATTGAAATGATTGTCAACTTATTTAGCAATTAATTCATAATTAATGGGAGAATACAGACAAAAAAAGCCTTTTGCTGAAAGAACAACATATTCAGAGCAATAATGAAGCCAAAGCTGTGCAAAAAATACATACGATTTGTTTTTAAGGTGGAAACAAACTTAAGTTCTGAGTAAAACATATTTACAAATTGTCACGTTGCATAGTTTTAACTTTACCCAGTTGAAATTATGTACAAAAAAACGACTCCTATTAAGCACATTTTGCTGTCCAAACTTGGTTAATCCGAAAAATAATCAACAGATTAGTCCTTGAGCTTTTGAGCTTTTCACTTTTGCCTAAAACAGGCTCAAGTGGTTAAATGAAAAATCTCCAGAATGTGCCAATTTTTTAAATTTGATTAATCCACCAAATAATCTATTAAAGAAAATAATCGTTAGTTGCAGCCCTCATACATATTCTCTTTCCTCTTTGTAATTTTTTGAGCTACTTGTGTTTGTCTCATAAAATAAATTAAAAAAAAAACATTGAAGTTTTGGGTTGTATTGTGACAAAATGTGGGCAATTTTAATCGGTAGGCATATTTTTTACAAGGTGCTATATGATGGAAAAACACTTGCTGCTGGAATGTTATGTAGAAAAAAATTTACATTTTCCCCTCATTCTAGGTTTGGCAGAATTTGGGTAGGTTAATTATGACAAATATCAGCTATATTTTAACATTTAATCCTAAATAATTGTGTGTCTTTGTTCTGTTTTCTGTGGCTTTCCGCTCTGAAAATGAAATGGTTCTAAGCTCTGTCTGCGTAGCACCATCTGAAACCTGGACGGCGCACACACAAGCAGACACAAACGGATCCATGCCCGGTTCAGCAGAGCTTCGTTTGTGCTGAGGCATGTTTGTCCACAATACAATGATGTGTGTGAGACTGTCTGCATGCGTGTGTGTGTTAAACCAAATGGATGGGCAAGTTGGGCCCGAAAAGGGCAAGATGTGGCGCAGAGACAAATGCCTTTCAAGCGATCGCATTAGGAAGACGATCCTTGTTGTGTAACCCGGCACTCGAAGCATGCCGAAGACGGATGGAGGACAAGGTGTGTGCGTGTTTGTGAGCGTGTGTGTGTGTGTGTGTGTGTGTGTGTGTGAAGGGAATTTTGAAGTGCTCGGCGTAAGCTGCTTTTTTTGACATGCATGTCATTTTAGATTATAACCTCTGCTCCTTGATGGAGGGTTTATGTCCTTTGAAGAGTCTTGGACTAAGAATTAAAAGAGCGTCTTGCTGAACATCCGAAGGTCAAAAGTTTACAGGTTTTGCTGCAAAGCGAGGGTGCAGCTCTCGTAGTGTTATTGATGGATTGAGAAGGAGCGCTTAATGCTGTTGATCTGGTGACATTGTGCTCTTAAGCAGCGTGTTTGTACTTTCTAGTGCTTATATTTGGAGATATGATGGGATGTAGTCCATACATCTCATGTGGTTTCAGAATACCTGTGTACAGTACCTTGAAAATATGTTAATAGCCCTGGTGTTTGTTTTTTAGCACTTTTTTAAAATTAGGAATCAATGTAATGGTGCAACAGAAAGTGAATATTTGTGAATTGAAAATAAAAAAACGCAAAATGTCTTATTCTGAATTAGTTTTGTTTTACCCACAAAGTAATAAATTAAAGTTTAAATATTTTAATAAAGCACCATTGAAAATACATGAATAGTTTTTGATTCATCACCATCTCTAATTTTCAGCTACTCATGTTCAATAAAAAAAAAAAACAAAGCTGGCAGCATTATTGGGAATGTTATTTTTATTATTTTCTCAATTGTTTGTTCCACGAGAGCGTCAATAAATATCAGTAAATAAAAAATTGGGTGGCGTCCTGAAGAAGCCATTTCAAATGTGAATGTTTTTCAGAAACCGTATCTATTTTTGAGACGAGCTTGCTATTTTAAGAAGTTGTAAATGTTTTTATCATCATTTTTATCGTGTTCACAATAGTTCCATAAAAAATACTCCGCCGCTCACACAGAAGAGAAACCCCATCAAGAGCAGTGCTAGCTAGCTACAAGCTAGTTTTAGCTAGCTTGTAGCTAGTTTTAGCTAGCATCCAGTCTGTGTCCTCTCTGACCTCCATCTCCCACACCATGCCCTCAACAGCCCATCCCCACATCTGAGTGGAAGCAGAAGACCATCTTTACCTTCTCTCCTGCTTTCTTGTTTCATTTTTCCCCCTCTCAACTCTGGGTTTGATGAAAAGAATGACAACACCGTTAGCATTCCACCTCCTCTCCCCCCTCTTAGGGCTTTCAGCGAGATAACGGCGGTAAATAAAAGCGTCTGTGTGTGTTTGTGTCGTCAAATCTGCTCTGAAGTCTCCCGTCTTTCCAAGCCAGTCTAACCTGACCGAATAACTTTGTCACTGCGGAGTAATTCTGTGAATTTCCACTCTACCTGTTGATGTCCTATGGGGTTAATCAGTGATAGGAATCACCCAGTTGGTGGCAACTAGACACCATGTAAGCAACACAGCTGTTGCCATGGCGATACCTCCGAGGTGCGTTCAAGTGATTGGTATTTGGGCACCTGATCTGCAGTGTGTCGCCCTCCCTCGTTGGGGTGTTGGTGACAACGAGGTCAAAGGTCACACTTGAATCACTGGGTGTGAAAAAAAATGGATTAAAGGAAATCGGCACAGTCCAATTAAGAAGAGTTATTAGTTACTGCTCCCTGTTTATTCTGCCTTTTCAAGGTTCTGGCAGAGGGATTATATAAAGCAAAATGTGTTTTATATAAAGGAACAGGATGAAAAAACCTTTTCTGCTCTACATTTGGTGTTCAGTCTGTAGACTCAATAGGTTTGCAGCATTTTATGTATTTCAGGAATATTAAACCACTCGCTCTCTCCTCGTCTCAGCTTTTCTATTCCTGTTGATATATTTGGTTTTAATTTTTCATAATAGTTCTGACATTGGTAAAGCTAATAGTTTATGTGGCATAGTTCAAGTGTAAACATGTAGTATTATAATAATAATGTTACAACAATAACAAACTTTAATTTGTGTGTTTTCTTGCATCCTGATATGATTGAACTGATTTATCCACTGTATGTTTTAAGCTCCATACAGATGCAGTCATACACTCATCAGACGTGAATGTATTCATTTTCAGCAGGCTTGAAACGGAGACCATCCTAAAAACTTTGTTAGCTTCAGAAAACCAAGTTTGTTTGGACTCGGTTTCACTTTAGGGCGCCGAATAGAGTCCAAGTTTCAACCACCCAACACCCTTTCCATCCATGTTGGCATAAAACTTCTTTTATAACAACATGTTAAACTATTCACTGGTGTTTTGTTGTGTTCCGGTTTGTAATAGTCTTGGTTATGTTTGAGGTTTTCCTTGACTGCCTTAACCACTTTCCTTTAATCGGAGTGGGATACTTGGAGTCAGCATCTTGTCAAAGCTCGTAGAGCTGGGCGATATCAATCAATATCGTGATATATAGAGCAGTTAACATCGATAACAGTAAATAAAAGATAACACTAACCCTCCAGTTCCCCTGGAAAAATATCTTGACGTCCAACTTCCTTGCTGAACCCAGAATGTTGCCAAACAAGTAATGCATTTCTTTGGAAGTGAGCTGCTCTTCTTCCTCCTCCACCAGTTCTACCGCCACCGCTTCAGCAATGAAACAATTTGAAATTTCCTCCACTTTCTCATCCTCACCGTAGCTTTCACTATTTAATCTTGCATGTGTGAAGGGGAAAATCCACAACAACCCCTAAAATATGCCACCAATCAAATAATAATTATTCAAATGAGTGTATGTAAACTTGAAAGCTGTGCAGCTCCAGCTTAAAATACATATTCTGAAGGAGAAAATATCTATCATCTTTGATTCTCTATTCTTCTATTTCAACTCCTCTGATGCGGCGTAGGTATTTAGCATGCAGCTAGGGCCTTTCTCTCTCATTAGTTCACATCTATCTGCTATCAGCACATTAGTGTTCCTGGAATGGGTTTTCCACTGTAAGACATACTCGGCAGAAACGGAAAAATTGAGAGAGAGCAAGTGAGCAGGGATGAAGGAAATCTTTCTGGGATGGGAAAAGGGGAACATGGCACAGCGATCTGCCTGGAAGAGGTTTGGTCCCACTGAGGAATTATTAAGAGATGGGCGATAAAGTGGGAAGAGGAAATATGTAAGGCCCACATAGAGAGTGGAGAAAAGGAAAGTAGAAACCTCTGGAGAAACAATAGACGGAGATAAAACTCGGAAGAGTGAACAGGAAAACAAGGCAAAGACGAAGAGAGCGAGGGAAGATGGAGGGAGAAGATAGATGGCCCTCTGCAGACCTGCGCAGTGTGGTGGGTAACGCGAGGTCAGCGGTGGACCAGCCAGAACCGATGCTGCAGCAGCGAGGCGGTGGAATGATAATGGCCTGTTTATGTTTGTGGAGAGCCATTTGTTTGCTTGCGTGGCTTTGCATATGCCTGTGTGTAAAAAGATAACCTATTCTCACGGAAGACACCTCTACACTAACAAACAATACAGAAGCATGTACAGCTGTGATTTCAAACACTAAGCCTTTACTTGGCCCAGTAGGACCAGGTATCCCACCGTTTGCTGCCCAACTGGGCGTTGCATTCATCTGTTGTATCTGAAAACCCTGTTAGACTGATAAATCTCTTCCTGCAGTATGCTCCAAAGTGTGTGTGTGTGTGTGTGTGATGTATTTTCTCCCACATTAGCTCAGAGTGGGTGGGGTTTCCTCAGCTTTGATTGTGCCAGCTCAACATGCTCTCTCACACCAATTCCTCGTGTTTGACAGCCGTGACGTGGCAGAAGCGGACGCTTGTGTGTGGCATTTGTGATATTTAACTCGGTGTTCTTTGCTAATATCCGAACATCAAATAAGTTCAGCTTTAATCTTCTACAAGAAGTATATTCTTAGTTTTTAATAGCGGTTTCCGATCTCTGGTTTTTCAAACTCTCAAAGAATTATCTTTAAGAGAATCCCAACACGGCTTTTCCCTGTACATGAAACCAAAACCTGCTTCTTCTGAATGGCTGACGGGGTGTTCCTCAAAAATGCTAGGTTTTACGGTTTCATGTCGTTGCCAGAAATAAGCTTATCATTATTTCTAGGGCTGAAACGATTCCTCGAATGATTCGAGTACCTCGATTACTAAAATTCCTCGAGGAAAATTTACCTGCCTCGAAGCTTCGTTAATTTATGTTTTATTAGTTAGCGCACCGTGTTCCGGCCGGGACTTCATTTGCGTTGCGCGGAGCTCTCACTTCCGCCTCTGAGTTGTTGACAAAAGCTAAGTCTCAGCGGCATAAAGTCCAATCTTCAAGATTGGCCCGTGGGGATTTTATTGATTGATGATAATGCCCGACTTTTTATCGTTTTGGGGGAACCAATAAGCATCCTTAAAATGACTGGGGGATGCCTGGAGTACGGCAGCATTTCTCCTCCGGGGCTGCTGGTTGAAAGCGAACGGCGGGAAGAGCGCTGAGGTGAGCGGATAGACTGAACAGGGCGGGCGGCTGAGTAGCTGATGCTTACCGTGTAAATGTAGCTTTACCGACGAACCGCACAATAAATTTCATATCCCGGTCTGAAGAAACGGGTGGCGGAGCGCATCGTACATGGCTGGTAGATGAGTTTCTGAGTGTGACCAGTGAAGGTGTCGTAAATATCCCGTATTGCTTCCCCCCGTGTTCGTCCCCCGGTCTAACGGTTCGTCAGTCCGCTGGTCTATTTCCTCCCCTCCACCCCATCTTACGTTCGTTCATTCGCCCTCTCCTCCCACTCCAGGCGGCATTTCCCGTATTTTCAAACCCAAAGCGTGACAGGTTAGGTGGCAAGGTGAGTTTAATTAATCTATTAAACTCACTGAAGATGAATACATAAACTAAAAGCTGGATTGTAGACATTTTTTATAAGCATATTTGTGAGCCTGCCTCTTTGTTATTAAATTCAATATAATTTCAGATTTTTCTATAACTTTTCTTCTGGTTAACTTAGAAAGTGAGCTATTATTGTTACAGGTTAGTTTTCTAAACTACAAAAAAGCAACTGTTAGGGAAGCTCATATATGAAAAATTGGACTGATATTGATATCTGATAGTAACACCGGTATTATGCCAGATTTACCAATATTTCATTTTATAATTTTTTTTATCCGATTACTCGATTAATCGTAAGAATAATCGATAGATTACTCGATTACTAAAATATTCGTTTACAACAGCCCTAATTATTTCTAAAAGGCTATTCCAGGGCATTTTTGTTACTCAACTGCAGTTGTTGGTAAGTTCTTAGTTGTACACAAAGCACTCCTACTACTATTAACAGCCGTATTTGTCTGAGGAATTTCTTCTTGGTTTTGGAGCAACAAGCTCTTCTGACATTTACACAGAGTTTCTTATTAACTACATGCATATTCATTTGCAAGTCTGATCTGAGAGTAACTAATTTCGAAACACTGATGTAATTCTGTGCAGCTCGACGTTTTTCCAGAAGAATAAAGAAATGCGACTGATGGATTGTAGCAGCTTCTTCACAGCTGATATATGGACCGATGTCTACAGTCCGGTCAGCTTATTTGTCACAGAACAGCGTAGTTTTAGATCCTGTTATGCTTTTTTTCTATACTGTTGTGGCTCAGAGGTTTGTTTACTTGCAGCAGCTTGTGATTCCTAGATTTAACTTTAGTGAGTACGTGCAAACTGAGAATAAACATCCTGCTTTTGACATTATGAATCGACTTATTTATGTTCTTGCAAGTGTACTTGTGTTTAAAAATACCCACGTGCAGTTGCTGATTTGTAATACTAAATAAAGTGGTCATTCCATTCGGAAAATTGGAAGATTAATACCTAAACAACAACTATAAAGTCTTTAACCCTTTCATGCATAGAGGTCACTACAGCGGACAGCTATCTAAAAGCCATTTTCTTTGCTTCTTGTGGATTTTTACAGACCACTGAAGTAGACACCAATTCGTCATAAAATACACTATCAACTACTAGCCATCAGCTACAAATGCAAGAAATTATTTTTGTTAAATCCAATATGGCCGACAGACAAAAAAGCACACCAATCGACCCGGTCCCTCCTTCTACTGTAGGCGACTCTTGCAGGTAAAAAAAAATATTGTGACATTAGACAACCCCTAAAGACCAATACTACTGATGTATTAATCATGAAAAAAAATAAATAAATAAATTAACAACGCTAAGCCTGGAGGGAGCACAAGTAAAACCTGGTGGCCCTCCAGGCTTATAATACACGGAGGGAAATCGTGCATGACTGTCTTGACATGCTAACAGCTTAATATCAGGGCAGCAGAGACAATATTTTGCCCTCTTTTTAATTTTAAATCCTTCATGCAGGTGATGATGCCCATTAAAATACTCCTGGTAGCATTTCGGTGCTGAATGCTTGGCGCCTACTTCTATCTTTGCATCTTCTGTTGATAAAGCTGGATCCGCGTTGGTGTATGTAGCTCTGCTGAGATGGTGCGTTTAGCATGTGGGTGTCGCAGCTCCATGTGACCGCTGCTGGAATTTAGAGCTGGGTCCATCTTGTCCGTCCACTGCTGTGGACTGAACCGGAGAGCGGCAGCCGTGTTTTCTGCTCCGCCGTCCTCTTCTCTTCCCTGTCATATGGCGTTAAACTCAAGCTTGGACACCAAGAAGAGATGGGGGCTGGCTCTGTGCGTCCTTCGTCTGCGTCACAGGGCCCTCCGAATCAGGTAGACATCGAGCTGCCATCACTCCGTGTGAATTCTAGTTTTACCAGTCAGGACTTGCTTCAGTATTTGTATAAAAGGGTTTCCCTGCATAGATTAATGCATTTCCTTTGTTTAAAGGCTGCAGCCATATAGAAGCTTATTAAAGGAATAACTTCCTAAATAATTGTGTAACTATTTGAGACTACCAAGGAAGATGTGCATTTGAGTGGCACAAACTTTGTGTTGTCAGATTCGTATCTGTTTGGCAAACCAGGCTTGTTCTGTTTTGTGATTTGTACCCTTTAGGGATGTTTGTGTTTCTAGTTATTTTAAAACTCAGACTGTAAGTTTAAGTATTCATTTTTCCATCCATCCATCATTTAACATGTTTATCCTTGAGTACTGGTGCCTATCTCTGAGGTTAAGGGTCGAGAGGAGTGGTACACCCTGGTCAGATCGCCAGTCCGTCACAGGGCAAGAATGTAAATTTTTTTTCATGTTGGGATTTAAAATTTGAGTATAAAATTTGGAATTTGCATCTCTAAGTTTAAACGATGCAGTTTAGAAATGTCATGGCAGGAAGGGTGTAATATTCACTGATAATTATGATGCATTCTGGTGTTTCCATTCAAAACATAAGAAACATATTTCTATAATTTCATTGCAAACTAAATTTATAGAATCTGTCCAGCAGAAACCTTTTTTTTTCTTCTTCTTCTCACTCCAGTTGGTAAAATTACTTTATCCCGGCAGCACATATAATAGTTATATATAGATATGCTGTCACTGCTAACATCCACTTTCTGCAGCAGTGATTAGTAGGTATAACTTAGAGCCTGCTTATGAAAAGTAATAGAGAATCGCTTCACAGATCATAATTTTTCACCTTCAGAAATGACCTTAGTGCAATAAAGCCCCATAAGAGTGATGTCAATATTTTGTCAATGCAGTTAGTAATTCTCTAATTAACAAATACAAGCATTCTTGTGTTAAAATCAGATGGAAACAGAAATTAAAAGATCCTCATTACTTTGATATTTTAAATGTTTTTTTTTTCTTTCTTTTTTCTTTTTTACAAAACACACTTTCTAACATTAACCAGTGGAAACATTTTTGTGTCCCAGGTTGTCACAGAAGTGTCGCCATGTTTTTTTTTTTTTTCTGTGCACCGGGCAACAATTTTTTACTGTTGGACTCTTAAAAAGTCACAAGTTTCTTCAGAGCACTGTTCAGTCTGCTTGCTGTAGTCCCTGGTAAACCTTTCATTACAGATTAAATCACAGTTCACTTATTAGCTCATTAGTTGCTATAGACTCTTTTTACAGAAATGGATGCGACATCACAGTGCTTTGACCAAGTCACGTTCATTTATAATAAAAAAAAAAAAAAAAGTATTCCCTCCGTAACTTCCAGAGGGAACGCCAGGTTTTTACCAGGTTCTAGGATTATTTTAAATCCCATCTGAAGTGGGGTACACACAATATACTGCTTCCTCTTTTATTATTTATAAGGTGAAGCCAATTGTCATTCAACTGTGAATACGGTGTACACTCATTTTTGTCCTCTCCAATAAAAAGCTGTTGAACAATACAGCTCTGACCCATAAGCTCTGGTCGCTGTGTGTCCAACAAGTTCTTCTGTTGAAATATCCCTTTATAAAAATAGTGTTGTAGAAACAAAAGTGTCCAGGGAAAAAAAGTTGGTCGCTTATGTGTTTACATTCACACTCCTTTTGCCTCTGCTTTGATAACTGCCAGTTATGCAAACACAATAAAACAGCAAATAAACAGGAAAAAAAATCAGATTTAAAAGATTTGTTTGCAGAAAAATCTGCTTCAAGCACCAAATGGGCAACTGAGCTAAACGGGTTTAACTCGAGTTTGCATATCAGCAGTTATTTAATGTTTTGTTTTGTCTTTCATATGATATAAATTAAAAATACACAGCTAACTGCATTACAAAAAGAGGCACCGTGTAGGTGTTCATAATAGCGCTTTACATACTTGCACATGGCGCATGGCGGATGCCCTCAGTAGGTGTGGGCAGCTATAACAATGAAACGGCTTTGTAGCCGGATTGCTTCACTGCACTGAAATGTATACATTCAGAACATTGAGAACAAGAGCGCTGCAGAGAGAGGAGAGGTCTGCACAGTGGAAAAGCACCGCTGTTCCCAGCAGCAGTTTGTGTTGGGACAAACTGCTGCTCTTCCCTTATAGAGACGTAAATCCTGAACAGTAGCTTTGAGTATGTGACAGCTTGTATGTTTTCCATCTTTAATATTCACACTAGGATTGATTTTTTTGCTGGATGTTGCGTTTGTGTGTTAGCATCACACCCGTGTGTGAACTGCAGCTAATAATGGATGCGCCATATAGCCAAGTCAATACAATGCAGTGAGTTGACTCGTATCCGCTGGCCTCTGGGGAGTTTTCCCAACAATCGATACAGCCTCTGTAAATTGGAGTGACAAACACCCAACTGACCAGCAGCCTCAAGGATAGTGGTCTGTTGGGTCTCCACTTCAAAGCAGTCCTGATCCGTCTTTAACCTTTGACCGCGATGTACCCAGTTGTAAAAGCAACACCTTCACATGGTGATTGCGCTTCATAAATACGGTAAAGTAAGAGCGTATGAGTAAAACTCCTTCTAGCTGCATAGCATCCAAAACCCAGAGTGAACATGCAAAACATCTAAACAAAAGCCAACAAAACGAACAACTCAGAACTAATGCAACACTGGCATGCTGCTACCATGAGGAGCGCAATTCTAGAAAGTTTATGTGGTTTAAGGAAAACTTAATGTACTTGTAAAGCCTTTCAAATGTTTTGTAAGACAACTTTAGAATAAAACTAGATAAACGTTGTATTTAGACACGTTGCAACGTGACATTACGAGCACCAGTTCCCTGCTGGAGGGGAAAAAAACCTACTGCTGACAATAACTACCATTGGTTTTAGCTGTTGTCACCTTAATGTGGTAAATATTAAATGTATGCATGAAATATAAAGGAAAACAGGATGCAGTGCTTTGCTGCTAATTGTCAACACCACAGAAACTAGATAACAAGGTTAGGAAAAAGTTTTAATTAAAACAAAGATAGCAAGGGAGAGGGAAGTAGGTCAGTCAAGCTAGCTTGACTTTGACAACTTTAACATGTAGATGTGCTTCAGATTTCGGTGTCTTTTTGGTTAATTTCAAAAACAAAATAAAAATAAAAGGCGACCCACACACCAGCTCTGACCAATCATCAGTAGATCAGGTGTTTAAATTGGCTAATCCTGATACACTAGTGCCGTTGTTGTCAGTCAGTTGTTATGGCAACAAGTCTGTGCGTTAGCATAGCCGACACAGAGTGAGGAAAAAAGAATGCGAGTGGTTTTGCTTGTGCTGTGGCGCACTGCTCTAAATTAATAATACCTACATCTCCACGTTTCATTTTGTTAACAGAATTGTTCCGTGGCAGCCGTGGGTAGCAAGTAAAAGAAGAGTTTAATTGCCCTCCATTGTTGTTTGCATGCGCTAAATTTGCGGATGTAAACAATAACACGCAACATGTCTTTGTGAATTAGCTAAGCCTTTGTTAGCTAATCAGTTTGTTGTAATGAAAAGCAGATATTCAAAAATGTCTAAGTTTCTACAGGTAGAATAAATATATGAAGTAGGAATAGTTGATCATTTAAAAAAATTTCTATTTGAATATTGAATACAGATGCATGTGTTAGAAGTTGATCTGTAAACTTCAGACTGACCGTCTGCACTACTGCAACTTTTCTTTCTCCTGATGCCTTGGGAATGCATGGGTTGTTGTTGCCTTCTGTCACCGACGGTCTGTCCAAAGCCTGTAAGTACAGTATGTGGAATGGGAGGAATCCTGCTAAGCCACGCTGTGCAGCTTACAGACTGCGACGTGGGAGCACAGTGCCGCCTGTGACGTCAGGCTGCATCCTGAAAATAGCTGTGAGATCTTAGTTCTACAAGCAGACGGATCCTCTGGAGGAGCGGAGAGAATGACTCAGCTCGTCTTGGCTCACACGGCCAAGATGGAGAGAAAGGAAAGATTCACCGTGAATGAATCAGAGGTATAGATGGGCACCTCCGCCGCACTGGTCTAGGAACCCCACGCCTTGACGTGGGGAGCGGAGGACAGGGCTCTTGTTGCTAAGGAATACCTGTTACCTTGGTGATAATGAAAGATGTTTAAGGATGAGTCATCGAGTTTGAACTTGAGAACAATCAGCTGTTCTGCGTGGCTTGTCATCGGTCAGACGTGTTAGCAATGCCCTGTGACTCTGGTTGTCATTAGCAAGAAGACGTCGTCCTTTCTGCATCTTCATGATGCAGAAAATTTTATACCAGAATAAACTGAAGGAAGATGATGTAAGACAGAGCAAGCTTTATGTACTTGCTGCTTTGTCTGTTGCATGGAGAAAAAAAACAAACTCCAAGAGCAGAAAAAGGTGCTAAATGTTCCCTTTTGGTTAATTTGTTTTCAATTTTAACCATCAAAGTGAGAGAAATGTTACCAGAGACATTATAAGCAGTGTAACAAAAACACACGAGTCATATTTTAATGGCATATTGTGTCTCAAACAAGCCAATCAAAATTGCTACCGAAATGAGGAAAACCTCAACTTTAATCTTATAGCTCACATGCCCAGTAAGACTGGTGCATGCGTGTTGTGGATGGCTGATCAGCTCATAAGCTGCAACAAAAAAAAAACAACAACAAAACAAAGGAGACTCCAAGTCCAGCACTGTGTAGGCGAAGGAATTCGGAGCCACACGTCATTCTCTCTCTCTCAATATAAATGCGTCATCCTCTTCTCCCAAGCCTTTTAGCTGGAAACAAAACAAACACAAACTGGCAAGTCAAAGTCCAGGCATGTCGACTTCTGGATCCCGCACAACAACAGAATAATTATTATATGTTTATTATCAGGGAATCCCCTCTTATCAGCATTAACAGCTACATAGACTTTCTTTCTGTCTGCCCATGTATCTAGCTGGCTAGACAAACCCCTGGCAGATGAAAAATGATATTTTAACCATAGAAAATTGCAAAGCATAATTCTGAAAAGAGAGCAAAACACAGACAAAGCAACAGTATTGATTTTTTAAATCTGTTTTTATTTACGTTTTATTAATTTCATGTTGAGAATGATTTATACCCTTGCCCAAAATCAATCCAAAATTATCTCAAAGTATTGATCAAGCAATCTCCCAATTGTTGTAATGTTTCCTTTTTTGACCACTTATGTTTGGTGATGATTTGGTGTGAGTTGAGCCTGTAAGCAATTAATCAATTAATCACACGATAAATTAAAATGAGGGAAATTTGTTTAGAGACATCATAATCCACTTTATTTATTGGTTTCGGTCGAAAGTGGTTTTTGTTCCCATTTTATTTTTGGTTGTCGTGTTTTTTTGGACTTTTAAAATATCTTCCAGTTCCAGTGTTCAGCATTCTTTACAAAATTAAGGTTTATTAGTCTTCGAGAGACTCAAAACAACAGTATTGTCATTTATTGCTAGAATTACTGGGATAATTTATCGCCCAGCAAAATTTGTTATAGAGACACGAGCAATTTAGCCATGTTTTTAGGTCAGGGAGAACATGCAAACTCATGCTACCAACGCTAACTTACATCGTGTCGAGCATTTTCTGCATTCCTCACTACATCTGATCATTACTTTGCAGTCATAAACTTCAGCAGACAGCATGACTCAACTGGTTTTCAGGTGTGAATAATGTCGACATCTTTCCATCTACCTGAACATTTGTCACACTGGAATGTACTGAGCTAATTTTCCTCAGGAGGAGGGCTTTCCTGTCAGCAAACTACCCAGGAAAACATGCTGGGCTGTCTTCTTGTCTTTTTTTCTTTTTTTTTTTTTACCCGCCAGGGTTGGAGATGCCATTACAGGGCGTGAGCAGAGAGATGGGGAACACTGCGCTCAGCCAGACACACACAGACTCACGCTGGGGTAAAAGATGTGACGAAGCAGTCTGGACATGTCGATACTCATAAGAAGTTGAGGGATGGATGACACATTCTGCAGTAGTTTCCCCTCACGCAGTTTTATTGGCCGAAACCTTCTTGTCTAGACTTGCAATATACAGCTACGTCGACTGAAAGCGCGCTTTCTAATATCGAAGCGAGGAGGATTTATTTCTGGTTTACTTGTCGAGGTTTATGCAACATAAACACTGGCTCAGTCCATTTATGTTGGAGCAAAACATTCTTAAAAGTGAACTTATACACTCAGTGTTTCTGAAAGTTCATTGCCAGCCCAATAAACTGCTGCTTATACAGTTTCTTCCAAAACTAATTTGATGTCAATCCAGCTGTTCTGCAAAGATCTCAGAGGTTTCATAAGAGAACATTAGTAGACGGCATCTTGAAGTGGAAAGCAGGTTTACAGCATGTTTAGCTTCTAAGGCAATGTACCAAAGCTTGTTGATACTTTCTGGTAGAGATATATGAAATAAGAAAGCAAGATAAAACTGCACATTTTATTAAGTATGAAACGAGGTTTTCCCCCAGAAAACTTGCTAAGCCCATTGGTTGGGGCAGTCATTCATCCAGCGACCCACTTTGTTTTGAGTTAAAAAATGTTTAAATTTGACAGGAAACTTGAAAATAGCACTTGATAATTATGTGTTATTGGAAGATTAATAGCTGAACAACAACTATAAAGTCTTGTAAATGCAAACATTAAAAAAAACTTAAATTAATAAGCAATGTTAAGCTTGGTGGGGGCCCAAATAAAGCCTGGTGGCCCGCCAGGCTTATAATACACTGCTATACATTGTTTGTAGTTGTAACATTAGTAAATGTGAATAAGCCAAGTGGGATGAACGCTTTTCAAGACACTGGAGGATAGCAGTCTTTACGCTAGCTTGATATTCAGGGTGGTTTCTTGCCTTGCAGCTATTAATTTTAGGGTTATTTTGTGCTTTTAGCTCACAATGTGAAGACGGTTGGGTTGTAATGGGATAAGACCATGAACTCTTAGGCGCTATGGCAACGTGAAAATTAGAGGAACCTTTAGAAAAGAAGAAGAAAATTGACTCTATTAGCTGATGCTTAGTCACAATGTCTGTATTTACGTGATGTGTTATTTCTAACCATTTGACCATGTGGTTTTTCAACACAGTTAAATAGGCATTTATTAGGTTAATAATTATATATTTCTGTTAAACAACTTACCCAGTTACTCAGGTGTTACTCTGACTAATCATATTTTCAAATGAGAAGAGTTTGAAACCTCTTGAAAAATCTCAAACAAAAACGCCAGCATTTCCACTCCTTATTTATAAAATGCTGTAACCTCATGTGTTGGTTTCTGCAGAACATTTTAGTAGGGGATGGCAATATTTTGTGATGACAATAAAAGGGATAAAAACGATTTACTTCTTTTTGGGTAACCGTGTGGCTGTGACTGCATGACACGGCAATTACAGATCCACAAACTGTGCTTGAGAAATATTCCCATTTGTAACATGCTTCTTTAGGACACCAGTCATATAAAGAAGTGATTTATATCACTAAACTGCACACAGCAACTGCATTTAATATATATTTTTTAATTTATTGATAATTATTGATTCTGTCATTGACTAATAAAACAATCCCAACAATACTGACCATTTTTAGGATTATTTTAAACGTCATTAATTGGAATTTATTGTGACAACGATGAATCAAAATGCGTAGTGTCTATCACAATAAATGACAAATGATAAACAATACGATACATGGTCACCCCTAGGCTTCGCCACAGACATGTAACATCACCTGACTGATAATTGCCTTAGTAATTATCTTTTTTTAAGTAGTGAATCTGCCACTGTGGGTTGTGAGTTACTCAAATTTACCCGACTTGTCAAAAATCTGCCTTCAGTCTGTCAGTGGTTGGTGTCCATCTTTCGTGTTTCCTGATCTGTAATTGTTTAGCGTTGCGTCCGATCGCGTCGGCCTGTTTCCGTATTTATATATTTGGACTCTTTCTGCGCCTGAATAATCTCTCTGTTCATTCTCCCCCTCTGGTCTCAGCTTCAGACCTGTGTCTGTGGCTTCTATTTTTCTGTGATCATCCACATCTCTGTTCGTGTTTTCCCGTCTCACCTTTGTGTTTCTCAGCCTTCTGCTGCCTTGTTTGTCTCTGCAGCCGTTTTAAGCTGTTCCCCCGCTGGGTTTTCTTTTTCTTCCTGCGACCATGCCTCCTCTGCCCATCTTAAAGAGACTGTTTTAATTTTGCTTACAGCTAAGCTTGGCTTCAGGAAGTTATAGAGGGAGGGAGGCGGTAAGTATTAGTGCAGCCAATAGCAGGATGAGTCTCACAAAAGCACCGAGCTTATAGATGTGATGTATGACACTCTACGTGACTGCTTTGGTAAAGAGGGACGGAACATCCTGCTGCAAGGACAGAGATCCTTGACGGCCTGCGTATTTGAGCGCGTGTGCACGTGTGTGTGTGTGCGCACCGTCACAATGTTAAGGTTTTGAGACCTAAACCCAACAGGCCCCCCTTTTCTGGTGTTGCCATGGTAACAAACAGATAGGTTGTTGGAACCTGTAACCACAGATTTTGTGCAGTCGAACAAAGTCCAAAGTGTTTGACTTCTTGGTCGCCTGATTCTGTTTCAGGCTTAGTCCAGATTTTTTCTTGCATTTTGGCCTTTTATCTGCACAAAAAACTGTTTATCATTCAAATGATTATTTTATAATTTGAAAGAACACAGACCTGACTCACCACCAACTTATTTGTGTTTGCTTGTGCACCTACAGGAAAACGGAGATTTGGGGTCCTGCACATCACAATCTGTGTCAAATCATGCATCTCCATATGCTTCCTTTGACATGATTCCCAGTCAACATCGTCTTGTGTTTTATAAAATTTATATTCTAATGCACTCTTACAAAATAGTTCAACCTGCACATCTGTCCACACAAATGAACTCTTGGGTGCCATGTTTAATTGATAACGGGAAGTCATGGTTGTTTTGCATTTTGATTGGCTGACAGGTTTTTGCTTTGCGCTACACTGCCCCCTTTGGGTCTGGCATGTCTAAAAGTCTGTATTTGTGCAGATACAAACTTTTCTGAAACTGATCCCGTGTGTCCAATATATATATATATTTTTTTAAACTATGTGGTGGAAATATTTGTTTTTATAGAGACCCGGCTATGTGTGAATAAGGCCTTAGAGATAACTTTGACACTTACAGTTAAGATGTGACTGTTCCTTAATAAGGAAATGTTAAGCTGCATTTTGACTGTCACTACCTTGAAACGTATTCTCATAAGCCTTAATCTTTTATTTATTTATTTATTGATTGATTTTTACCGTAGTCTGTTGTGTCCTTACTATAAAATGAGCGACCAGTTTTGTGGCTGAAGTTTAGATTTCTGCCAGCTTCTCCAAATCCATCATGTCTCATGACAGATAGATGTTTGAAAGCTCAAAACAACTCAAAACAACTAAACATCAACTTGATGTTCAGTTGTTTTTGCTGTACGTCTTGATTTCTCTCACCGTTTTGCAGCCGAATGAATCACTGAAAAATACAATTTCCTTCTAAATAGCATTTTATATCTCTGTGAATTTATTTTCAACCCCTCGCTGATGATGAAAGTCACTAACTTTGAGGTTTCTTCACTCAGAAACAGAAACGTTGTCAGTACAACCAAGTAGTGCTTCTGTATGATGGGCTCTCTGATAAAAATGCTTCTTTTCATTGACATTGTCATCCCTTCTCAATATCCTGATACTGTTGAAAACGCTGATATCTGAATGAAAGCACGCCTAACTTTGAAATGAGTCATCTGCTCTTAGAGCTCACTCTACAGTCGTCCTTGTGAGTCATGGCTCGAAACACACAAATCAAGCGGTAACAGTTCAGGGTTTGCTAAGTTTTGCTTCAACGTTGTGTTCACAGGCCTGAAACCCAGCAGAAAGCCCCAGTCAGTACCCCGCCCCCTCCCCCGCCGCCTCCTCCACCTCCACCTGAGCTGGCAGGGCCGACGGAGCCGGAGGAAGAGATCCTGGGCTCTGATGATGAGGAGCAGGAGGACCCAGCAGACTACTGTAAAGGTCAGCATTACAGACCCACACGTGCTGAATTTATCCGTTTGGGACCTTCCTCCCTCCACATCTGTCCTGCAGAGCTCGATGATGGAGTGTTTTGTTGTTTTTTTTTTAACCCCCCTCCGTCCCTTTTCTTTCCTCTCTCTGTTGCATCCTGATGAGATTTCCAACAGTGTTGCTATAAACATTAGCGTGTCGCAAACATTTCAAGGTTGTTTGGCTCCTGCAAGAATGGAGCAGCTGTAGCTCACAAAGACGAAGGCATTTCATGCATTTAAGTGCATTATTTTTTTCCAAATTACGGAAAATTCTAGAGAGAGAATTTTACATGCTAAAATTCTAAATATTTACTCATTATTACTTGTCTTTCCTCACTTGTGGTCTAGCTTAAAACTCGCAAGTTCTATTCATGTCCATATTTGAAATGAAGAAACATTTGAAAAGGGTAAAATCATGTAGCTGAGAATTGAGACATTTGACACTGAATTCTGGGTCAGAGCGTAATGCAGTTGCCACCTAAAATGAAAGTAGTGAAAGCAAAGTGTCCAGGTTTAAAGGGCTCACATATGTGTGCTGATTTATCTAGTTAATAGGAGAAAGTTGCAAAAAATGTTGCATGCAAGCAGTTAGTTGGACATCTATGAGAAAAACATCCAGGAGACACAGTTTGCTTGTAATTTGCCACAGATCCGTATTTGGAAAAAAAATTACAAGCATTCGTGCAGAATTCAGGAAGATCCTATAATTTCTGCTCCCATTCTGACCAGTGTTGATGTTCAAATGCATGTCGACACATTTTTTCCAATCGAGTCCCTGTTAATCTCATTAAAGTCTAGCTGCACTATCAAAGCAAAGGTGTTGAAATGATGTTCTATGGAGACCCGTGATAAACTCTACAAGTCTGTCTGTATTTAGTTTTCAACATTCTCACCCATAACATTTCACATAAAGATACTACATATTTATCTTGTAAGGAAAGTAATGACTGTCATGCTGAGTCAGAGCACATTTGAAGTTAAAGAATCTCTTTAATTTGGTTGATTTGCCTCAAAAAGAAAAAAGAAACAAGTCCCTGCTGCAGCTAATTGTTGTGGATACGAAAACAGGGTTAATGTTTTGAGAGAGTAGTTATTTAGTGGTTTAATAATGCAATCTGAGAATGGCAGCAGACATTTTGAACTGGTAGACGTACATAAAAATGAGAAAACAAGATATAACTGCACATTTGATTAAGTATGAAACAAGGTTTCCCCCAGAAAACTTGCTAAGCCTGGTGGTTGGGTCATTCATCCACCGTCGTGTTTTTGAGTTAAAAAATTTTTAAATTTGGCAGAAAATTTGTATGTATCACTTGATAATTATGTGTGATTGGAAAATTACCTGAACACTAACTATAAAGTCTTAAAAAATGTAAACATTAAAAAAAAAAAAAAAAAAACTTAAATAAATAAGCAAATATCTGAACTATGACCTCAAATCCCACTGGAGTTGAGAGAAGTGCACTTAAAAAGAAAAAATACCAGTTATAGTCTATTTAGATTTCATATTTACAAGATGTTCAGGTTTTCTAGCTCTGAAACAATATATCTGCCCTTTACGAATTTATTTATCAGTTTAATAACTATCAGTGAATTTTGATCAAACCCTATCAATGCTACAAAAGCTTTCTGACTGGAGACAGTGACTTATCTTTCTAAGGAAACAGTCAAACTTTCAGTTTTCACTTCATTAAGACAAGAAATCATCAGAAAAGTGCAAGAATAACATTTCTTTTATATACTTTGCTTTCAAAACATTGTCTGAAAGAAAAATGTGTTTTTAATTTGGCAACTTCAACACACTGTTTACTTTGCAGCGTCTTTTATAGCAGTGTAAAAGTTTTATGAGTAGAGGTTTTTCTCTTTGAAGCTTTAAACTTAATGCCTTTTATATCCTTTTTCTTTATCTTTTATTGTGAAAGCCAGTTTTTGAAATCTCACCATTCATACTGCAAAGGCTTTTGAGCTTTCACGCATTGACTCATTTGTCATGCTTGAAATAAACTCTTGTACACAACAAATCATGCTTACAGCAGCACTTTACAAAAACAAATATATGTGTTGAATTTCTGGCATATTAAAAATCCAGCCCATAAATTGATTAATGTTTTGATAGTAGTATTAATGGATAACTCATCAGATTTTGGCCTTGATCAATGTTTCTCCATTGTAATCTCTGCAGAAAATATGTAAAAATATAAAGGTCTTGAAAGTAGTGATTATTTGTATTTTCAGTTTATGAATCCTAAAGAGGATATGAGCTCAAGGTCTTTTCTGAATGTTTAATTATAAAGACATTATATTTGTTGTTTGTTTTTTTTACTTTTTAACTTTTGATACTTTTAGTTTTTATGTCTTTTTATATTCACATGCTTGTTTTAACATTAATTGCCCATTCGGGACTTGAATAAATCTGAAATCTATAATGGATTGATTTGAACAAAGTGCTGCGGTCAAAATATTCTATTGAATGAAAATATATCTTTACTGCATTATTGCAGAGCTTATTGATGGAGACTGTCGTACTGATGTGTTTCAAGCTACAGTCTTACATATTTTTCATATCTGGTGATGTAAAAGAATTTTAATAGTAAAGAAACAAAGTGCATCATCCACATCACCAGAACTCAATCACAAGAGTTGCTTTTCAGGTGACGTATTGGGATGAAAAGTGTAAAATTACTTTTTGCTTTTTTCGCTCTTCCGTACTTAAAGTAGTTATTAGATGGATTGCTAGTCTGTGATTATATCAGTCATTTTAGGTGAAGGATGTTCATCAGCGCAGACAGAGTGTCTGCATGGCATAGCATGTGATTGGAAATGTTTCCTGCTAATTTGTATAGGATTCCCCGTAAATTGTGATGCATATGTTAGATATGCAGTTAGGACTAAATACATTATTCTTACTGTTAAACATACTCTTCATGAAGCACACATTTCTGTCTGAAGAATATTTGTTTGATGTAATATTCTAATCTTTAACGCTGTGTTTCCGTGTTGCGTTGCGTTGCGTAGATGCTCCTTTAAGTGCTAGCTTGCCGTTGTGTTGGAGTCTGATGCAGCTCTCTGTGTGACCTTCACCTTCCTTGCTTCGCCTCTCTCAGGAGGATACCATCCGGTGAAGATCGGGGATTTATTCAACGGAAGGTACCATGTGATCAGGAAGTTGGGATGGGGCCACTTCTCCACAGTATGGCTGTGCTGGGACATACAGTGAGTCTCGTCACACACAAACACCTTCACTGCAGCACAATCTGCCCTTTCAGAGTTTCGCTTTTTTTTTTTTTTTTTTTTTCTGTCTGCACATCCTCTACAAACACAGACGTGACCCAGAAACGGCACTCACTCAAGTCGACACATACAGGTGCTAGCTTTGAAGCGCACGTCACACGCACCGCAAGCGCACACCACACATGCACTTGTTGACAGAATCCGGCTTGTCTCCTCTCTGACAACTGCAACCAACACCGTCCTGCGCTGGAAACCGAATCTGTCGGCTTGAACTATAACTTGGTTTGCCGTGGCAACCAGGGCAGGTGGCTGACAGGATCAGCAACCAGGAGTAACCTCTCACCGACTCGCTCACAAACTAATTTACTCGGGCCGCTGGTGTTAATTACACTAATGTTGGAAATAAGTTGGAGTTCGGTTGCTGTTTCAGAACCAACTCCAACACGGTGTTGGACGAGTAAATTGTATGCCTTTTGTTTTTGCATATCTAAATTTAACAATGGATTAATTCCTTCTACATACATCCTTTCCAACATTGTTCTCTTTTATTTTGTCTTTAAAACAAAAAGTTAAGATTGTAATTGTGGGTTCTCATTTAAAATTCCTGTCGTATACTGATGCATATAATGTTTATTTTCTTCTAATTTTCTTTCACTGCTTGGGAAAGTACTTTTTAATATAATGTGGTAAATTACTAAATAAATAAAAACATCTACTGATATCATGACATACTTAGAAACATCAGCTTAAATCTTTAATTATAAATTGTTTAAGATTTTTTTTCTATCAGACTCAATAACTGTAAAGTATAAACTATTGTTTCCTACAACAAAAAGCCCAGCAGCTCATCATCTATATTTTTTTAGTGTTACTTTGAGTAGTTTGATTATTTTCCTCCTAATGCAAATCTATCTGCCAAGAAATTAGTTTTTCCATTTCTCAAAGTCTTATTAGTTATTATTATTCTGGCTTTCACAGCATGCTGGAGTAATAACAGAACATAAATTAATAAATGTAGTGCAGAGGCAAGAGAAGGAAAGATTGTACATGCATGGTAATTAAAACTTAAAAAAACCCAAAACAAAACAAGGTAGGGTAAAATAAAATATAAAAAAACAATATAAATCTAAAAAACAAAAATATTACCATGACTTTTGTCCTTACATAAAAGCTGCGATGTGCAGTAATGTTTTCAAGGAGGCAGCGGTTTCTGTAGAGTTCAAGGAAGTTGATTTCATAACTAAATCCTTCCTTCCTTTTGTTTAGTTCTGCTCCTGGGCGCCCACAGAGATTTCAGGGGAATATACATATTAGTTAAAAATGGCCCAGAGATATCTGTTCACTCGGCTCTATAATTGCATAACGACACGTTTTCCCAGAGAAAACCAAGCAGAAATTCGGCTTTTCCAGCCTGTCAGTCAGTTTTGTCCGTCTGTGTTTGTGTCGGACTACAGAGTGAAGAACTTCGTGGCGATGAAGGTGGTGAAAAGCGCCCAGCACTACACGGAAACGGCCCTGGATGAGATCAAATTGTTGCGATGTGTGAGAATCTGATTGGTTTATTAATTGTTTTTTATCAGTATTTGGGTTTTTATCCTTCCTGTCTTTTTTTCTTCTTTTGATCTTGCACTGGTTCACCTCCTTATGTTCCCTGTTTTCTTCTTCTTCTTCTAATTTAACATAATTCTCTCTCGTCCATTTCACCTCCAGGTGAGAGAGAGCGACCCCGGCGACCCAAACAAAGACATGGTGGTTCAGCTGATAGACGATTTCAAGATCTCTGGCGTCAACGGCATACGTATCCTCGTCAGACGTTTTACCCGTTTCGTGTTTTTTTTTTTACAAGTGTTCCCGTCAGAGAAGCGATATTTTCAGCCCTTGACTCATCCAACCAGATGTGTGTATGGTGTTTGAGGTGCTGGGTCATCACCTGCTGAAATGGATCATTAAATCCAACTACCAGGGTCTGCCGCTGCCATGTGTCAAGAGCATCATCAGACAGGTGATGATACACGCGCTGCAACACGCTGCTGCGGTGGATTCCATTAAATATGGAAGAAGCACCCGAAACATGGCAATTCATCAAATTATCCCAGTTTGACACCTTTCATCCCCTTGAGGAATCAGATTTAATCCGCATTCAACATGAATTAGTGCCATGCTCTGTTTTTTTTTTTTATTTTATTTTATTTTTTTCCCCCAATCTGAATAATTTTTTTATTTTCATGTATAAAAGGGAAGCTTTAGCTTTCTGCCGCCTCATCTTACAGAACATTATTGGCTGGATTATTGTGCTAAAACCAAGGTAATTCAGTAGGCGTTATTAATATTAGGGACTCATCCATGTGTCGGGACAATTACAGGAAAAAATGCACATTGGCACGGATGGAAGAAGTGGGTGTGATCATTTTCCATCCAGAAGGTTTTTCATAGCATAATAAAACAAAATAAGAAAAAAAAAAACCTGATGAGCTTATAAGAGGTTTGCTTTAGTTTGGTGTCTTTGTGTCACTCAGTGGGATGAATAAATATTTCACACGATCTTCCCCAAAACAGCTGCTCTCGTCGTTTACATGATTTGGAAAGAAAAACGAGCTGGAAACGTTGGCTTAAAGATGGATCCATTTCCACTACTGTTGAAGCACCAGCTGCATGGTTGGTGTTCTTCTTTAATAAAAACCCGATTTTGTTTAAGCACATAAAATCTTCGATTGAATAAATTAAGGATGGTCTGAGAAATGGTCGAAGTCTGAGCGCATCGGAAGCTTCTTTGCTGCGTCTTCGCCCACAAACGATGATGATGGCGTAACGCAACCATTTGCTTGATATTTTTACATTTATTACTGAGCTGAAGGCATGATAGTTGTGTGGGAAGAGGCAACAACTGTTCACACTGGGTCCCCATTAAGACTCCAAACACACACGACAGTCAGCCAGCTCTCGCCTGGGAGGGAAAATGTTGCTGTTGGCTCTTATCTGCTTAAAATATCCAAAGATGCACAACTTCTGTTAACTCCTGCTGCGGTTGGCCGTCCTCAATTTCGAGGCAGCACAACAAGGTTTTTAATTCATTTGGGTCAAACACAGGAGATGCAGACAGCGGTTCAATTTAGACTCGAGCAACGCTGCTATTCTCAGACCCGAGACTTGGGGGCATTTTCCCATCAGCCACCTGATCAGCATGTGAAGTTGCTGAACTCTTTCAGTCTGCCTCTTGAAAGCTGCCCAGACGATGAATAGAGTGATAGATGAGGCTGTTTTCCTCTTCAATCCCCAAAAAGAAAAGAAAGCAATATGAAAAAAAAACAAAAGAACACCAAAAGATTAACTGTTTGGTTTTGGATGAGTGTTTTAATTTAAAGTTTTTGTTGATATGCAAAAAAAAAAAAAAAAGAATTGAAGGAGAGAAAAATCAGCGTTGTTATGATTGTCTGTTGATTTAAACGTCTGTGCAGGTCCTGCAGGGTTTGGACTACCTCCACACGAAGTGTAAAATCATCCACACAGACATCAAACCTGAGAACATCCTGATGTGTGTGGACGACGTGTTCGTGAGGCGCATGGCCATGGAGGCCACCGAGTGGCAGAAAGCTGGAGCTCCACCCCCGTCCGGATCAGCTGGTACCAACACAAACACTGCTTTAGTATTTTCTTTTTTTTTCCCCATTTATGAACATCGTTGGAACAATTAGACGTAAATGAAACCTGGTCTGTTGGTGTGAGGTTGTTACATTTGACATTTGTTCCAGCGTAAAATATGACGGCGCAGGAACTGAGCGATCAAAATAGTCAATAGAACTGAATATAATCTTACAAAGTGCTTTGTGACTTCTCCACTGTGGTGTTTTTATCCAGACTTTCACATTTTTTTCTTAAATAATCATGGAAGCTGTTATTAGAACAACCATGATAACAAGAAGTATTATTTTAGGGACGTCCACCATCTGGGACATACTGCAGTGTGTTTGGCCAGTTACTCAGCTCATCTTCTAATTTAGCCCAGAAGGGATTGACCCATTTGCAGAAAGGTTCCTACTTCCAATTCAAATTTCCAGCACGTATCGTCTTCTATTAATTTAATTCCACGTTGTCTCACAGGAGTGTGATGAGATCTACGTATGATTTTTATATTGTGCAAGCTTCCCTCGTGTATCGCTAACATGTTTTCCGCAATCTGCCAAAAAAAAAATCCCCAGCCCTGGTTCCTGTCCTCGCTAGTTGACATCTTGGTTAATTTCTAAAAACGGGAAGTTTAGAAATTAACTTGAAGCTTTTCTTCTTGTGGTAGCTTGAAGTAACGAACAGTCTGGTCTTTAAAATCTGCTTCACGCAAAGACAAGTCGATGTTTAAGTACTAGCAGCTTGGTAAACGCATGAGGTTTCTGTAAGGGAGCTGCAGGGAGTATTTCCTCTTGTCTGCGTTCGTTTTGTCGTTGAGTTAAATTAACACAAGATAGAAGTTGCTAAATCTCTTTCATTAAGTGTTGTAGGGCTGAAACGATTCCTCGAATGATTCGAGTACCTCGATTACTAAAATTCCTCGAGGAAAATTTACCTGCCTCGAAGCTTCGTTAATTTATGTTTTATTAGTTAGCGCACCGTGTTCCGGCCGGGACTTCATTTGCGTTGCGCGGAGCTCTCACTTCCGCCTCTGAGTTGTTGACAAAAGCTAAGTCTCAGCGGCATAAAGTCCAATCTTCAAGATTGGCCCATGGGGATTTTATGGATTGATGATAATGCCCGACTTTTTATCGTTTTTGGGGAACCAATAAGCATCCTTAAAATGACTGGGGGAATGCCTGGAGTACAGCAGCATTTCTCCTCCGGGGCTGCTGGTTGAAAGCGAACGGCGGGAAGAGCGCTGAGGTGAGCGGATAGCCTGAACAGGGCGGGCGGCTGAGTAGCTGATGCTTACCGTGTAAATGTAGCTTTACCGACGAACCGCACAATAAATTTCATATCCCGGTCTGAAGAAACGGGTGGCGGAGCGCATCGTACATGGCTGGTAGATGAGTTTCTGAGTGTGACCAGTGAAGGTGTCGTAAATATCCCGTATTGCTTCCCCCCGTGTTCGTCCCCCGGTCTAACGGTTCGTCAGTCCGCTGGTCTGTTTCCTCCCCTCCACCCCATGTTCGTTCATTCGCCCTCTCCTCCCACTCCAGGCGGCATTTCCCGTATTTTCAAACCCAAAGCGTGACAGGTTAGGTGGCAAGGTGAGTTTAATTAATCTATTAAACTCACTGAAGATGAATACATAAACTAAAAGCTGGATTGTAGACATTTTTTATAAGCATATTTGTGAGCCTGCCTCTTTGTTATTAAATTCAATATAATTTTAGATTTTTCTATAACTTTTCTTCTGGTTAACTTAGAAAGTGAGCTATTATTGTTACAGATTAGTTTTCTAAACTACAAAAAAGCAACTGTTAGGGATGCTCACATATGAAAAATTGGACTGATATTGATATCTGATAGTAACACCGGTATTATGCCAGATTTACCAATATTTCATTTTATAATTTTTTTTATCCGATTACTCGATTAATCGTAAGAATAATCGATAGATTACTCGATTACTAAAATATTCGTTTACAACAGCCCTAAAGTGTTGTCTTTCTAATGTCTTTTAATCAAATTGTTTAAATCAGTTTTATTGAAGTTACAAATAAAACGTAATACTTTAGGCCTGAACACCGAAACCCCGTCAAACTGGTGGTATTTCAATGCCGAGGTGTCAAAGGTCATGAGGGATTTTGTGTGGACTCTGACCGCAGTTCATTGGTACAAATTTTGCACCTATTGCACCTATTATCTTGTTAAAATAATAGGTGCAACAGACAGTCATTTATCTCTTAATTTCACTTTAGTTAAATTTTAAATAGTAGAATAAACAATCTGTTTAAAAGCTCACATTCATTAAACTCGGCCAAACGCAGCAGTCTTTTTTTTTTTAAAGAAAGAGTGACCTATTTCTCATTTTTGTAGCTAGAAAGACTGAAACTTTTTTTTTTCTCTTTACCAAGAAACACAAAACATTTAGGACAAGACCCTTTTCACATATAATGTTCTTTAAAAGCAAAATAATAATAAAAAAATCTGTGACTAATCTGACTAAACATGTCAGATTAGTCACTGACGTTTCTAGTTTCATAATAATTATTACTTCTGCATTGGAGTAGAAAAGCAGATGATTCTGATTTGACATCCACATTTTAGGAAAATATTCAAAACATTGTCAAATCTAATGAAGCAGATTTCTTTGAAAAAGGATCATAAAGTTCTTGTTGCACAGAAAGGAAGGAGCTTCTTGGTGCTTCCTCGGCTCCCTCCCTTTTGGCGCTTTGAAGATAATTTTTTTTTTCTTCACAACAACTTCCTCCACTGGAAAAGAAAAATGTTCCAAAACCTCGATATGAACCCTGTCCTCTTGCTGAACCCCAGTGTGAGCTGTCAGATGCTTGCATCAGTCAGTCTTTTCCAGCAGTTTGCATTTTGTACATTTGAAAGGGAATACAACTACCAACATTGAAAACAAAGAGCGCTCGACGGCGGTGGCAGAGTCGGTTTGCGACTGAAGAGGCAGAGCGAATTCACTCTTTTTATGCCGACATAAACGCCTGTCGTTCGTCTTATGTGCAGCATCGGCTGATCGCCCTGTGATAAAACGGAGGGAATGTTTCAGAATATTTCATGAAGCTGGAAGATTCTGTCCCCTAACAAGGAGGATTTTCTTCTGCAGGTCACACCAAAAATAATGAGGGATTTCCAGAAATAACGACACGTTTCTGTTTATCAGTCCAGAGTGTCTGTGAGCCATTAAGGGAAAAATACGAGAGACTGCACATTCATAATTTTCCATGTTTGCAAAGCAGGTAGGACCAGCGAGTATCTAATGTGTTTAAGACTGCAGTAAATAATTGAAGGCTTTCATCGATCTGCAACGAGGAAGGAAGGCAGTGGGTGTGCACAAGGAATGCTTCTTCATTTGTTTGTCATTTAAACTCCCAACAAAACCCACCAAAGCGGATGCGTTTTCCCCGGATTTCATGTGACACGCCAACACAAAGTGGTGCATAATGTCTAATGTGAGAAGTGTAGCCCAAGTTTTTTGTTTTTTTTATTCGGTTTCTTTTAAGCTGACCCTCTTAGAGAAACTGGGTCACTCTTATCTGAACATCTTACAGAGGACTGTTCAATAAAATAATGCAAAAACTCTCACTCCAAGATGCCCACAAATCTTACAACCATCTATCTAAATTTAAGACCTTAAGGGGCTAGTATTATGTGATTTCCAGACACATAGTGCCATTTTATAGCGTAATCAAGTAACTATATTATCTTCAGTTGTTATGAAAATGCTACACATTTCAAGTATCACTTAAAAGAAATTTTACTTTCTGATCTAATGCCTTGAAATTGGGCTTCTGTCTCTTTAAAATTCCTGCTCTTTCTGAGACTTCAGGAAGTCATGACATGGCTCCTCTGTTAACCCTTTAACAACATTTTTACCAGCATTCCACTGAGATGTAGCTCACATTTCGAGCCAAGCATATGCTCAGTTCCACCAGCTATTTGCTAATTGCTGCTGGCTAGTCTGAAGGAGCTGAGTGAAGGAGGGCTGCTCTGTGAGGCAGAAGCAAGGAAGCTTGGAAACTGCAGCTCTGAGGAGGAGCTATGCCTTGAAGGCGGGGCTAGGTCCAACCAGGCGTTTTCCCACAGCTGTGTGGTTGCCATGGAGATAAAAGTATTTCTCAAACATGCATGAAAGAATCAAAATAACATGATGTAAAGCTCAAAAATATCTATTTTACATAATAGTGCCTCTTTAAAATCATTAAAGAAGTAAGTTGGTTTTTAATATGTTACCTCAGATCTTAAATTTTATCTCGACAGGACTTTTCTGTTCAAGCAAAAGTTTGAGTCGCACCCAGACATTTTCACTGCAACTCGAGACAGTTCAGGGTACTGCTAACTAGCTGCTAGCTAGCTAGCTTGTTTTCATCCATCATGGGTAAGTTCAAATTTATCACCAGTTTGTACATTTCTGCGAAGAAATGGGTGCTAAACTTAATAAAGAGCTTAAAAAGTCTTAAATTTGAGTTGGTGCAACCTGCGGGAGCCCTGACGCCACAAAGCTAGCCTTTATGAAAACAATTGTTGAAAAAAAGGCCTGTCTCAATATGAAGGAAGGTTGGACTGACAGGGAAGCAGCTGTTCAGAGCTGAAGGTAAAACGAATGGAGCTACATAATCCTGAGAGGAAAACCTGCTGCTTGTTGGTTTGTCACATAAAATCTCAAAGTTCGTGGAAGTTTGTTGTTTTGCAGTGAGCAGATCTTTACCTGCAGGTCCTGATTGCTGCCTGATCAGAATCTGAAGCCACTCATCTTTGTCTGTCTGTCCGTGTCTTTCAGTTAGCACAGCGCCCCAGCTCAAACCGGTGAGTACGTCTGATGTGAGTATGAACTAAGAAGAAAACACACACACACACACACACACACACACACACACACACACACACACACACACACACACACACACACAACATAAAACAAAGTTAAAAGCAAAACATCCAGGTTTGTCCATGCTTTGGTTTGTAAGCATTTGGTTTTGTTTGCATCTCGGTCAGCAGAGCTCGCTCACAAGCCGCTGAGATCCAAGCAAATGAAACAGTATTCAGAGAGCCTGGGGAGGGGAGATTGATTTAAAAAAGGATGTATGCTGCCCCCTGCTGAGTGGGAGTCAGAAAGCAAGATAATTTAAACAACACAGTCATCGTTTTATCTTTTTCTGTCTGCATATCGGCAGACTTTTTGACCTTTTATAAATAGAGTTTTTTCTCTTCTTCGACACTAAACCCACATGACTATGAAACTCAGAAACATAAGAATATATACGATTATTTTCCTGCGTGG